>NC_090265.1:447175016-447516266 GCF_040414725.1 Anabrus simplex
AGGAAGCGCGTCTTACATTCATTGACAGCCTAGCAGATATTTTTATTTCGATGCTATACCCCAACTTACATAACACATAAAACACATCGGTAGTTCAATTCACTGATGCTTGTTGTATTAATATAGTATTCAAAGGGATATTTTTCACACGGCTAATTTATTCAGTTGTTAAAATACAATCGTTTAAAATCCGAGCCGTATCAGTGTTACAGATTAAACTATAGTTCACCCTAGGTCGTCAAGATCCGGTTTGCGACAGATGGTTTGTATTAACAATAGCTCTGATCACACTCTGATGGAATGATCAGTTCGACATTATTGATAGTATTCTAACTCCAACTAAATTCTATTCAGAAATTATTGTAGAGGAACTTAAAAAATGAAACGGTATTATGAAGACAACATGCGTAGAATACATTTTACAACCATGAAACGGCACAAACTTATAAGTGAAAATTTAATTTACAAACACTACTTTTTAGAGGAAATGTCTCCCTATCAAGCATCAAGGGATTAAACCAGTGCGTTATTGTTATACAAACAGTATATGACTATTAACAATGTGTTTATATTTATTACTACTATTACTATTTTATTATATTAGCTAATTATTATTTCCTCTAACTGTTTTTAAAATGCACAAACAGATAAAAGAAACATGTATTTATCACGCTATGAATTGTACTTAAATTGATGTATGGGAACTATGTGCACAACAGAATATCACACCGATAACGCTGTCCATGTGTAGCTTTTGATCAAGGAGGTCCACCAAAGGGACGTACTCTACGTTAACATATTATTTTAGAAACTGTTTTAACGTTTGTAACCATTTTAAAAATTAGGTTTGGCAGGCAATTAGGTTGTCATTTCCTTAGAGTTTCATGTTAGTGTTACGATACGGAGAGGCTGGCCGAAGTTAGGCATTGTTTAAATTTTTCGCAGTTACAAATAAACATCTTACATTTAATTAATTATTTATCGTAAAGAAATGGAATACTGTACAGACAAATTGTTCATAATAGCCTTAATTATTGTCTGTCTCATAAAGAAAAGCTTCTACTTACTACCATCTCGCCTGAATTGCATGTGTAAATCTTTTTTACGCTAGTTCACTATGGCTATCTGAGTGACATTTTAAGAAGGCAGCCATCATTATTATATTAGGTATACTGTTTTCTTCTTCGTGCTGTATCTAAACACTATCCTCCCAGGGCCTTGAAAGATATTGGCTAGAAAAAAAATATAGTTTTTCAAATCACTTTCAATCTGATTATTGAAAATAGATTTACGACCAAATGGAGCTTTCGGTGCTCATTTAACTTCAGTTGGTCTTTAAAAGTCAACTCAGGAATCCAAAATTTCTGTCTGTACCTCATATTTTCTTGCCATATTTCGTAATTGCATCTAGGACATTGTTTACGATTTCGATCGAGTGGGAATTGATTTCCATTATTTTTCTTCGGTAATTTACCTGTCATATGAAAACTTAAATGGGAAATTGTTGAATTAGTATCAGTTCAAATTTGAGCAGGCTAATTATGCTCAGAATGCATATCATTAACTACGTTGTTCTGTTTTAAAATCTTTCTATGAGGTAAATTTGTAAATCGATATCAGTAACGTCCTCATGTAGACATACACACTGTATACCACAATGTAATATTACATATAATAAACACAGTCGATTAAAAATATAAGCAGGCCGATGACCTTAGGTGTTAGGCCCCTTAAAATACAAGCATCATCAAACAAAACTATAAGTTTACGTCGGTATTTTCTCGGGCAAGAAAATAGCAGTGAGCAGCATTGTTTCTGTTATCTACACTTCACCGTGAACATAACTGAAATTGTGGAATACCTTCTGTGTAATAGTGTTTAACAGAACCTGACTAACTTCTCACATCATTTACCTCAAAATACTTATGGGTAGGTACGGTTACCCACCGGATACGTTTCACTCACTTTCCCACACTATGATGTTTTAATTGATCATTATAGCAAGTTTCACTGCAGTCGGCCTAGTTCCAACAAAATGTTCCCTTATTAGATAGCTTAGCGTTTCGTATATATGCCTACCACTTGTCGGAAAATGAAAAACCGATATTGTCAAGTTGAGTGATGGTGGTGGTGATTATTGTTATAAGTGCAAATATACAAGACAATGATCGCTGGGAATAACACCCATCGCTGACAAGATACGTGAGAGGCAACTATGAGGTTGGTTGAAAAAGAAACGAGCCGGAGGCTATAATGAAAACAGCTGAAAGGATCGGAAAAAGTACTCTGAGGTACCAAACTCGCCGCTAGAGGGACACGGGCGCACACGCACGAGACGACAGAGCTAGTACGCATACACGTCGACCGTCCACTGCATTCGATCTGCTGAAAAGAAGTGAAATGGAGAATTCAAATGAAAGAGCAAAGTATAGTGCTTTTCCTGACAGCGGAAGAAGTGCGAGGAACGGGAATTCATCGAAGAATGGCATACGTGTACGGAGAGCATTGCATGTCTGTTGCAAGGGTCGAGGCGTGGCACAAGCGATTTAGGGAAGGACGGGTGTCGTTGGCCGATGAATCACGGTCTGGAACGCCACGTCGCATCAACGATGCCATTTTACAGCAGGTCGATGCCTTCGTTATGCAAGACCGCGAGTTTCGGTAGCAGCACTTGCCGCAGAGATCGGAGTGGCCACTGGTAGTGTTCACGCCATCATTAAAAACATTGAAATTTCGCAAAACGTGCGCCCAATGGGTGCATCACAGTATTCAACAAGCACAGAAAGCATGTCGAATGGGACTCTCTCTTAAACATCTGCTGCTCTATGCCAAGGAAGGGAAGTTCCTGTCACGAGTTGTCGCTGGAGACGAGATATGGTGTCATCACTTCGAGCTGAAGTCAAAACGGCAAAGTCTCCAGTGGAAGCACGCAGGGTCACCGCCACCCAAAAAGTCCAAGGCCGTCCACATAAGTACGAGAAAGGTTATGCTCAGCTTTTCCTTTGAACCAAAGCGCTCCCTTCTTATGGACTTCCTGTAGCATGCGACAACGGTGAATGCGCAGCGATACTGACAACCCTTGGCCACCCTTCGAAAAGCTATCAAGTCGAAACGACTAGTACAGCTCACCTACGGGATCATTCTGATCCACGACAATGCAAGGCCCCTATACATCAAACGCAGTCAAGATGCTCTTACAAACATTCAAATGGAAGGTCCTCAGTCACCCTCCATACACTCCAGATCTGTCTCCCTGTGATAATGCCATTTTTGGCGAGCTAGAGAAGGCTCTGAGAGGCAAACGATTAATCTCGGACAACGAAGTCAAGCAGTATGTTCGAAACTGGTTCACAATGCAGCCCCAGGAATTTTTGCGAGACGGCCATCGCCTTGTATCACAGTGGGACAAGTGCCTCAACAGTGCTGGGCAATACTTTCGAAATAATGGTACAGGTTTTCATATTATACCTTCCAGCTCGTGTCTTTTTGAATGGCCCTCATACATTGGTACGGCCATGTTATCAGAAGCATTGAGCCTGCACCACGTCACCTGATGAACGACGACCGCACGGTCGGCCTAAATTGCGCTGGCTTGACTAGCTCGTTGAAGACATGCATGGATGTCACTTCTGAAGATACCTTAGATCGAGAAAAAAAGGCCGTTGGCAAGGCAGCAAGCGGACGGTGCACCTGTGTGAGATATACGCTAGGACGAAGACACTAGATATCACCCTTCTTAAGCCGAACAAGAAGAGACGATCCTCACCTTTGTTGAATGAAGGTTTCACCAATTGATAGAGAAGGGTCATAATGGTGTGAAATTTAAAGATTCGCTAGACCTCACAAATGTATTAGCGTCGGTAGATCATACAGGAAAGAAGGAAGTGAGGAAACGGGCAGAACTAAATGGAATCAGTGTCAACTAGGAAGAGTTGCTGAGTTGTCGACAGATAATGGTTCCAGAGAGGTATATGTAAGGTATCGAGTTTGGCAACTGCTGTAGCTTCTGATACAGGAAGCGGAAACAAGGATGGAGAGTGCCTATACAGCACCGACTTATATTTAGGAACTTGAAAGTTACATTCGTACACAAGAAACACATGAACTAAATGACTATAGATCTGTGTCACTCTGAAATGGTTTCTATATCATGTGGCGGAGAACGCATATTGTGATAACGAACATAACATGTTATGAACCAGTTTCACTGCAAAGCACGAAAGAACGTCGCAGGAAGACACTTATGCAATATACACTCCTGTAAACTATAATAAAAATAAACCTTTGACAATGCTTTTCTCGAGGTTACACATGATCTTTGTTGATATGAACACAGATTCATGTAGAACTTCTCACTGCTCCAGACGGTAACACGCAACAACCAAGTCTACAAAGTGACTGTATGTTGTGTATGTTGGGTATTCAGCCCTAAGGCTGGTTTGATCCTCCACAGTTCCGCCAACAGCTGTCATAGATAGCCTAGGCGTCACTGAAGAGGCATACTAGGGAAGTGAGGAGTGAGGTAGTTTCCCGTTGCTTTCCTCACCGAGCCAGAAGTTGCCATTACAGATCAGTCTGCCAAGCCCACTGAAATGCATGCACCAACCGACCCTATGAGTGACATTTTCACACCATTCATAACAGGGACTGGCTGCATAAGGAATGGTATTACTAGCATCACAAATACCTTGGTCACTTTCATATTGTCAAAGCCAAGGATGAGACTGAGACAGGTCAATGAAAGTAACAAATTTGTTCTAGCCCATACCAGAAGACATAGTGCAGTGTAAACACTACATCTTGCCAGCAAAGGCATACAAAGTGACTATGAAAGTCTATTGTAACAGATACCACAGCGTTCTTCAAGGGTGGCTATGCCTGGAACTGCGTAATTTGCAGATGCACAATCTCCAAACATTTCACGCTTTTGGAGGTTGACGGGCGATTATAACACTTAATACTTTGCTCATGCATATTAGCTTTGGACCCGTCACCGTATTGTGCTGTGGATTTTGTTCGGATTCTCGTCGACCGTTCTGCAACTCTCCCTTGTAAGTGCCCCATTATAGCCACTCAAGTGGTGGTGATTATGATGATTGGTCTTAGAGGAAATACAAAGATAATATTCCAGTTTTAACTGGTAGATTAGAGAGAAAGTGGTCGGGCCTTTCGACGAATTAAGGTACCGCAAAATGTACTGACAGGAGTTATGAATGAGCTCAGAACCAAAATCTTGAAGATCTTGCCAACTACGTACCAGCAGGCTTGGAAAAGAAACAAGGGTTCACTAAGAAAGGACGAATAAGATAAGCGGAGTAGAGGAACCTATCACGAGTAATTCTAAGCAATGTTTTCTTTTCTTTTTGGTAGTTGCTTTACGTCGCACAGACACGATAGGTCTTTTGGCGACTATGGGAAAGGAAAGGCCTAGGAATGGGAAGGAAGCGGCCGTGGCCTTAGTTAAAGTACAACCCCAGCATTTGCCTAGTGCAGCAATGGAAACTACGGAAGACCATCTTCAGGGATGCCGACAACGGGGTTCGAACCCATTATCTCCCGGTGCGAGCTCACAGCTGCGCACCCCTAACCGCACGGCCAACTCGCCCGGTCCAAGCAATGCCTGACTCGACTTGTGGTCCTATGGTTGCCAGTCTATGTTCCTAAGTTGACAGTCTATATGTGTTCCCCTTTCAGCCACGTCTTGCAAGAGGCAGAACTCATATTCTGCCGTCCATATCCACGGATGCGAAATTATTTTAAGTGAGTGTAATCTTTGGCTACACATCTTCTTCTCTATCTGTTTACGCTCCAGGGTCGGTTCTTCTCTCAGACTCAGCGGGGGATCCCACCTCTACCGCCTCAAGGGCAGTCTCCTGGAGCTTCAGACTCTGGGTGGGGGATACAACTGGGCAGGATGACCAGTACCTCGCCCAGGCGGCCTCGCGTGCTATGCTGAAGAGGGGCATTGCGGGGGAATGGAAAGATTGGAAGGGATAGACAAGGAAGAGGGAAGGAAGCGGCCGTAGCCTTAAGTTAGGTACCATCCCGGCATTTGCCTGGAGAAGATGTGGAGAAACCACGGAAAACCATTTCTGGGATGGCTGAGGTGGGAATCGAACCCACCTTACTCAGTTGACCTCCCAAGGCTGAGTGGACCCCGTCCCAGCCCTCGTACCACTTTCAAAATTTCGTGGCAGAGCTGGGAATCGAACCCGGGCCTCCGAGGGTGGCAGGTAATCACACTAACCACTACACCACAGAGGCGGACCTTTGGCTACTCATCACCGTACTAAAAAAATAAATCTAGATGCATTTTTCTATCAGGATTATTACACCAACTTTACAATAAAGTATTACACTAATAAGCATTAATCAAAACTACTTAATATCAAATACAGGGTGTAACAATGAGGTACGGTCAAACTTTCAGGACTTACACATAGGAAAAAAATACTTTATACGGACATGGGTCCGGAAACACTTCATTTCCTGGTTAGAACTCATTTTCGTCCACCTCTGTGGTGTAGTGGTTAGTGTGATTAGCTGCCACCGCCGGAGGTCCGGGTTCGATTCCCGGCTCTGCCACGAAATTTGAAAAGAGGTACGAGGGCTGGAACGGGGTCCACTCAGCCTCGGTAGGTCAAATGGGTAGAAGTGGGTTCGATTCCCACCTCAGCTATCCTGGAAGTGGTTTTCCGTGGTTTTCCACTTCTCCTCCAGTGAAATGCCGGATGGTACTTAAAGGCCACGGCCGCTTCCTTCCCTCTTCCTTGTCTATCCCTTCCAATCTTACCATCCCCCGGCAAGGCCCCTGTTCAGCATAGCAGGTGAGGCCGCCTGGGCGAGGTACTGATCATCCTCCCCAGTTATATCCCCGACCCAGAGTCTGAAGCTCCAGGACACTGTCCTTGAGGCGGTAGAGGTGGGATCCCTCGCTGAGTTCGAGGGATAAACCGACCCTGGAGGGTAAACAGAGAAAGAAGAAGAAGAAGAAGAAGAAGAAATGTACAAAATGCCCTCCTTTAGCATTGATACTGGCATCAACCCGCCGTGGCACTAGCGAGCATTCTTCCGTACAGTTTTACCCCACGGAATGACTTTCTTTCTGTGAGAGTGGTGTGCAGACTTAACTCTATTTCCGATTACTTTGGACCATCCTACACAATGACAGACGAGAAGACACGTGCTGGTGCGAAGGATCGCACCTCCAGAGGAAGTACTTGGTTCGGCATCCTTGGGGGGCCATTTGATCGATAGATGGCAGCATGGGGCATGGCTAGGGAGTAATAACACAGAAACCCCCTACTGGGGGAAGGAATTAACTGGCAGATGGCCTGTTAAGGAAATCAGTGTTAGTTTCTTAAGGTATCTATTGGTTTTAAACGGCTGTAATACGCTTTGTTACAGCACACTTTACTTTAAAGGCTATTACTTTGCCTTTAAAACTGGCTAAGCCTAGAGAGATCCATTTTAATCTAATGTCCTACTTAATGGAGAAAATAAATAGTCTGTAGAAGTCACTTCTTATCCTGTGCGGGACGTATTATAAAGAAGGTCCATTAGAAACAATGCATTTGTTTCGCTGTCCGAACATCTGCAAACATTATTTTAGAAAACTTAACATAGTATCACACATTTAACTTTGAGCTTAAATCATCATATATTCATTAATAAATGGCTCCATTAACTATCTCTCATACCATTAGACCCCAATGCCGATGACCATTGTACATAATTACTGAGTGTCTGTGTGTTAATCATCACGAAACCTTTCCTCTTACGAATAGGAAATATGTTGACATCAGGAGATTTTATGATTTAATGTTGCTATACGTTCGTGCGTTTTAAATTCTTCTGAATCAGTTAAGATATTAGCCACACGAATGCCTTCACAGCAATGAATAATGTTGAGATCATTTAAATGTTTACGTATTCAGTGCGATGCAAAAAAATAAAAACTTTTCATTATTGAAATTACTTCATTTGTTCATAACTATTGCAGGCTATTAACTTTAAACTTATTGTAATATTCTGTACACATGTGGTCACCTGTTATTATAAACAGATTTATAATTGAATTATAACAAAATGTTTCCTTATAGGTAAAGAGTAAAATTCAATATTTAATTTATTAGTTATTAAAAATGAGCGAAGAAATTACAATAATTTCGTCAGTTGAGGTACAATAGGTATCTAATTATCTTCAGATACTTCAGTGTCAGAGTCCGTGTGTGTGTGTGTGTGTATGTGTGTGTGAGTGAGTGAGAGAGAGAGAGAGAGAGAGAGAGAGAGAGAGAGAGACAGAGAGTGTGTTATCACTTCTCTACTCGATCTCGGTGGTGCAGTCCATTTGTCCTATTGTTCCTAAAATTGCGGCTTCATTTCTCGCAGATTTGGTCTTGGAGTGTGTTTAAGTTCGAGTGTGTTTAAATGCCATAGCTCCATGTCTTTGTCTTCCGTCATACTTAAGAACTCCTGCGGAACAAAATGTCACCATCTCGGCATCTTCCAAAATATGTAGCAATTTGAAGAGACGTTAAACGTAAAACATTGTTATATATCGTTACTTTTCAGGAAAAAGGCTATATACCCCAATGCTCTTCCTATCCAATACTTTCCTTAAGACTGGTCACGCCTCCCAGCCAGATATGGATATTTAGTTCATCAGAACAATATTCGTTGTATTCATTTTCCTATGCTTACGTGCAAAAAAACGAATCTCACCGTACCGCACTCTCCGAATGTATGTTTGCATGATTTATTTACGCACTCCTACAGTATAATGAACTTTAAGGTTCGTTTTTCTTTACACGTTAGCATACGAATATGAACACAATGAAAATTGTTCTGATGGACATCCATATGTGGCTGGTAGGCGTGACCAGTCTCAAGGAAAATAATGGGTAGGAAGAGCATTATGAGATATGACTTTTTGCCCGAACCGCTACGATATCTTTGATTTTTATATAATTTCTTGCCACCTCCGTGATGCAATACGACGGAGAGTATCGTTATGCTGACCGTGCAGTACTCAAATATCTGATGACCATCTGACTTGGCAGCAGTTGTTTTGACAGGCCAAAGTCGTTAACGGGTTGTTTAAGCTAGGAGTTTGTTCTTTGTTTTGTTTTCGGATGAAGTTGAGTCAATAGGTAAACATTTTCTAGTTCTTCTTCTTCTTCTTCTTCCTCTTCAGCCTTTTCCCAATTGCCTGGAATCAGCACTATATATGATGTTCAGTTTCTTACTCGGATGCCTATCCTGACGCCAATCCTATGTGGAGGGACGTATTCCCTATTGCGTGTTTATGTAGCGGTCGGCAATTTTTGCGTATATGAAGATACACCTAGGAAAGCATTAAGACGAAGGCGAACACACATACCACGAGAGAGAGAAACAAACGAGACGGTTCTAAAATGCCGCACCCAGCTGAGATTTGGACCCACGAATTTCTGAACCGAAGGCCATCATGCTGACCATTCAGTCAAGGAGGAAGACGAAAGTTGGAGAGTATGAACAATACATTTCTTATGTGACCAGGAGTATTTTACTGTGTACTTTCTGGAATGAAATATGGCTCATTAACCGGGGTTTACCTCAGCACTATAATTATAGCCTCAGAAGTGACATATCAAGGAAATTTACCAGAGGTGTAATAGTAGTTAGTGTATTCCATATTCTGTGAAAAATCTACAGTCCACATAGCCGCTGAAAATCACCAGGACTTTGAAGTATTGATTTTCTTATCTTTATCCCTCTTATACCATCGTTGAACGTATGGTAAGTCGTACATTGCCACGAATATATTATAATATGATATAATGATGTCCCTCTTTCTCTAACAGAAAACAACAATAATCTGTATTTGTTATAGTTAAATCTTCTTCTTCTTAATCTGTTTACCCTCCAGGGTCGCTTTTCCCTCGGACTCAGCGAGGGATCCCACCTCTACCACCTTAAGGGCAGTGTCCTGGAGCTTCAGACTCTTGGTCGGGGATACAACTGGGAAAGATGACCAGTACCTCGCCCAGGCGGGCTCACCTGCTATGCTGAACAGGGGCTTTGCGGGGGGCGGGGGGAGATTGGAAAGGATAGACAAGGAAGAGGGAAGGAAGCGGCCGTGGGCTTAAGTTAGGTACCATCCATGCATTTGCGTGGAGGAGAAGTGGGAAACCACGGAAAACCACTTTTAGGATGGCTGAGGTGGGAATCGAACCCACCTCTACTCAGTTGACCTTCCGAGGCTGAGTGGACCCCGTTCCAGCCCTCGTACCACTTTTTCAAATTTCGTGGCAGAGCCGGGAATCGAACCCGGGCCTCCGGGGATGGCAGGTAATCACACTAACCACTACACCACAGAGGCGGACCTATAGTTAAAAGAAATGAAAATCCACAGCCTGTTTCCAGTTATTGGACCGGGTCAGGAATGAAATGAATGAAGCCCCCATCTAGCGACGAGCATAAGAATTGTGACAGCTGCCGAAGCCTGTCGCACTCTTCTGGGCCAATAATTAATGACTGACAGATGAAATGATATTGCTGAGTGTTGTTGGAATTAAAGATGACAGGGAAAGCCAGAGTCCCCGGAGAAAAACCTGTCCCACCACCGCTTTGTCGAACACAAATCTCACATAGAATGACCGGGATTTGACCCACGGAACATAGCAGTAAGAGGCCAGTGCACTGTGGCCTGAGCCACGGAGAATCTGTAGCTAAATAGCAATCCATAATAACAATACTGTGTGCAGGCATTGTGACTAGGCTGCCTGCATGACACATTCGAAGTTCCCTTTACTAAACTCCACATGGCAGAGAAACTGATCTCTGTAGTGCGATATATTTGCATCTTACGACATGGAGTATCGAATCGACCTTTCTCTAACGTTCAATTATCCAACCAACTCCTTCTACCGCGTTTCATCCCGTGTTATTGGGTTTCAGAGATCGACGTTCTACCACTGATCTACAGAGGAAGCTACCGAAAGCTATGAGTACTATTAAACGGATTATGTACCGAGCGAGTTGGCTACGCGGTTCGCATCACGCGTTTCTGAGCTTGCGTTCGGGCGATGGTCGGTTCGAAACCCACCATCGGCAGTCCTGAAGATGATTTTCCTTGGTTTCCCTTTTTCACACTGGGCAAATGCTGGAGTTGAACCTTAATGAAAAACCACGGTCGCTTCCTTCCCGATCATAGTCCTTTCCTAAGTTATCGTCGCCAAAAGACTTAACTAAATCGTTGCGACGTTAAAACACTTGCAAAAATAACGGATTATTAGTACATTTTAATTGCGCACATAATTAAGTCAGATATTGATGGCTAACTTCTAAGAAGGGGAGGTCACGATGGGCGCACCAGCGATTTTGTTCAAACTTTGTAAGTTGGCAGTACTACATCACAAAACACACTGGCAAAGTAGTAGCGCGCAACTCTCAAAATTTTTTGAAAAAAGCGATTCTGAAAATGTCGAAACATGTTACGAGAGGTTTACCAGGTACCATCAAGTGAGAGACTGTGGCGGGGTGGTCGACTGGTTAAGGTTCTCCATTTCAGCTTTTTATTCGCCCCCCCCCCTCCTTTTCATCTATTCTTTCTTTCTTAATTTGCTTACCCTCCATGGTTGGTTTTTCCCTTGGACTCAGCGAGGGATCCCACCTCTACCGCCTCAAGGGCAGTATCCTGGAGCGTGAGACATTTGGTCAGGGGATACAACTGGGAAAGATGACCAGTACCTCGCCCAGGCGGCCTCACCTGCTCTGCTGAACAGGGGCCTTGCGGGGGATTCGAAGATTGGAAGGGATATACAAGGAAGAGGGAAGGAAGTGGCCGTGGCCTTAGGTTAGGTACCATCCCAGCATTTGCCTGGAGGAGAAGTGGAAAACCACATAAAACCACTTCAAGGATGGCGAGGTGGGAATCGAACCCACCTCTACCCAGTTGACCTCTCGAAGCTGAGTGGACCCCGTTCCAGCCCTCGTACCACTTTTCTAATTTCGTGGCAGACCCGGGAATCGAACCCGGGTCTCCGGGGGTGGCAGCTAAGCACACTAACCACTACACCACAGAGGCGGACTTTTTTATCTGTTACAATCTATTTTCTTCTGTTACTGTCAAATTAGATTGCCTTACCATACCGTATTGTAAGGAAGATATTTGCTGGCGAATTTACGCACTCCTACAGTATGATGCATTAGAGGTTCATTTTCCCTTACACATTAGCGCAGGAAAATGAGCACAACGAAAATTGTTCTGATGAGATGCTTATACATATGTGGCTAGGAGGCGTGACAAGTCTTAAGGGGAATAATGGATAGGAAGAGCATTGGTAGATACAACGTTTTAGAAGTAAGCCATCGATATGCAAGAGTCAAATTTTCATTGAAACTTGATATCAGCCAGATTTGTTGAATTAATCTAGTACCTGTTGAAAGCCAATCCCGTAATGCGAAGGTGGCGTGATTACATTTTGTCTGGAGGCCGCATTCGATTCCATCATGGGCCACTAAGGTTTTTCTTGGATTGAGAACTGAATTGGGATTCAGTAAGGCTCGGAAGGTCAATTGATGGGCTGCCTTACATAAGAGACTGCGTACGATAACGATATAGTGGCACTCAGCATGGGCTTGGTTTCTTTTGCTTCTATGATACCTAATATTGTGGTATATATTTAAGTCATCATCATCATCATCATCATCATCATCATCATCATCTGTTTACCCTCCAGGTTCGGTTTTTCCCTCGGACTCAGCGAGGGATCCCACCTTTACCGCCTCAAGGGCAGTGTCCTGGAGCTTCAGACTCTTGGTCGGGAGATACAACTGGGGAGAATAACCAGTACCTCGCCCAGGCGGCCTCACCTGCTATGCTGAACAGGGGCCTTGAGGAGGGATGGGAAGATTGGAAGGGATAGGCAAGGAAGAGGGAAGGAAGCGGCCGTGGCCTTATGATAGGTACCATCCCGGCATTCGCCTGGAGAAGTGGGAAACCACGGAAAACCACTTCGAGGATGGCTGAGGTGGGAATCGAACCCACCTCTACTCAGTTGACCTCCCGAGGCTGAGTGGACCCCGTTCCAGCCCTCGTACCTCTTTTCAAATTTTCGTGGCAGAGCCGGGAATCGAACCCGGACCTCCGGGGGTGTCAGCTAATCACGCTAACCACTACACCACAGAGGCGGCTGGTATATATTTAAGTAACGGTCATATTGGTAACATTCTGCTTCACTTCTTGAATACTTAATTTCTTTTTCACTGAGGCATAGTCTTTTATCATCATTCTGAATACGTCCGAATATTCTTCGTTCTTGTACTTCAATAGAACGAATACATGCTTTTCTATGTCAAGAATCCTATGGGGTAAAGAATGTAACATTAGCATTTCCATACTAATTTTAAAATTTAGTTTTCTATGGTTTTCCCATTTTCTCACAACATAAATATATGGAACTATACCTTAACTAATTCTACAGCAGCTTCCTTCTCAGTCCTGGCGCTTTGTTATCGCTTGTCGCTGGAAATCCATCTGAGCCAGTGTCACGTTAATTTTCAAAGAATAATAATGTTCCTTCTTCGAAAAAATGAGCTTAAAGTAGCTATATATGCCACCGGGTTTCGCTTGTCCTTTTCATTTTAACTTAGAAGATGTGAGTAATAATTATCTGAGAAAAGGAGTTTGTTCGAATCTTTACCAATTGCTCACTTTTAAAGATTGAATTATTGACACGATCTCAGGACAGGATATTTGTTTTGCAGTTCTTCTCAGTCCTTAATGAAGAATAGTAAGAATTTCTTAACAAAATCTGTTGCACCCAGGGCCTTTTGAAGGAATTTTGCGGCCCCTGCTTTATTTTGGGTGGGGCCGATGACCTTCGATGTTAGGCCCCTTAAAACAACAAGCATCATCATCATCATCATCATCATCATTTATTTTGGAGCCATTATATGTTTACATCAGGTCATTCTCACCGAACCTATTCGCAGTACTGGATGTTCAGATTATTATTATTATTATTACTGTTCCTGTATTTTCGTGGGTTGCAGAGGGATAAGAAGCGGCTTGGGGTGAATGGGAGCACAAGGAATTAACAAGAGCCTAACTTAACACAACAAAATTTTGAAATTTTATTTCTTCCCCTTTTTTCTAATTTAAAAAGTTATAACTATAGAAAAATCTGATGAATAATAACAATATTAATGAGCTCGTCAGCTCTAGCAATAACAAGGACTTAAAAGTCCTAAAATCAGGTACAAAATTTGCTATTGTTAAGAGTTTGGTTGATTTACATAGAAAACAGCGTTATTGCTCTTGACAGGAACAATATTTTATAAAGAGCATGTTTTGTTCCGATCATTCATATGACATAGGAGACTGAGCTCCTAAAGGTATCATAGTCCAGCCTCGCAGAGGCATCAATTTCTTATGGCGCACTTAAGTTACACCTGGCAACTGAAGGTTGTCCACAGTTAAAGTATTTGCACCAAGTAGCCCCGATGTGGGCTTATCTATTTCTCAACAGTTTATACTCACTTTTCATAAAGGGAACTAACACCAGAACTTATTACGGAAAAAACAGGGGCATGATCGCCCATACTAAATGGCCTTAATGGAGAAAGAAAATGTTTAATATGACTGGCCATAAACAACAGGCTAGGAGTCAAAACACTTGCCCTTCTTATAGAAATAGTTAACACCCTAAGTGGGCTTATGGCCCAGTGATACAGAGGCTAAACCTGTTCTACACCGGGGTAAGAAATATGACTTTAAAAATTTAGAGGTCTTGAAAACCGTAGTCACCCCATGCCAAGTTGAATGAGAACCGACAGGGGGTAATCACTCTTTGTTCGCTTACATTACATATTTCCTAGTAGGGAATAGGATAAAGTCCTCACACTTGCCAAAAAGTCTACATTTAAACCACCAAATTTAGGGATTTGCATAAATAAAAGATTGAAAACTTCACCTCAAACTATGCGCAGGAACTATCACATAGCTATGAAAATTTTGCCATTACTTTGAGTTACTGGGCCTTCCTAACGCCGCCCGCGCCCCTGCCTCCGGTTTTACGTCAATACACCCTCCTCATACTGGAGCAATTCAGACAATACGGCCCTAAAGCGCCCAGCTTTTATAGTATTTTTAAGAGGAAGCTTCCAGAACTCTTTTCTGATAGGCTGTATTCCAGTACAACCCCCAATTTTAATTGACTAAAGAAAATATTTACAAGTTTATGATAGGTTGATTACTATTGAAGAAGAAACCCGCTGAAGTGTTGACAACTTTGATACATGAACAAAACTATCATCAAAACCTAAGATTTGCCAACTACAAAAATAAACATAATTTAAAAAATTTAATTATAGCTGATCCCGCTATAGGGAGCACTTGAACCGATGATAGAGACATCTAACAGTCGAATACCTAAGTATCTTGTAGTACACCAGTTCCAGTTTGTTTAGATAGATGGCCTTATAGGAAACTCGCAGTTTAACAGACCGGGAAAGGTGTACCCCCGGTATTATTATTATTATTATTATTATTATTATTATTATTCATTGTGCAACTTGTTTTACGTCGCGCTAACGCAGATAGATCATATGGTGGCGATGGGATGGGATAGGAGAGGGCTAGGAAATGGAAAGAAGTGATCATAGCCTTAAGTATGGTGCAGTCCTAGCATTTGTCTGCTGTGAATATGGGACCACGGAAAAACACCTTCAGGTTTGCCGAAGTATTGTTCAAACTACTATCTTCCGAATGCAACCTGATAGCTACGAGACACAAACCGCGCAGAGACCTTGCTCGGTCATTATTACATAATTTGCAATCAATAACTTAGTTTCAGAAACTACATTAGCAATTATTATTATTATTATTATTATTATTATTATTATTATCGTAATTATGTAGGGTTTTCTCGGCGAAACACATTGCCAACATGTTACAAAGCACTCTAATGCAACACCCACCTAATATTTAAAGTACCGGGCGAGTTGGCCGTGCGCGTAGAGGCGCGCGGCTGTGTGCTTGCATCCGGGAGATAGTAGGTTCGAATCCCACTATCGGCAGCCCTGAAGATGGTTTTCCGTGGTTTCCCATTTTCACACCAGGCAAATGCTGGGGCTGTACCTTAATTAAGGCCACGGCCGCTTCCTTCCAACTCCTAGGCCTTTCCTATCCCATCGTCGCCATAAGACCTATCTGTGTCGGTGCGACGTAAAGCCCCTAGCAAAAATATATATATATATATATATATATTTAAAGTAGATCATTTCCATTAATCAAATCTCAAATGACTAGCGCGTTCCCACTACATAACATTTGTTACACTTAATACTTATAATTACACAATCTATAAACTTCAGTGTGTTTTTCTTTTCAAACTTGTTTGACTTTTAGGAAATTACTCAGTAAAATCGTAACTTTTCTTGCTTTTTAGGATTCACGAAATTCTCAGTATTTAAGGAATGTTCTATCTTCCTTTCCACAGCATTACAGAAAGGCCTCTTAGTCGTTCCTCGCTCATTGAAAATTTCAAGTAACTTTTAATTAATGTCAGCTTAGAAAAACTACGTTTCGAAGATCCCACTGTCACTATCATGCATAACAAATTCTCAGTTCAGTTGTCACACTCAGTAAAATGTCTTCCATATGCTTTTCATAGATATACCGAAGTACAATTAGACAACTATCGCAAATTTCGTGGAACATCGGGAATAACACTACTAATTCATTAGCAAGCTCTGATACACTTACATCTTTGGACTTCTGCTTCAGGTCTTTAACCCTCTACTGCCCAAATTATTTTGTTGTGTTTTAAAAAAATTTCTCTGCCATATACTAAGTAAATATGTTGTAAACTACACATAAATGCAGTTTTTATTGAATTTTCATGTTTGATTTTCAAAAATTAGGTTTGTGACTTCCAGGTCACACTGGGCAGTAATGTTCTGATATGTGAAAATTGACTAATTTATAAAATAACAGTCTCATAAAATATTCAAGATGCTTACCTTTGGTTTCTATATTTTTTATGCATATAATTTGTTAGTAATAACACAAAACATAATTGTAAAACTAGCTATCCGCCATGTGCCTGGAAAATGCTCCCAACCATACATTTGGCGCTTCCTGGTGGCTTATGCATATAACTATTAAACTATAAACAGTTGAAAATCACATAGCCATACTGTAACTTGAAAGTTACACTGGGAAGTAGTGGCTCAATTGCATTCTAACAGTAGAAAATGTGTACAGAATGATGTGTGACTTCAAAGTCACATTGGGCAGTGGAGGGTTAAGAGCATCTTAAAGCTTCTTAAAACTGTTTTAAGATCATCTTTGTTTCTCGTCAAATTCTTAATTTCACAAATAACACTAAACACATCAGAGCGATGTCGTAACTATTCAAATCTTTCTCACAAAGACACCAGTGCGGTGTCTATTATAATATTATAAGAGTTTATTCGTGGGAGTTTTTTGTTCTTCCAAGACGGGCTAATCTCTACTTTAATTAGAAAATTGCTTGTTTCACAGTTGCAATAACACTCGCCAATGATACTACACATTCTTCTGCAACTTTAGCCTTTTCAAAACTACAAGTCCGAAGTTTTCCAGTAACATTTGTTGTTGCATTTATCAGTCATGATGCTGTATCCTACTGCATACCTTCCTGTTGAATTGATTAAATTTATTGATATAACTAAGGATATTGTGCCAGTTCACAAGGCACAAAGAAACCTTCAATGCTGTGTTCTCTTTTATGGCACCGCTAGGCTCACTGAAACACATGGGGTCCCCTTTATGAATTTCTGTCAACATTTCTAAAGCCATGCCTTATATTGTTAATATCACACCTGACAGCTTTAACACCTTCAGCTCTAGCCTTCCATCTGGTTTCACAGAAAGTTTTCAGTGTCAAGTGTACATTAATAGTTAGAATTTTCCATCACTTCACAGTTGCAGAAAAAAAAAACTGAATAATCTTTGTACTATATCAAAGAAATTTAGTGCAATTTCTGAACGTTTGACTCAATCACTAAAAACCAAGTTCATAGTACCGGCGCAGCAAAGTATATACCGAAATCTTTGATTTTCTTGAAGGATATGAGCTTGTGTTCCACTGTTCTTGCCTTTCATGTTGCTTCCATTGTCATATGATAAGAGGTGCCCAATTTCAGATAATATCTGAAGCAGTAAGTCAGTGAGATCTTTTCAAGTAGTATATTCAATTTCATAAAAATACTAAAAAGTACCCTTCAGTGGTAACTGGCTTAGAAAACATATCTACCATTCTCAACACAACACACTAACGTGTTATTTGTGACTTTGGTCTGGTGTACAATCTACAATCATTGAGATATTATTTTTCTTATGTATATTGTTTTTCATAACAGAGAAAAGTTCATTAGAAATTATTGTAACCATTTCATTCTGAATGTCCTTGCTAATGTACGTAACCAGTCCTTCAGGTTTTTCTTATCACTAAACGTATTCATTTTAATAAAAAAGTCAACAGCCTGTTTCCAGTCATTCGACCGGGTCAGGATAGGATTTTACGGGCTGCCGAAGCCTGTCGCACTCCTCTGGGGCAATGATTAATGAATGACAGATGCAATGAAATGCTATTGGAGAGTGTTGTTAGAATGCAATTTGACAGGGAAAACCGGAGTACCCGGAGAAATACCTGTCCCACTTCCGCTTCGTCCAGCACAAATCTCACATGGAGTGACCGGGATTTGAACCACGGAACCCAGCGGTGAGAAGGCAGCGCGCTGCCGCCTGAGCCACGGAGGCTCGTCAGTATTCATTTTAATACAGCATCAAATTCGACCATCAACTGATCTAGTCCAAAATGTTACTATTATCTGGATTTCCCAACTCTTCTTGATCACCCCCCTCAAAGTAATATTCCTTTCCACCAGTAACAAAATAGTATAAAACTAACTTCCATCATGTCTCTCCCTTTATAATTCGTTTTAACCTGGTCCATTAATATTGAGATTTCAATTCTTTCCATTTGCACATTTGTTCTATATGACTGCGAGACTGTTCATGGTTAGAGGGAACCTGCCAGTCTCTGTATCCGCTTAGAGGGCCACAACTGGAGTTCAAAAATTTGCAACAAATTCAGAGTATATACTATAAGTCAATTACACTTTAATTTCTCATCATTTGAAAGCCAGTGAAAGCAATGTTATACCCTAAAACAACATCTAGTATCTTTGTAGGAAATGTCACGTGTTCTTAGTACAAATATATTTATACTCGTAGATAACTAACTTGTCCGCCTCTGTGGTATAGTGGTTAGCGTGATTAGCTGCCACCCCCGGAGGCCCGGGTTCGATTCCCGGCTCTGCCACGAAATTTGAAAAGTGGTACGAGGGCTGGAACGGGGTCCACTCAGCCTCGGGATGTCAACTGAGTAGAGGTGGGTTCGATTCCCATCTCAGCCATCCTGGAAGTGGTTTTCCGTGGTTTCCCACTTCTCCTCCAGGCGAATGCCGGGATGGTACCTAACTTAAGGCCACGGCCGCTTCCTTCCCTCTCCCTTGCCTATCCCTTCCAATCTTCCCATCCCTCCACAAGGCCCCTGTTCAGCATAGCAGGTGAGGCGGCCTGGGCGAGGTACTGGTCATACTCCCCAGTTGTATCCCCCGACCAAGGGTCTGAAACTCCAGGACACTGCCCTTGAGGCGGTAGAGGTGGGATCCCTCGCAATGTCCGAGGGAAAAAGCCGAACCTGGAGGGTAAAGAGATGATGATGATGATAACTAACTTAATTCCAACATTTTTATCTACAACTGTTGGCCATTTTTCTGGATCGTTTGAATCGAATTAACAATGAAGGTCTTGTACTTTTCATGATCTTTCTTCCTTTCGGTGAAGTTGAAAGTTAACTACTTCGTTAGTTTCAGAAACATCCACACCGAGCTCGATAGCTGCAGTCGCTTAAGTGCGGCCAGTATCCAGTATTCGGGAGATAGTAGGTTCGAACCACACTGTCGGCAGCCCTGAAAATGGTTTTCCGTGGTTTTCCTTTTTCACACCAGGCAAATGCTGGGGCTGTACCTTAATTAAGGCCACGGCCGCTTCCTTCCCACTCCTAGCCCTTCCGTGTCCCATCGCCGCCATAAGACCTCTATCTGTGTCGGTGCGACGTAAAGCAATTAGCAAAAGAAACATCCACATTCATGTCCAATACCGGTAAACAGTTTTTCGCAATAACTCGTGTAGTATTTCCCGCACTATCTTCTAATTGCACACTTTTTATATTTAAAATTATAGCTGACGGCTTTTCACTACACTCATTATTTTGGTTTTTTTTATTATTCTACACTTCTTCAGTGTATTCCCTGTACTTGTTCCACAATTGTTCATTCACAGGCATCTCAGCCACATCATCATCTTTTGCTCTCTTTACAAATTTGTTTAACGCTCTTCCTACCGTGATGTCACTTTCTTCAGCTTCTTTTTATGCTTTCTCTTTGAGAACCTAATAACAGTTGTTTTCTATCTCTTTTATGTTATGTTATGATAAACTATGGGAGACAAAGCTTGGACTTACCCATCTAACACACAAGCAACAAACATTCTTAGGAGACAGGAAAAGGAACTGCGCGGATCGGAAATTCATGATCGATAGATATCGACAATTGAACTAGAACAGCAGTGGAATGGACTCTGTTCAAAGATTTTAATGATAAAAGACATTGGTAATTAAATTAGAAGAGTGATATATTTTAGTGGAAGACAGTTTCAGCGGGAAATTCAACTTTTGTTTTACTAAATACTGTTTTACAAGAGGCTGACGAGGAGACCCCCTTAAACTCGGGGTCCTTCGCAGCTGCGGATGCTGCAGGGTCCTTAAACCGGCCCTGGTTGCACCACTGACTATGGTCCAGGGTTCAATTCACGCAAACTAGTAGGTAAGTCCAGACATCTGTTTGCAAATTCGCATCAGAGACAGTGAAATGTTTGTACTGATGGCTGACCGTCTATATCAAAAGGAGAGAATGTCTCTACAGCAATAGATATAGTTGTACCTGAGTCAAAAGTCCCGACTGTATGGGGTCATATAGTGCTGTGAAAGATAATATTGTAACTTACTGAACCGTTAAAATTAACATACGTAGTTACTTTTAATAGTTACTTTATAGTAACGGTAACAGTTATAATAGTTACATGAAATGATGGTTAAGAACGTTCCTAAAGTATGCACCTCTTTAGAGATCTCAAGAAGTGTTAGTTCAGATAAATTGTATGTAAGCTGCCTCTGTGGATCCGTGGTAGAGTGTCGGCCTTCGAATCGCAAGATAGCGGGTTCAGACCCGGCAGACGTAGTCAAATTTTTGAAGGGCGGAAAAAAGTCCATTCGACACTCCATGTCGTACGATGTCTGCATGTAAAAGATCTCTGGTGATACATTTGGTATTTCTTCTTCTTAATCTGTTTATCCTCCAGGGTCGGTTTTTCTCTCGGACTAAGCGAGGGATCCCACCTCTACCGCCTCAAGGGCAGTGTCCTGGAGTTTCAGACTTTGGGTCGGGGGATACAACTGGGGAGAATGACCAGTACCTCACCCAAGCGGCCTCACCTGCTATGCTGAACAGGGGCCTTGTGGAGGGATGGGGCGATTGGATGGGACAGGCAAGGAAGAGGGAAGGAAGCGGCCGTGGCCTTAAGTTAGGTACCATCCCGGCATTTGCCTGGAGGAGAAGTGGGAAACCACGAAAAACCACTTCCAGGATGGCTGAGGTGGGAATCGAACCCACCTCTACTCAGTTGACCTCCCGAGGCTGAGTGGACCCCGTTCCAGCCCTCGTACCACTTTTCAAATTTCGTGGCAGAGCCGGGAATCGAACCCGGGCCTCCGGGGGTGACAGCTAATCACGCTAACCATTACACCACAGAGGCGGACCCATTTGGTATTTACCCGACAAAATTAAATCTGAGCCATAGACGCCCAAGAGAGATCCGGTTTACTCTGTCTGCCATCTAGCGGACCTAGAGTAAAACGGAACGTCGAAATTGACGAGCAGACAGCCAGATGGCGTCAAATCGAAATGTCTGCACACGGTAGCTGAGGCCATACGATTATTATTATTATTATTATTATTATTATTATTATTATTATTATTATTATTATTATTAATTGTAGCCGCCTCTGTGGTGTAGTGGTTAGCGTGATTAGCTGCCATACCCGGAGGTCCGGGTTCGATTCCCGGCTCTGCCACGAAATTTGAAAAGTGGTACGAGGGCTGGAACGGGGTCCACTCAGCCTCGGGAGGTCAACTGAGTAGAGGTGGGTTCGATTCCCACCTCAGCCATCCTGGAAGTGGTTTTCCGTGGTTTCCCACTTCTCCTCCAGGCGAATGCCGGGATGGTACCTAACTTAAGGCCACGGCCGCTTCCTTCCCTCTTCCTTGCCTATCCCTTCCAATCTTCCCATCCCTCCACAAGGCCCCTGTTCAGCATAGCAGGTGAGACCGCCTGGGCGAGGTGCTGGTCATACTCCCCAGTTGTACCCCCCGACCAAGAGTCTGAAGCTCCAGGACACTGCCCTTGAGGCTGTGTCCGAGGGAAAAGCCGACCCTGGAGGGTAAACAGATGATGATGATGATGATTATTAATTGTATATATATTTTATTAATCAGTATTTGAAAGCGCCTGTTTTTTTTCATTTGGTGATATTGATTATACAGCCGGCCCCGTGGTGTAGGGGTAGCGTGCCTGCCTCTTACCCGGATGCCCCGGGTTCGATTCCCGGCCAGGTCAGGGATTTTTACCTGGACCTGAGGGCTGGTTCGAGGTCCACTCAGCCTACGTGATTAGAATTGAGAAGCTATCTGACGGTGAGATAGCGGCCCCGGTCTAGAAAGCCAAGAATAACGGCCGAGAGGATTAGTCGTGCTGACCACACGACACCTCGTAATCTGCAGGCCTTCGGGCTGAGCAGCGGTCGGTTGGTAGGCCAAGGCCCTTCAAGGGCTGTAGTGCCATGGGGTTTGGTTTGGTTTGGTTTGATATTGATTATTATTTCATCATCATCATCATCATCATCTGTTTACCCTCCAGGTTCGGTTTTTCCCTCGGACTCAGCGAGGGATCCCACCTCTACCGCCTCAAGGGCAGTGTCCTGGAGCTTCAGACTCTTGGTCGGGGGATACAACTGGGGAGAATGACCAGTACCTCGCCCAGGCGGCCTAACCTGCTATGCTGAACAGGGGCCTTGCGGGGGATGGGAAGATTGGAAGGGATAGACAAGGAAGAGGGAAGGAAGCGGCCGTGGCCTTAAGTTAGGTACCATCCCGGCATTTGCCTGGAGGAGAAGTGGGAAACCACGGAAAACCACTTCCAGGATGGCTGAGGTGGGAATCGAACCCACCTCTACTCAGTTGACCTCCCGAGGCTGAGTGGACCCCGTTCCAGCCCTCGTACCACTTTTCAAATTTCGTGGCAGAGCCGGGAATCGAACCCGGGCCTCCGGGGGTGGCAGCTAATCACACTAACCACTACACCACAGAGGCGGACCGATTATTATTTCAAGAAACAAAATAATGGAATTGCCATCTTGCTTTTGACATTAATTTTAATATAAATAGGACGAAGTACGACCTCCTGAAGAAGATATCGTCTAAGAAAAGAAAAGCACCACGAAATGTTGGAAAATTAATGATGACTCGCTGGGCGCTACGGACCTAATATCGTCGGGGTTGGAAATGAGCAGAGTTGGTCAAGAATAGTCGTGTAGGGAATATGGTGGAGAGAAGCCCGGTGGAAGTAAGTGGCACCAATGCCAGACTCAGCTGAAATCTCGTGGTCTGAACTTCACGCTCACGCGATGTGAGTCGCCGAGGAGGAGCCACATTCAATAGGATGAAATCTGCTGTAAACAGACTTGAGACATGTTCAGTAGACCGGTGTGAGCAGACTTTCTTATAACTTATTCCGGGCTGCCACGTGATTTATGAGACAAAAGCTCTAGGCAAGACAGCATCCAAGTTCTACAGTACAACTGTTACTGCTACATCTGCTGGTGGTAATTAATTCTCTCAACTCTATTGGAACCATTATTTCCTCTGCACAAAATGGAGCTAACGAGTTTACAGTAATTTCCCTCAGTATTTCAAGAATCTTGCCCTATATTAAAAGGTCATGTCAAAGGATACCCAGACCACCACGCGTCCATCACTACAGACAGCAGCTCCGCCCCTTACCTACCTGCCCTTGGCCCACCACATTCCACAGTCACGACTGAGTCGTCGAATACCCCAATAGAACGAACTCATGGAATTATATTCTCTTCTGCTAAATTATCTGCAATTTCTTCGTTTATTTATAAACCCCAAGGTTCATTCCATTCACGCATATCCTCACACAACTTTCCCTAATTCTGATGTGACTTTATTTCATGTTATGTTGCATTTTTCTTTCTATATTTCAAATATTTTATTCCAAACAACATGTGTGAAAAATATTTCCTATTCGATAATCATGGACTATTAGTTTTAGTATTTTCCTCTGCGCCCAAATTTAAGGCAACTGAAGTTATAGGTTTTCCCATCTAGGCCTATACATCAAGGTTATAGTCTATGTGTTTATTTTCCTCTGTTTTAAGGCAGTAAACTCAGTCCAAATTACGTACGTAGTAGTTGAAGGAGAGGAGTTTCTGCACGCTTATAATTACAGCTGATCCCGTGCACACTGTCGGTAGGCCATATAAATGCTGAAATTCGTGCGTTGAATTCTGACGCATTGGAAATGGAACTTCTTGTCAATATTAAGATAACAAATACAAAGAAATCCCCATTGAATAGTACTGTAAACACCACCCATAAGTATTTGACCGCTTCTTGTGTCTTAAAGTGATCTGTCCCTCCGTTGTGTGACTTGGTGCATTAGTCCCAAGCGATTAGCATGCATTGTTGAAATACACGAACCAGCTCGCACTGTTTAGAAATGTTACTCGTTGGAGTCTGAACGAAATACGAAATTTTCTAACGTGGAGTGTGAGCCTATACTTAACTTGCAACTATTTTTCTTTTCACCGAAACAAGTTTACTACACCGGTAAGTTAATTCTCTTAGACAGTCGAAAATTTGAAATGAACATATTAATATATTCTTGAGACTACTCAGGCTCAACAGCCGTAATTGATATTTCAAAAGAAATTGTAAATTTTAAATAAGCGTATTATATGCCTTATGAATAAAAAGTTGCACAGTTGTCTTCTTCTTCTTCTTCTTCTTCTTCTTAATCTGCTTACTCTCCAGGGTTGGCTTTTCCTTCGGACTCAGCGAGGGATCCCACCTCTACCGCCTCAAGGGCAGTGTCCTGGAGCGTGAGACATTGGGTCGGGGGATACAACTGGGGAGGATGACCAGTACCTCGTCCAGGCGGCCTCACCTGCTATGCTGAACAGGGGCCTTGGTTGCACAATTTGTACAGAATCAAAACAGCTATTACGTAGGCTGATCAACAAAGACTGAGACGGATTTTTTCCTGTAGCTTCCGTGATAGTTTCCTGTCTGTAACATAAATATTTGAAAAGAGCGGGTTTTATAATGCCCGTAGGCGGCAGCACTCTCGTATCTGTAGATTGGTAGTAATGCTCTATTGTGTAGACGCTACGTGCATTTCGCATACCAGACAATGGAGGTGACGCGAGAAGAGCAGTACAGCGCAATCAAATTCTGTTTTTGTTTAAACCACACAGCCACTGAAACTTACGAAAAGTAGATTGCAAAGAAACGACCAGAGCTTTCTCGGACTGGGTGGTGACTTCATCATGACAATGCACGGCCTCACGTCGCAAATCAAGTCATGCAGTTTCTGGCACGATTTAACATTACCTGTGTACTCGCATCCACCTTATAGCCCTGATCTTGCACCCTGTAATTGTTTTTATTCCCATCACCAAAGGCAAAGCATAGGGGCATTCGATTTGAGAACTCTGAAGCAGTGCTCAAGAAAAGTGAGGCGGTTATTAAGGACCTGACAAAGACTTTTTTTGCAAGCTGCTTTACCTCGCATCGACACAGATAGGTCTCATGGCGACGATGGGATAGGAAAGGGCTAGGAGTGGGAAGGAAGCATCCGTGGAATTAATTAAGGTCAATCTCCAGCATTTGCCTGGTGTAAAAATGGGAAACCACGGAAAACCATCTTCAAGGCTGCCGACAGTGGGGTTAGAACACACTATCTCCCGAATACTGGATACTGACCGCACTTAAGCGACTGCAGCTATCGAGCTCGGTACACGACAAAGAATGCTCTGCTGCATGTGTTCAAGGACTGCCAGAGACGCTATAAAAAGTGCATTGAAGTAGGAGGGAACTACTTCGAGAAAGATCAAGTAAACAATGACATGGAGTAATAAACATCTGTGAAAAAAACAGTCTCAGTCTTCGTTGATCAGCCCTCGAATAAAATTTCCTTATAAATCATTTTGAGTGTAATTGTAGATGTGTGTTATATTTTGACTTCTATGAATCTGCGAAATCTTGTGGAAGTTCCATGACTAAACACCAGAGTCGAGTGATTTATCCCAACTCTATGTATACTTTGTCCATATGGCTTGTTGATTGTGACAAAGAAGGCTACATTTAGAGGAAAATGCCTCCTTTTAAGAAAGAATGGTGTATCAGGATTGACAGGTATCAAATCTGTTCATAGAATAAAACACATTCTTCCTGAAACGGATCCGTCAGAATTTCTGCATGAACGATGTTTTTGTCTAGCTTCAGCACAATCAATCTCCTTGCACAAACCAGTTTTAGTATTTAGAATGCAAAAAATTACGACGCATCCAACTTTTAAGTCAATCATGTGAGGTGCCACCTCTGAAGGTTGAAGAGAGGAAATTCAAGAGGTGAATACACTACTTCATTAACATCATCAGTTTCTGCAGAGACAATGCTAATGCACATTAATTTGCCACCTTTGAAATTTTCAGAACCACTTAGTTGATAAAGTTATTCGTTTGTTAGGCATGAAGTAGCTACTTTTAACCCTCTCTTAGATGTATAGAAGAACCAAATAAATTTTGTACAATATTTTTTGAAGTCTGTTTATGTGAAATCTCGATAGTGTAGTTTTGGCCTTGTTCTCCATTGACAGATTTCAGGAGTCAATTGGTGTATTTAGGATCTATAGTTCTTGCGTTATTTTAGTTCAAATATTATCTATTTTTGACTCCTCACTTTCTCTATATTATACGACCTCCTTTGGTCAACTCTTATTATTTTCCGACCCCGACGGTATTAGAGCACTCGAGGCCTAGGTAGTTTTTAATTTTCATGCACTTCATGGCCCTTGCTTTTCTTTGTTCGATACCTTCTTTTTTGGAAGTGCCGTGTCACTTCCATTTTTTCTCTCTGATTAGTGTTATATAGAGGATGGTTGCCTAGTGTACTTCCTCTTAAATCAATAATCACCACCACCACCTTATCTGTTTGTGCATAGAGTATAATATCTTAAACTTGACTGAACAGGGATCAGAAACAACATATAAATATGAAATTCTGCTGGCTGTGACGTTTGAAGTAGTTTGAAGTGGTTTAAGACTTGTGCAGCCAATTCGACTTAATTTTTAATTTCCTCTCATTTCTATGTATATTACTGATTTTGTTCCATAAGTGCAGTCCTTCCTTTTAACTGCAAATCATTTAACTTCTCAAACAACGCAAATCATTTCACGGAATTCCCGTAGGACTATTGTCTTCAAACGTCGTATATTGATCAATTACAGTATATAGACAGCAACCTACCTCTAATATGTTGGAGAAAGCAATATGGTATGAAGATGACACGGTTATACTTGCAGCAAGTGCTGAAGATCTACAAGCGCTACCGAACTGGGTAGAACAATACAGTGCATCTGCAGGATTTTATCTGAACATCAAGAAGACCAAGGTGATGGTTGTGAGCAGACATGTCAATCCCGCTGTTAACCTCATCGTCACTAGCAAAAATTAGAACAAATTCACAGCTACAAACATCTTGGCTGTTTATTTAATCACAAGTCGGAAAGTTCAATATAAATAATATCTTTGATTGAATAGGCAAGAGCTGAATTTAAGGAAATGTCCGAAATCTTCGGCAGCAGGGAATTTGACATTAGTCTTCGTCTCCATATATTTCGGTGCTACGTTTTCTCAGTATTGTTCTACTGTGCTGAAGCTTGCACATTCACAGTCATCTCCAGGAAAATATTGCAATATTTTGAGATTTCGTGCTACAGACGCCTACTAAAAATGAAATGGACTGTAAAGCAAACAACGCCGAAGTACTTAAATGCACACCACCAAAAGAAGAAAAACTAGCGTAATTTGGACACATGATGCGAAACAACAAGTACCATCTACTTCAAATTATCATCCAAGTTAAAAATGAATGAAGATAATAATAATAATATACACCTACGTAGTGCAATGGTTAGCGAAATAGGCTGCCGTCGTCGGAGGCCGCCCGGGTTCTATTCTCTGTACTGCCAGAAATGTGAGATTGGCAGGAGGGCTGGTATGTGATTAGAATGGTACATGCTGTTTCTCCATTGGGAGTGTGCCTGAAAAATAGCTGTACCTTCTCGGGACGAGGATGTGACGGCCGATGAACCCTCTCAGTTTGGTTATGGACCCCTCAGTGGAGGAAATGCCATTGAAAGGCACCATACCACTACCTGGTGGTTCGGGATTGGCTTCCCAAAGGCTAAGAGGAAGAAATCCTGACAGAAAACTAAAGCAGAGTCTGACTCGAAGTGGGCGGTTACAAACGGCGTCTGTACTCCATGTTAGCGGCGGCCGATTTTAAATTGATTTCGAGCTGTCGCGACAGGCCTGTTGGTTGTTTTGTGTCGCAAATATGGATCAAAATGGAACGTGTTTCATCAGCTAATGTGAAGAAGGCTAGGGCGTCCCCCAGAAGCGACGCGCGATGGTATCGCACATCCATAGTACTAAGTCAGAGAGGGCTACTGATTAATGGGCAAGATCAGCTAAAGAAGTGAGCCCAAACCAAAGAAAGGCTACTTCGTGTTGCTACCCTAGATGTAGGAACACTGAGAGGGGGCACCCTCGAAATTGCTCAAACGTCGACGTGTAAACATCACTTGTGTGCAAGAAACGCACTGGAGAGGGCAAACGTCACGAGATATTAGAGATGGATGCAAATTCATCTATCACGGATCATCGAACAGCACACCAAAGGAGTGGCTATAATCGTTGATAGTGACCTTCGGAGCCAGGTTGCTGAAGTCCATCTGCTCTCTGATCGTCTTATGTCCATCGCATAACACACTACGCCACGACGTCTGTGTGTCTTCTCTGCCTACGCACCTCGAAGTGCTTGTGAGGAAGCAGAAAAGGATCACTTTTGGGCAGAATTAAAACATAACACCTCTCCAAGATGATCACTTTATCCTATGCGGAGACCTTAATGGACATGTTGGGATCACTAGAGACGGTTTCATCTACCACAGAAATAAAGGGCTACGGGACAAGTAATGATGAAGGGTAACGAATCCTTGATTTTTCTGAAGCTAATACTCTTGTCATCAGCAACACCTTTCACAAGAAGCGCTTATCTCACCTCATCACCTACACCAGTGGGAATCACAAAAGTCAAATAGATTTTGTGCTTGTCAGGCAAAATATCTTGCCCACCAACATATGCGTAAAAGTAATCCCGTCTGATTGCGTGACTCCATAGCACAAGTTGCTTTTTGTTGACATGACAATTCGAAAATTCAGGAAAATCATTTGTCCGGCTGGGTCTGAAAAGATCAAGTGGTGGAAATTAAGAGACCATAAATCTGCCCTTGTCACTAATATCTCATTTCTTCCGATAAATCCTTCCTCAATAATTGATAGTGCGTGTACTAATATATGCAGATCTATCACCACTGCTGTTAAATCAACTCTTGACGTTACAAAATCTGGTCGTCCTTTCTTAGATAAACATACATGGCTCTGGACAGATGAAGTGCAACAGAATGTTCAGCAGAAGAAAGGCCCATGCAAATGTGGTTGGCACAGAGAACAGTAGAGAGCCCTGGGGAGTATGTCCATGCGGGACGAGAAACCGAGAAAGCTGTAGCCACAACAAGAGCTGCTCTCATTCGGGGCTTGCATGAGCAATTAGGTTCCAGGGAGGGAGAAAAGATGATTGACCAAGATGCTAAAGCACGCAGATAAACAGCCCAAGATATAAACTATTACATGTGTGTGAAGGATTGAGAAGGACGGCGACTATTGGAGAAACATAAGATATTGGAATACTGGTCTGAGCACTTCGATGAAATCTCGAATACTGAATTCACGCATCCATCATTATTTCCTGAAGGTCATTCAACTGCTGAACCAATTCCAGCTATCAGTACAGAGGAGACTGCAGAAGCAGTTAATAAATAAAGTCCCTAAAAGCTCCTGGACCTGATGAACTCAGGTCTTTGGGTGATCAAAGAATTAAATACTTCAGTAACAGACTGGCTAACAGCCTTCTCTAATACCATTATGGATGCTGGTCACATACCCGCGGATTATAAAGAAGTCTCCCAATCCCAGTTTTCAAGAGCAGTGGTGTTCCAATTGTGTGCCCAAATTATCGTGGAAGCCACCTCTTGTCGCACATAACTTACATTTCCGAAATGTTTCTTGATAAACGGCTGTTTGACATTGTGTAATTCAGCCAAAATCAGTGTGACTTCGTTAGAAGACCTTGAATCACTAATGCGAACTTTCCATCTCATAGCTAATTGAGGAGCATTTTGAGAAAGGAAATCCCATTCAGATTGCATTTCTTGATCTTGAGAAGGCTTTCGACCGCATACCATAACGTCTAATTGTTTATGCACTGCTCGATCATGGAGTTCCGGAACAACTCATTAATTGGGTTCGAATGCTCTAGGTTAACACTAGTAGTAGAGTACGATGTGCCGCTGGTACATCAGACAGATTTCCAATTAATTTGGTGTTCAAGCAAGATTCAGCTTTGTCACCTTTACTCTTTATTTGTGTAATGGACACGATCACTCGAGACCTACGGTGCGAATTTCCGTGGAACCTACTTTATGCGGATGATGTCATGCGTTCCAATACCACCAAACATGATCTGCAACACCAGGTCTAAGCCTGGCACGATACCCTCATCATATTTGGTCTTCTGAACACTAAGAAGACAGAATAACTTACAAATCGAAATGACAGGGATGTTGAAGTCAATGGTAGAAAGCTAGCGAAGGCCAATATTTTCCGTTATTTAAGATCTCATTTATGTAGTAACAAAAACATTAACTCTGAAGTACGGGCAAGGATAAATGCTGGATGAATGCGATGCAGGGAGGTAACGTGAATTCTCTGTGACAATAGAATGCCGATAGGCCTGAAGTTGTAAATATACCGTATATTTGTTCGTCCAGTCGCTATCTATTGAGCTAAGTGCTGGTCAGTTACGAGACGAGTACCGTAGAGCATGAACTTCACGTTATGGAGATGCGTATGTTGCATTGGTCGATGGGAATCTCCCATTAAATGAGAAAATGCGTCAGAGACGTTGCCAGTGGTATGGCGACATCACGCCCGTAGCACCTCACACCGTCGCCAATGTTGCCTACCACCTTAAAGTCAACGGAACTAGACCAATTGGAAGGCCGAAACAACAAGGGCAGAATGCCTATACGCCAACATAAGAGCACTCCACCTGCAGCGTAATGATGATTACGATCGCGGGAAATGATTCATCAAGCGGACCTTACCCCAGAAGGATAAACGCTTACAATAATAATAATAATAATAATAATAATAATAATAATAATAATAATAATAATAATAATATCATCTATACTAATAAAAGGAAGTCCTCGAAGTGAAGGTCTCTATAAAGGTCGGAGGTGATATGAATAGACATGACAAAATAACGTACTTCCAGGCACCCTAGAATAAAATTTGGGCTACACCGGTACTCCTAAGTTTTCTAAGGAAATACGCTCAAAACTCGCCAAGGGAGCCAAGGTGGAGGGTGGGTTTCAAATTGGCTCTGAGAAGCAAAACGGTGTAAGTATGTGAGTGTAACAATTTTTAAACCTAGTGGGCAACATTCTTCCAAAGCTACGACCTACGGTTTCTGTGAGCTTAAAAGTTTCCTGAAAGTCCAAATTAAGTCTAGCATCAAACTCTGAAGTAGCCTCCGTGGCTTAGGCGACAGCGCGCCGGCCTGTCACCACTGGGTTCCGTGGTTCAAATCCCGGTCACTCCATATGAGATTTGTGCTGGACAAAGCGGAGGGGGGACAGGTTTTTCTCCGCGTACTCCGGTTTTATCTGTCATATTTCATTCCAGTAACACTCTCCAATATAATTTCATTTCATATGTCATTCATTTATCATTACCCCAGAGGAGTGCGACAGCCTTCGGCAGCCGGTACAATTCTTATCCTCGCCGCTAAATGGGGCTTCATTCATTCCATTCCTGACCTGGTCGAATGACTCGAAACACGCTGTGGATTTTCATTTTATTTCATTTTTATTTTCATTAAACTCTGAAAAGGTGGTAAGGGAAATTTTCGAGATATGGAAGTACCTTTTACTAATATGTGGAAGTCAACTTGAAACTATGATCAAAGTTACGTATAGAAATGAAATAGGCATACATTCAGGAAAATAAAACAGGAACGCCATAAACTTAGTACGCGAAAAATTGAGGGTACTGAACTGAGGGAATTCAAATTTGGGACTCAGAAGGTAACCGAAATAAGTAAGCACAGTAAGCAAGAGGAAGATCAGAAAATCCATGTACTGACCCTTTTTGTAAACCAAATATATAAATAAATATAAAGAGGAGAACTGTACTCATTTTCTTCCTCATCTTCTGTGGGTCAGTGGTCGAGTAGCGGCCTGCGGTTCCCAGGATCGCGGGCTCAAACTCTGGCAGAATTAGTCGGATTTTTGAAGGATGGAAAAATAGCAGTTCATCGCTTCATATCTGATTAAAAAAGATTTCTTGTCACATATTTGCTGTATACCCGTGAAAATGAAAATACGCTGCCATAATTCACCGAAAGGAGATACGGCTTAAAATGGAAGGTCGAAATGCCAGAAAGCAGCTTAGAAGGAGTCAAGTTGGAATTGATAGGGAATTCGCCACCTGGGCAACCACCTTAAATGCAGATCATTTATTTATTTATTTCCACTGTCGCTGAGGACATACGATTATTATTTACTAATTACACACGAATCGGCCACCTAGGTACCATGATGTTTCATTATACGTCCTGGCATTTATTCAATTTTCAATTAATCCAGTAGATCAAGGCCTCTCAAACGCCCAAACTGGGGCGCAGAGTTCCTGTGCACAGTGCATCGGTGTTACTCGGCTAGGCTCGGAAGAACGATTCGTCTCTGGGCTACTCGGCTAAGCTCGGCTCAACTCGGCTCAACTCTACTCGGATGTGGAGCGCTACGGAGCAAGTGAGGAAGAGGGAGACAGGCGGAGCGAATGAGACAGGCATGGGGAAGAGAGAGAAAGCGCTATTGCTCCAAATGGAGGAGTGGGGGTCTGCACTCTGGTCAACCAAGGTAAGTCGTCTTTTGCACCGTGCACAGTGCATGCACTTGAGAGGCCCTGCAGTAGATTTTCATTAGTTTGTTATGTCGAGCACGGCGTTCATCCAACCATTTTTCACCAGTTGTCCGTTTCTCATCTCGGAAATTACTAAACGTCACGAAGTTTGTTCTGAAAGTTTGTTAAAAATGCGTTTTGTCCATCGAGAGCATCCATCCGTCGTAAGTGACCGTAGAAGCGAGCTCTGCATTTGCTCAATGTGTCCGTCTTCTTTGTTTTAGAGTAGATTTCTTGTCTGGATTTTCTTATGCAGATCCAGTATTTGTAGTAAGGGTCAGTATATTATAGAGAATCTTCCTATTTTTTGGCTCTAACTTAGCAAGCTCGCATTTCTGAGAGAGAGGATAAGGCATTCTGACGCATAGAGAGACACCGGCTTGATGACAATGTTGTCATGATGATGAATTTTGGAATTTATAGAAAAATATATTTTGTTGTATATGTTCCGGGTGGTTTGGAAAGGTACCTCCATTTTTGTATGCTATGGCCACTAAGACCTCTGTATCTAGTCCGTTTGATTGAATCCAATCACCAACCTATGCACATGGTTTATTGTTCCGTATTTGGGGTTCAGTTGGGTTATGTTGTTTTTGATGTTTGACATTAGTTTCGTCTTTTCAAAGGATATTCTCAAAGCCTGTTTGTTCTGCTACTTTCTGCAGCATATTTATTTCTTCTGTTGCAGTCTCATATTTTTCTGTCATTATCGCTATATCATCCTCGAATGCTAAGAAATCGATTCTTCTCCGTATGAGCAAGTTTCTACCTTGTAGTATCTGACGGCATTGATGTATTACTTTCTCTAGTATGCAGTTGAACAAGAGTGGTGAGAGTCTATCTACCTGCCCAACACCCGTATTCATTTCAAACGGTGCAGAGTAGCATCCTTGGATTTTACTTTGGAAACTGTATTAGTCAGGGTTGTTCGCATTACAGCTAGCAGTATTTTGTCGATTCCCATCTGTACAATTATTTGAAACAACACATCGCGATCAGTGAAGTCGTATGCCTTTCTGAAATATACAAATGTACACACATATGTTCAGCCTCTCAACACATGGTACATTATCGGTTTAAGGTTGTGGATCTGCTTTGCTACTGATCGGACTTTCCGAAAATCTCCTTGGTATTCTCCTAGCGAACGCTTAAGTTGCTGTATGCTCACTTGTATGCTACTGGGAGTAATGAAATACCACGATAGTTATTTGCACCTCTAATATTTCCTTTCTTACGTAAAAGATGGTTCAAAGTTACCTTGCAGTCCTCCGGTAATTGTTCTTTCTCCCATATGTCAATCATGCTATAATGCAAGATATCTATTGCTTCTTACGGGGCGTATTTCCATAGTTCCGCTATCAAGGTCTTCACCAGAGTCCTTGTTGTTTTTAATCTCCCTATGTGGCGTTTGATCTCATCACGATTCAGGAGAGAAGACAGGTTTTGGCATATTGATTTGTTGGTTATGATGGGTGGGACTGGTTTTTCAAAATTTGAAAGTTTGTCGAAGTATACCTTAAAAAAATTTCAGTTTGAAGTCCCATCTTTTCCTTGAAAGCAGAGGGAGGGAGGGAGGCTTGCGCTGTTGTATCTTCTTTTGAAAACTCCTGTAATATTCTCAGGATTCACCTCGCTGGAAGACTTCCTCTCTTCCTCTCTTTTGGACGTGTAGCACATTTTCCAGGTATGTAGGTGATCCGTCAAGGTTTGTTCGCAAGTTTCGTTCCAACAGGCATGTGTCTTCCTCTTTTTTAACTTCTGCTACTTCTTCCGGGGCGCATTTCCGTAGTTCCGCTGCTCGAACTATTTTTAATGTTAAAGTCCAAGTCAACTGGCCGGAACGAATTCCTTATCTTTTTCTCTGAGTTTCTTTGTGTCGAAGCGGGTTAGGGCGGGTTGATTCATTGTTCTGTTTAAAGGGATGGGTCTGAACTTAACAACTTAGACATAATGGTTAATCAGTGCTCATTCCCCTTTCTGACTATGACGTTCATTATTTCGGGACTGTACCTTCGTGAAATTGCGACATGGTCTAGTTGGAATTCTCCCATTGCTGTGTTTGGGGATCGGTATAAGTTTGTTTTCTGGGAAGGTGTCGAAATTGGGTGGACATCATCTGGAGGTTATGATTTTTACATAATTCAACTAGGCTAGATGTTGTCCATTCTTGTTGGTTCTCTCGAAAGCCAAGTATCGCTAAAAAAAGTGTCTGTATTTCTGTTCCCGTCCTAGTTGTGCGTTGAAATCGCCCGTTAAGATCTAGACGTGGTGTTTTGGAATTTTTGTGATTCTGGTATCGAGTGTGTTCCAAGTTCTATCTGTATTCTCGGAATCTTTTTGGTTTTAGTCATTTGTCGGGGCATGAACGTTGATTAACGAATACGTTTTCTTTGCATAGCGCAGAAATAGTTGGGAGATAGGCCTAAGGATTGAGGTGTTGACTACAAAAGCCGTGCTGAAAATTGGGGAGTTCTTCATTACTCGTTTTTGGGCTTTGCTCTTGAAAAATTTGTACCCATCTGATTCGAGAGTTTCTTCGTCTGTGAAGCGGGTTTCTTGCAATGCTATTACACAAATATTGTTTTCCTAGAGGGCTTTGGTCAGTTGTTTCACTTTTCCAGTTTGTGTGAAATAGATTATGTTGAAGTATGCTAGAAAAGTACCGGGCGAGTTGGCCATGCGGTTAGAGGCGCGCAGCTGTGAGCTTGCATCCGGGAGATAGTGAGTTCGAATCCCACTGTCGGCAGCCCTGAAGATGGTTTTCCGTGGCTTCCCATTTTCACACTAGGCAAATGCTGGGTCTGTACCTTAATTAAGGTCACTTCCTTCCCACTACTAGCCCTCTCCTATCCCACCTTCGCCATAAGACGGTGGATTCCTGCAAAGAGTTACCACCTGGGGCAATAGTTTGTTTCCGTTGTGCCATAAACTTGAGTTTTGCTTTGTAGCAATTGCTCATTCCATAAACAACCAGGATTGTTTGTCCTGGAGGGCCTTGGTGAGGCATTTGTTTTACCTTCTCCTTTATCCGGGCTTGGAACTGGCAACAGCAACTACTGAGGTACATCCCACCTGGCGGAGTTCGATTACTACCATTATTATTATTATTATTATTGTACCGGGCTTCACACCCCTACGCCGCAGTTTTAAATCTTGCGCCAATAAATCCTCCTCTACAGCAGAAACTCTGAACTTTAAAAAATTGGATCAACTCATAAGTTTCTCAGGAGATGTCACTACCGTAAATTTTGTGATTACGAAGTTGTCAATACTGTGTGGATTTCAACTTGTTTTGTTTTCCATTTGATCAAGAAGTGTGGACATTCTCTTATAGATGTCTCTATAAAAAAACTATGATCATGCACCCTGGTGCGAAGTGAAGGAAATTTTTTGAAGAATAAATAATAATAATAATAATAATAATAATAATAATAATAATAATAATAATAATAATAATAATAATAATAATAATAATAATAATAATAATCGTATGGCCTCAGCTACCGTTTGCAGACATTTCGATTTGACGCCATCTGGCTGTCTGCTCGTCAATTTCGACGTTCCAGAGTAAACCGGATCTCTCTTGGGCGTCTATGGCTGAGATTTAATTAATTTTGTCGGGTAAATACCAAATGTATCACCAGAGATCTTTTACATGCCGACATCGTACGAAGAAATTTTGTATTCATAACTTTTCTCTTTACTATATTTCGTTCATTCATTTGTGGGTTGTCAATATTAATCTTTTCTTTCCGCCAGTTTTGAATTGAGCCAATCCAGAATTTCTGTAATTAATTTTTGACCAATCATGTCTTTCTTCTTCGATTTTGAGTGTACTGTCTACACTGACCAATAAAATTGAGTGGGTGTGGCTGTTTTATTCATGAAAGGTCTCGAATTTTCCCCGAGGGTACAAAAACTGCTGATTTTCTTGTCTCTCGGCCACTTCATCAACTTCTAACCTAGTGTATGGACATGTAGCAGGAGGCGGGAAGCGCCTCTTTCATCAGGCAGCAGCTCTTCAATAAGGTAATGGCCCTTTAACATCTTTATTTTCTTGCTAGCTCAGCAGTTTAACCCTCGGGAAAGGTCCGAATCCCTTTACAAGGTAAACTATATTTTCGACATGTAATTTTTGCCGTTTGATGTAAAAACTTCATTAGATCTGTAACTGCAATTCGGGGGTAGTGAGTGCTTTACCCTCTCGAGCTCCCCTTCATATTGGTTTGAGGTGACTGCGTTTTGTAACTGGTTTTCTTCCATTCTGTAATACCTTAAATTTTTTCTTTTACGAGTCACCTCCATAGTTTGGGAATAGCCCCTGTTTCATCGGCCTAGTGCCGCTTAGGTTTTAAGAAGTTTCATTTAGGAGTGCAAGTACTCGCCTCCATTCCTTTGGTATTGCGGGCCATTCACTAAACTTGTTCTTTTTCTGCTAAGGCCCAGTAGACTGGGTACAAGATACCGCCGTTTCAGTGGTGTAATTTGTGTCTTGATGGCAATTTAGTGTAAAGCCTGGTATTGCCTTTAATAGGCTTGGAAAACTGAGAGTGGGTCAGCTCTTTTAAGTATTTGGATATGTGCCTCTAGGAGGCCTGACGTTGCTAGGTGGGAGCAAGTGCTCCATGTTATTAGGGGTTTTCTACCCTTTGGTGAATATGTGGTTGTGAGCTGAGAGCTCAGAAATTATAAAAATTGGGACTTGAAGCCCAGATTGTTAATTTGTCTCTAAATCTTGGCTTTTCCTGGTCTTTTACCTGATTGTCGGTTATTTGTTGACTTGTTGTTATTTGTTAAACTTTGAAATTCTATGTGAAAATTGTTAAGTTTTGCTATTTTCGAAAATATAACCTTTAATGCAATTTTAATTCATATCTCGGCCTTGTAGTTAGACCCATTCACCCCGGCACCTTCTTTCACCTCTGCTGTTCCACAGATACCTCGGAACAATTATTTCTATTATTATTATTATTATTATTATTATTATTATTATTATTATTGAGAGCCTCCGTGGCTCAGGCGGCAGCGCGCCGGCCTCTCACTGCTTGGTTCCGTCGTTCAAATCCCGGTCACACCATGTGAGATTTGTGCTGGACAAAACGGAGGCGGGACAGGTTTTTCTCCGGGTACTCCGGTTTTCTCTGTCATACTTCATTTCAGCAACACCCTTCAATATCATTTCATCTCATCTGTCACTCATTAATCATTGCTCCAGAGGAGTGCGACAAGTTTCGGCAGCCGGCACAATTCCTATCTTTGCCACTAGATAGGGGCTTCATTCAATCCATTCCTGACCCGGTCGAATGACCGGAAACAGGCTGTGGATTTTCATTTTCATTAATACTATTATTATTGTTATTATGTAACATGTTACATCACTTTAGTAACGTGTATTTATCTTAAACTCATTGGATTTTTACTTGCTGCGTAGCACAGGGGTATAATAATAATAATAATAATAATAATAATAATAATAATAATAATAATAATAATAATAATAATAATAATAATAATAATAATAATAATAATAATAATAATAATAATAATAATAATAAAAGACGAAGAGGAAGCATTCGTATTTGCTCCTGAAGTATGGAACTCTCTAGTGCCGTTGTTATCCCTGTGGCAATACTTGGCTTTGCGGAAACGGCTGTCTGATATAGGGAGACGACTGGGAGGCATATAAAAAGAGAAGGATATTGTCCTGACACAAGGCGAAGTGTGTTGAGAATTACGAGGCAGTGGCCTGCAGTGTCTACTAGCCGCTGTGGTAAATTTCCTCTTTTTATTTCTCTAGTGGACGCTTTGTGTCTTCTTGTTTCACTGAGCCACCTGCTGGCCCCCTCACACTTACCTTTCTCAGCTCATGTATTGATGCATTGATTTATAGGTAATCCTCCAACATTGCAGTCATCAGTAATTGATGGCACCAGTACCGTGAGAGAATAGAATGCAAAATTTAATGCACCACCCTGTGGTTTAATAGCACTATTTTAATCTTCATTCTGCTTTTATTGGTCCTGTGCTTGCCATTAGCTTCAAACAAGCTCAGTTATTGACGAAATCCTCTCTAAGGATTTTTCTCCTGTTAGCAAAATTGACTTCGAACATAATGAATCATTTGTTTGCTTGCACCTTGGTCATAAAAAGGTCGCAATAGTAATGAACCTATTAATTTAGTTCGTAAATCACGGGGAAGTACGATGAAAGGCTTTTTGATCGTGTGGCCTACAGCCGCATAAAGCATCAAAGGTAGACCTCCTAACGAGAATACACTGTTTATACATGATGGGATATATATTCCAGTAAGGAAGAAGCATTTTCAAGATTTTCAAGATTTTGGAAGTACCTCTCCTAGTTATTTACGTACCTTTTATCTCAAAATATGTTTTATTAGGTTATTATTATGAAATATATTGTAACTGGAAGTTATCATCGTGATACAGCAACGGAAGCGGCTAGAAACATTAATTACAAGACGAACAAAAAATATCAAACGTTTAATTTACTTTGCCATATGGTGACACTGAGATAGGGAATGCACAGGAGAGGAAACAAAATAACCGTGGCAATAAAAAAGGTACAGTTCCAGCAATTGACAACAATTGTGCTGACATTGGAGTTCGAAACAACCATCGCCCAAATTGACGGCCTGAGTGGGTCAGACGATTGAGATGCTGGCCTTTTGACCCCAATTGGCAGGTTCGATCCTGGCTCAGTCCAGTGGTATTTGAAGGTGCTCAGGTACGTCAGCCTCGTGTCGGTAGATTTACTGGCACTTAAAAGAACTTCTGCGGGACAAAATTCTGGCACCCCGGCGTCTCCGAAAGCCGTAAAAATAGTTTGTGGGGCGTAAAGCAAATAACATTATTATTAAAAGCAAACTTACATCAGCAAACAATCACACGGAAAATAAAGGGAAACAATACCAAAACTATGATTACATGAAGAAAGCTGTATGTTCCAAACTCTCAGTGTGGAGATGGCGTGAACAATCTTTAGTAGACGAATAAACTTGAGTATATTTTAAAAAACCAGGAAATATGACAAGATGGAATTTAATAGGGCAAATTGGACCAAACATTCATTTATAGTAAGAAAAATTAGGGATTGGAATGATTTACCAAGGCGGATTTGGTAAATTTCAAACTTTTAAAAGAAATTAAGAAAATTCTAGGTAAACAATTGATAGGGATTCTGCAACTTTGGCAACGGCCCTAAATGCAGATCAGTTGTGATTTATTTATTCATTTATTATTTGCTGTATTTATTTATTTATTTATTTATTTATTTATTTATTTATTTATTTATTTATTTATTTATTTATTTATTTATTTATTTATTTATTTATTTATTGAGAACGGACGTGCGTTGAAAGCTCTCCAAGGAGCTAATTAAATTACCTTTTATAAGAAAAGAGTGAAGTAAGTTTATCATCATAAAGTTATTATCACTACGGTACTTGATAGACGCGAATAATGAAGGAAATGTTGTATACATAATATGTAAAGAAACAGTTCAACTCCTCGGTTGCCTGGTCAGCGCATTGCCCTTAGGTTCATCGTATTCGATTATCTGCCGGGCAGGAGATTTTAACAACGTTAGGTTAATTCCTGTAGCTCGGTAGCTGGGTGTTTGTGAATGTCTTCATACACATCGTCATTCACACAGAATATACTGCACTACTAATCACCACAAGGACACGCATTAGAAAATACATCCCTCTGCATAGGTTTGGCGTCATAAAGGGCATCTGATCATAAAACTGGGCCACATGACTGATAGAGAACTCACCCGCAGCTCCACTAAGATGCAGGAAAGGTAGTAGATAAAAGATGTTCATAGCAACTGAAGGGATAAATTTAGACTGTTCAGATGTTTTTGAGCCATGTCTGTGATGTTCACAGAACACCCCGACTCCGTTTTGATCTGGGAAAGACCAATTGGTACCACTTTCATTATAGTAAAATTCCCGCCCGAAGTCATTGGGTTTCAAACCCGGGCTGAATCACTTCGCCAGCTAGTCCCTTTACGTTGAAAAACGTTGGAAATATGAACTAAGTGGAGATAATCTTAGAAAAGGTTTGAACATTTCCTAACAGAGCTTTGTTTTGATGGATAAACAAACTGTTGAAATGATTATTCAATTTTTCAGTGCCATGGTAGATGTTTATGTAAATTTGACACATCTCTTGATATATCTTGGAATATATTTGTAACCGTAAGAGACGTGTTTTTTGGAAAGGTGTGATCCTGATATTTGTTTTGAATGACGGCAAGAAGACTAGTAAACAGATGGATATCATGGCCTGGAACCAATGACTTCGAACAAAACACAATGTCTGTAAACATTACCATGTTAACTTGTTCACTAACAAGGGAATCAAAATTGTATGTAGCAGAGAACTTTATTAATTTTATATACAAGTAAATATCGTTTTCCATTAATATTTTAAATGTAGGCGAATGTATGATAAGATGAAACAAAAGGCTTCTCGACCTAAATTTCTCCATATCAAGTAAGAAAATTAAATCAAAATGAATTAACGTAAAACAGAACTGAAAATAATGCATACCTAGATCTACATATTCATTCTAGATAGTTATACTTTTCAGCGTTCAGTCTGCAAGCCCCTGCGAGTTAAATTTTTCTTTTCTAACAATTTCCATAACATCGCACCGGCACAGATAGGTCTTATAGCGACGATTAGATAGGAATGGGAAGGAAGTGACCGTGCCCTTAATTAAGGTAAATTCCCTAGCATTTGCCTTGTGTGAAAATGGGAAACCACGGAAAACCAGCTTCAGGGCTGCCGACAGTGGGGTTCGAACTATCTTCTGAATGCAAGCTGTTAGCTATGTGACGCAAACACCGCAGCCACTTACTTGGTGTGTGAATTTACTAAACGCCTCCGCAATCCGTTACTTTTAACTAGCTCTGGACCATGTTCAGTTCTCTTATCTTTAAACCATTAGAAACTGAGTCGAACCATCAACATCTTGGTCTCCCTCTATTCTCTGCGCTCCATGGCGGAGTTCATTATTCTCTAGCTAGCATATCCTCCGCTCATTGCCTCACATCACCCTACCATCGAAAACGGATTATGCGTACAGCTTCACCAATCGTGTTCCTTCCAATCTTAGCATTTATCTACTCATTCCTAGTAGCCTTCTGCCATTGTTCCCACCTGTTTGTTCCAGCGATCAATCTCTATACTTTCATGTCTGTTACTTCCAACTTATGAAGGTACCCTGATTCCACACAGCTTTCAATCCCGTACTGCAAAGTTGCTTTGAATACAGACCGATGTAAAGATAGTTTCGTCCGGGAACTGACTTCTTTATTACATAATATTGCTGATTGCAACTGCAAGTTCACTGTATTAGCTTTGTTGCACCTTGATTCAATCTTACTTGCTATTCTACCATCATAAATACTTGAAATTATCTACCTGTTCCAGCTTTCTATTCCCTACTCGGCATTCAGTTCTCTAAGATTTATTTCCTACCGATATAACGTTAGTATTGGAAAGGCTTCATATCCTACTCATTGCAACTATTTCCAAGTTCCAAGATATTAGAGTGCATGCTTTCAGCACAATCTGTCATTAAGTCCAATTCGTCCGCAAAGACCAAACTGCTTACTATGTTTCCACGTAACTTATTCCCTCCCTGCACTTAATACCTTTCAATAGATGATCCGTGTAAACCATGAAGAGCAACGGTGAAACATGATAGGTTTCTCCAACCTCTGTAAGTATTTTGAACCAATAACATTTTACCATCAACATTCTCATTGCAACCCAATCGTCAACATATATGCCTTTGATTAAATTTGATATTCTATATTTAATAAGACACTCCCCCAGTATGGCTAATAACCTTTCAATCGGTACTCTGTCATATGCCTCCTCTGTATCTATGAACCATATTCCTCTCGCAACATATTTCAATTTCCTGTTGCATACAGAAGATCAGATCCTGACAGCTTCTCTGTGGTCTAAACCCACACTGGTTTTCATCCAATTTTCAACCAATTATCGCACCATCCCTTCTAAAATGCCAATTAAACATTAGCTAGTATACTGATCAATGAAATACCTCGATATTTATTGCAATCCTTCATGTTCCCTTACTTGTAGATGGATGTAATATTCCTGCTTTCGTCTAATCAGTAAACAACTTACTAACATTCCTCGTTAATCATATTATTCTGCGAAGACATTTCATCCCTACCTTTTCACCATTTTAGGCCTAATTTCATCTATTCTCGATACATGCCAATGAAGAAATGTATAGATTATCTTTATGGCGATGAAGTTTATTTACTACTACTACTACTACATAATAACCTAGTATGTAAGAACTCCTTAATTTAGCATTGGTGGAGATTATTATATTAAGGGATGGTACAACGAAGTAAAGTCAACTCTCGGTCCCTTGAAAAATTAAAGTACTGGTATTTACGGAAGAATTGGTAGCACCATGAACGGTTGGTTACTGTAGTCACGTCGAAGTCCGAGATACCCACTCCTATTCCATAGTAACTGGTATCCCCACTTTCCAGACGACTTAAAAGCATCTCAGCCGTAGCTAGGACGTTAACTAATACGTGACATCGGTAACTAACACCTCTAAGAATATGTATAATTAAATGAAATAAAATTAAATATAACATAAAAAGTAATAAATGAATTCATATTTATATCTACTCTCGTTATCAAAAACTTGAAACACTTGAGCCCTATAGAGCAAGATCATGGTGAAGAAGTAAGCAGTTATTAGATTCTATGTCACCACTGGCGTCATTGTACTTAAAATTCCCTTCCACGATCCACCTGTGGGTGGGGGTGATAGAATTACATCCGCGGTATCGTAAGGGGCGACTGAAATGGCTCCAGGGTCTCTTAACTGACCACGGGGCCTTAGCTGACTTCTGTCATTGCTTCCACTTGTTTGACCGAGGATTCTAACTTTCTTCTATTGAGTCGAACCTTTCTTGGTCAACTCTTGTTCTTTTCTGACCTAGATGGTATTAGGTTTGCGGAGTCTATATAGTCTTTAATTTTCACGCCCTTCGTGGCCCTTATCTTTCTTTGACCGATACCTTCATTTTTCGAAGTGCCTGAATGCTTCCATTTTTTTATTGTTAGTAGAGGACGATTTCCCAGTAGTACTTCCCTTTAAAACAATAATCACCACCACTTACGCCACCATTCCTCTTCCTCGACTTCTTTTCATTTTCCTCATAGACTGTTAATAATCCTCCCTATCAGTAGTATAATTGGACAGTTCGGCCGCCACCTCCACCTCAGGCTCCCAGAGGCCACCTCCACCTCCACCTCAGCCAGAGGCCTCCCAGATGCCTCCTCCACCTCCACCTCAGCCAGAGGCCTCCCAGAGGTCTCCTCCACCTCCCGCGGGAAATTTGAATTTGTAAACAAAGCCACGTGCTTTTTGACAGCTGTCATCGACAACAACGCATCGCTAACCTCAGTACTGCCATCTTGACGGGCCTAAACCTCAGTAGTGCCAACTTAACCTAACTAGCGCGAGGTAAACAAAGCCACGTGCTTTTTGACAGCCACGTGCTTTTTGACAGATTTGTAAACAAAGCCACGTGCTTTTTGACAGCTCTCATCAACAACAACGCATCGCAAACCTCAGTACTACCATCTTGACGGGCCTAAACCTTAGTGGTACCAACTTAACCTAACTAGCATGAGGTAAACAAAGCCACATGTTTTTTTTGACAGCCACATGCTTTTTGACAGATTTGTAAACAAAGCCACGTGCTTTTTGACAGCTCTCATCAACAACAACGCATCGCAAACCTCAGTACTACCATCTTGACGGGCCTAAACCTTAGTGGTACCAACTTAACCTAACTAGCATGAGGTAAACAAAGCCACGTGCTTTTTGACAGCCACGTGCTTTTTGACAGATTTGTAAACAAAGCCACGTGCTTTTTGACAGACAACAACGCATCGCTAACCTCAGTACTGCCATCTTGACGGGCCTAAACCTTAGTGGTACCAACTTAACCTAACTAGCATGAGATAAACAAAGCCACGTGCTTTTTGACAGCAACGTGCTTTTTTGACAGCTGTCATCCGCCATCTTTAAACTACAGAGCACCGTGCTGCCCTCTTTCGTCACCTGTCATCGGCAGTGCTGCCATCTTGACGGGCCTAAACCTTAGTGCTACCAACTTAACCTCACTAGCTCGAGATAAACAAATCCACGTGTTTTTTGATAGCTGTCATCCGCCATCTTTGAGCACAGTGCTGCCCTCTTTAGCTACTTACCTTTGAAATGTGGTGGCGGATAATTTGAAAAATGCTTTTCGACAAGCAGCCATCTTTAATCCAGAGAGAACAGTGCTGCCCTCTATGTGGTGGCGGCAAATTGAAAAATTCCACATGCTCTTGTTTGAAAACAAACTCACGTGCTTTTTTGACAGCTGTCATCTGCCATCTTTAATCTATAGAGCACAGTGCTGCCCTCTTTAGTTTGAAATGTGGTGGTGGTAAATTCCACGTGCTCTTGTTTGGAAACAAAGCCACGTGCAGCTGTCATCCTCCATCTTTAATCAACAGAGCACTGTGCTACTATCATGCGGGCAATTTCATCACCTGTCATCCGCCATCTTTAATCCACAGAACACCGTGCTGCCCTCTTTATGGCTACTACCTTAAGCACGTAGTAGCGGACAATTTGAAAAGTTCTGTTAGCTATCATCCGCCATCTTTAATCAAGAGAGCACCGTGCTGCCATCTTTAGCTAGATACCTTTGAAATGTGGTGGCGGCAAATTGAAAAATTCCACGTGCTCTTGTTTGGAAACAAACTCACGTGCTTTTTCGACAGCTACCATCCGCCATCTTTAATCAACAGAGCATAGTGCTGCCCTCTTTAGTTTGAAATGTGATGGCGGCAAATTCCACGTGCTCTTGTTTGGTAAACATAGCCATGTGCTTTTTTGACAGCTGTCATCCGCCATCTTTAATACAGAGAGCACCGTGCTGCCCTCTTTATCGTAGTAGATGTAAATTCGTCACCTGTCATCCGCGGTGCTGCCATCTTTAGCTAGATACCTTTGAAAAGTGGTGGCGGATAATTTAAAAAGAAAAATTCTACAGCAGCCCTCTCTCGACGCTAATTGCATAAGATGGTGGCTATACATGACTCCTTAAGGGTGCTTACGCAAGATGGCTGCTATACACAGGTTCTTATGAGACGCCCTTGGGATGCTTGCGCAAGATGACAGTTATACATGGCTCCTTATGAGATACCCTAGGGATGCTTGCGCAAGATAGCGGCTGATCTTATGGGACGGCTTAAGGGTCCTTGGACAAGATGGCTTGAGACGCCCTAAGGATGCTTGCGCAAGATGGCGGACACAAGATGGCAGCTATACATAACTCCTTATGAGACGCTTTAAGGGTGCTTGCGCAAAATAGTTGCTACTCTTAGCTTAGAGGCTAACGTGTCGTGATAGTTCGATTCATTAAATTTAGGGCTTAAATGCAAAATGTTAAATATATCGAAAACGGTGCACCGTAGAGCAAAACGGACAAAATTTTTCTGCCTAATACCTAGGTTCGCAGTATGAGGAACAAGAAAATCATAGTCTAATGATGGGATCAACGGTTCGGTTCCTACTTAGGCCCTTTGGCATTTGCTCTGTTTTAGCTTGTATTGAAGCGAGTCTTCGTAACATGATCAGGTCTAGCTATGGTAGAGAGTATAACGTACCGTGCAGGTTCGATTCATTAAATTTGGAGGCTTAAATGCAAAATGTTAAATATCTCGAAAACGATGCATCGTAGAGCAAAACGGACAAAATTTTTCCGCCTAATACGTAGGTTCGTAGTATCAGGAACAAGAAAAAACATAGTCTAATGATGAGATCAACGGTTCGATTCCTACTTAAGCCCTTTGGCATTCGCAGCTATCTATTTCTACAAGATGGTGGCTGCTCTTATGAGAAACAAGATGCCTTGAGACGTCCTAGGGATGCTTACGCAAGATGGCAGACACACAATGGTGACTATACATAGCTCCTTATGAGACGGCCTAGGGGTGCTCGCACAAGATGGCGGCTACTCTTATGAAGAAAGCTAGCTTAGAGGCTACTGCGCAAGATAACAGCTGCTGTTATGCATGTGGTGGAGGGCAATTTGAAATTCTATGTGCTTAATCAACAGAGCACCCTGCTGCCCTCTTTAGCTGAAATGTGGTGGTGGATAATTTGAAAAATTCTTTTGACAGCTATCATCTTTAAAAACAATGGCGACTATACATAGGCTGTTAAGGCCTTATCATTCTCCTCCTCCTCCTCCTCCTCCTCCTCCCCCTCCTACTTCTCTACCTCCTCCTCCGCCTCTTATGTCAAGGCATAGCTTTATATCGAACAAGTTTAAACCTGCATCGCGAAGGCAAGCGTGTGCAGCGATAACATTATTGTGCATGTTTAGACTTTCGAAACATAAGAAGAGTAGAATCAAACGCTGTACTCGATACGACATGTGATCAGAACATTGATTGATGCGTTCAGAAAAACAAAATAAGTGATCAAGACTAGAATCGAACAATGTACTCAATACATCATGTGTTTAGAATATGTCAGGGGATACGCTTGTTCTAAGAAGATCAGATTGAAACATAACAAGACTAGAATAGAACACTGTAATCGATGTTGTTAACTTCAACATGTGATCAGAACATTGATTGATGTGTTCAGAACACAAAATAAGTGATCATGACTAGAATCGAACACTGTACTCGATACAACATGTGATCAGAACATTGATCGATGTGTTCAGAACACGAAATAAGTGATCAAGACTAGAATCGAACACTGTACTCAATACAACATGTGTTTAGAACATGTTAGGGGGTACCCTTGTTCTAAGAAGATCAGAATGAAACATAACAAGACTAGAATCGATGTTGTTAACCTCAACATATGATCAGAACATTGTTTGATGTGTTCAGAGCAAAAGTACAATTTTGATGATTTGCTTAGTGTAAAATCAAAAACTATGGAAACACACTGTGCACATATCGCGTAGCTAACTCGCTCAGTAAGCAATATTGCAAAACTACAACTTCAATGATTTGCATAGTGTAAAAATCAAAAACACACTGTACCCATACTGCGCAGCTAACTCGCTCGGTAAACGATATAGCCAAAGTATAACTTCAAATTATTTACCTTCCATCATTCGTCTTGTGTGTAAAAATCAGTCGAACAAGTTATCGCATAAACATGGCTGAAAAAAAATCGTGATAGGGTATGGAACCCAGGGGTTACATCTTATCAGAAGGGCAAAAAGGATGAAAGGACTCTTCCTCCTCCTTACCGCACATTCCTTGAAGGGCTAATTGGCTGAAGGGCTAATGGGCTAAAGGGCTAAAGGGCTAATGGGCTAAAGGGCTAATGGGCTAAAGGGCTAAAGGAGCAACAACCTCGTCGATCGCTATCAGCAAGAACGCTTGTACTTTGTTAAGTGTAGAAAATTAATCTTTATTTGTAAATGGTTTCATGTTCAGAACAAGGAATGGAAAATCCCCGAGGTGCGATGAGTTACGTTTTTCGAACTAGTGTTTGGAACACTGAACTTTTCAAGATGATAGCAGAGAGTTTAGCAATGTTCTGTTGTTGGATTTTAAATTCCGCGCTACAACATGCATAAGGTGGTAGCCTTGAGGTTTACCGCCGTAAAGATGGCAAGAGTGAGGTTAACAATGTTCTGCTGTTGGATTTTAAATTCCGCGCTATAACATGCATAAGGTGGCAGCCTTGAGGTTTACCGCCGTAAAGATGGCAGCAGTGAGGTTAGCGACGCTCTATTGTCCTTCAAAGTGAGGTTAGGGTTCGTCAAGAAGACAGCTGTCAAAAAAGCACGCTGTCTTCTTGACGAACCCTAACCTCACTTTGAAACATGACTATTCATTATACTTTAAGTTCATGGGTATAGGTTATGCTAAGATAGCAGCACAATCTAGCGGAAGAAATTTAGTACGATATTTGATGCATGCAAAATCAATAAGTAATGTGTACACGCTTGAAACATGGCTATTCTTTGTACTTTAAGTTCATGTGTATAAGTTATGCTAAGATAGCAGCACAACCTAGCGGAAGAAGTTTAGTACGATATTTGTTGCATGCAAAGTCGATAGGTAATGTGTACACGCTTTGAAACATGGCTATTCTTTGTACCTTAAGGTCACGCGTATAGGTTATGCTAAGATAGCAGCACAATCTAGCGGAAGAAGTTTAGTACGAGAGTCGATGTGTGCAAAATCGATAGGTGATGTGTACACGCTTTGAAACATGGCTATTCATTGTACTTTAATTTTATGGGTATAGGTTATGCTAAGATAGCAGCACGATCTAGCGGATGAAGTTTAGTTCGATGGTCGATGCATGTAAAATCGATAGGTCATGTGTACACGCTTTGAAACATAGCAATTCATACTGCTGCTCTGTTCCCAAGACTTTTAAGCATAGCTAACCCTAATACTGCTCTTAACGACGTCGAGCTAAGGATTGATTACGTGACCGTGACGTCACGACCACGTGCTCTTGTTTGGTAAACATAGCCGCGTGCTTTTTTGACAGCTGTCTTCTTGACGAACCCTAACCTCACTTTGAAGGACAATAGAGCGTCGCTAACCTCACTGCTGCCATCTTTACGGCGGTAAACCTCAAGGCTGCCACCTTATGCATGTTATAGCGCGGAATTTAAAATCCAACAGCAGAACATTGTTAACCTCACTCTTGCCATCTTTACGGCGGTAAACCTCAAGGCTGCCACCTTATGCATGTTGTAGCGCGGAATTTAAAATCCAACAACAGAACATTGTTAACCTCACTCTTGCCATCTTTACGGCGGTAAACCTCAAGGCTACCACCTTATGCATGTTGTAGCGCGGAATTTAAAATCCAACAACAGAACATTGCTAAACTCTCTGCTATCATCTTGAAAAGTTCAGTGTTCCAAACACTAGTTCGAAAAACGTAACTCATCGCACCTCGGGGATTTTCCATTCCTTGTTCTGAACATGAAACCATTTACAAATAAAGATTAATTTTCTACACTTAACAAAGTACAAGCGTTCTTGCTGATAGCGATCGACGAGGTTGTTGCTCCTTTAGCCCTTTAGCCCATTAGCCCTTTAGCCCATTAGCCCTTTAGCCCTTTAGCCCATTAGCCCTTCAGCCAATTAGCCCTTCAAGGAATGTGCGGTAAGGAGGAGGAAGAGTCCTTTCATCCTTTTTGCCCTTCTGATAAGATGTAACCCCTGGGTTCCATACCCTATCACGATTTTTTTTCAGCCATGTTTATGCGATAACTTGTTCGACTGATTTTTACACACAAGACGAATGATGGAAGGTAAATAATTTGAAGTTATACTTTGGCTATATCGTTTACCGAGCGAGTTAGCTGCGCAGTATGGGTACAGTGTGTTTTTGATTTTTACACTATGCAAATCATTGAAGTTGTAGTTTTGCAATATTGCTTACTGAGCGAGTTAGCTACGCGATATGTGCACAGTGTGTTTCCATAGTTTTTGATTTTACACTAAGCAAATCATCAAAATTGTACTTTTGCTCTGAACACATCAAACAATGTTCTGATCATATGTTGAGGTTAACAACATCGATTCTAGTCTTGTTATGTTTCATTCTGATCTTCTTAGAACAAGGGTACCCCCTAACATGTTCTAAACACATGTTGTATTGAGTACAGTGTTCGATTCTAGTCTTGATCACTTATTTCGTGTTCTGAACACATCGATCAATGTTCTGATCACATGTTGTATCGAGTACAGTGTTCGATTCTAGTCATGATCACTTATTTTGTGTTCTGAACACATCAATCAATGTTCTGATCACATGTTGAAGTTAACAACATCGATTACAGTGTTCTATTCTAGTCTTGTTATGTTTCAATCTGATCTTCTTAGAACAAGCGTATCCCCTGACATATTCTAAACACATGATGTATTGAGTACATTGTTCGATTCTAGTCTTGATCACTTATTTTGTTTTTCTGAACGCATCAATCAATGTTCTGATCACATGTCGTATCGAGTACAGCGTTTGATTCTACTCTTCTTATGTTTCGAAAGTCTAAACATGCACAATAATGTTATCGCTGCACACGCTTGCCTTCGCGATGCAGGTTTAAACTTGTTCGATATAAAGCTATGCCTTGACATAAGAGGCGGAGGAGGAGGTAGAGAAGTAGGAGGGGGAGGAGGAGGAGGAGGAGGAGGAGGAGAATGATAAGGCCTTAACAGCCTATGTATAGTCGCCATTGTTTTTAAAGATGATAGCTGTCAAAAGAATTTTTCAAATTATCCACCACCACATTTCAGCTAAAGAGGGCAGCAGGGTGCTCTGTTGATTAAGCACATAGAATTTCAAATTGCCCTCCACCACATGCATAACAGCAGCTGTTATCTTGCGCAGTAGCCTCTAAGCTAGCTTTCTTCATAAGAGTAGCCGCCATCTTGTGCGAGCACCCCTAGGCCGTCTCATAAGGAGCTATGTATAGTCACCATTGTGTGTCTGCCATCTTGCGTAAGCATCCCTAGGACGTCTCAAGGCATCTTGTTTCTCATAAGAGCAGCCACCATCTTGTAGAAATAGATAGCTGCGAATGCCAAAGGGCTTAAGTAGGAATCGAACCGTTGATCTCATCATTAGACTATGTTTTTTCTTGTTCCTGATACTACGAACCTACGTATTAGGCGGAAAAATTTTGTCCGTTTTGCTCTACGATGCATCGTTTTCGAGATATTTAACATTTTGCATTTAAGCCTCCAAATTTAATGAATCGAACCTGCACGGTACGTTATACTCTCTACCATAGCTAGACCTGATCATGTTACGAAGACTCGCTTCAATACAAGCTAAAACAGAGCAAATGCCAAAGGGCCTAAGTAGGAACCGAACCGTTGATCCCATCATTAGACTATGATTTTCTTGTTCCTCATACTGCGAACCTAGGTATTAGGCAGAAAAATTTTGTCCGTTTTGCTCTACGGTGCACCGTTTTCGATATATTTAACATTTTGCATTTAAGCCCTAAATTTAATGAATCGAACTATCACGACACGTTAGCCTCTAAGCTAAGAGTAGCAACTATTTTGCGCAAGCACCCTTAAAGCGTCTCATAAGGAGTTATGTATAGCTGCCATCTTGTGTCCGCCATCTTGCGCAAGCATCCTTAGGGCGTCTCAAGCCATCTTGTCCAAGGACCCTTAAGCCGTCCCATAAGATCAGCCGCTATCTTGCGCAAGCATCCCTAGGGTATCTCATAAGGAGCCATGTATAACTGTCATCTTGCGCAAGCATCCCAAGGGCGTCTCATAAGAACCTGTGTATAGCAGCCATCTTGCGTAAGCACCCTTAAGGAGTCATGTATAGCCACCATCTTATGCAATTAGCGTCGAGAGAGGGCTGCTGTAGAATTTTTCTTTTTAAATTATCCGCCACCACTTTTCAAAGGTATCTAGCTAAAGATGGCAGCACCGCGGATGACAGGTGACGAATTTACATCTACTACGATAAAGAGGGCAGCACGGTGCTCTCTGTATTAAAGATGGCGGATGACAGCTGTCAAAAAAGCACATGGCTATGTTTACCAAACAAGAGCACGTGGAATTTGCCGCCATCACATTTCAAACTAAAGAGGGCAGCACTATGCTCTGTTGATTAAAGATGGCGGATGGTAGCTGTCGAAAAAGCACGTGAGTTTGTTTCCAAACAAGAGCACGTGGAATTTTTCAATTTGCCGCCACCACATTTCAAAGGTATCTAGCTAAAGATGGCAGCACGGTGCTCTCTTGATTAAAGATGGCGGATGATAGCTAACAGAACTTTTCAAATTGTCCGCTACTACGTGCTTAAGGTAGTAGCCATAAAGAGGGCAGCACGGTGTTCTGTGGATTAAAGATGGCGGATGACAGGTGATGAAATTGCCCGCATGATAGTAGCACAGTGCTCTGTTGATTAAAGATGGCGGATGACAGCTGCACGTGGCTTTGTTTCCAAACAAGAGCACGTGGAATTTACCACCACCACATTTCAAACTAAAGAGGGCAGCACTGTGCTCTATAGATTAAAGATGGCAGATGACAGCTGTCAAAAAAGCACGTGAGTTTGTTTTCAAACAAGAGCATGTGGAATTTTTCAATTTGCCGCCACCACATAGAGGGCAGCACTGTTCTCTCTGGATTAAAGATGGCTGCTTGTCGAAAAGCATTTTTCAAATTATCCGCCACCACATTTCAAAGGTAAGTAGCTAAAGAGGGCAGCACTGTGCTCAAAGATGGCGGATGACAGCTATCAAAAAACACGTGGATTTGTTTATCTCGAGCTAGTGAGGTTAAGTTGGTAGCACTAAGGTTTAGGCCCGTCAAGATGGCAGCACTGCCGATGACAGGTGACGAAAGAGGGCAGCACGGTGCTCTGTAGTTTAAAGATGGCGGATGACAGCTGTCAAAAAAGCACGTTGCTGTCAAAAAGCACGTGGCTTTGTTTATCTCATGCTAGTTAGGTTAAGTTGGTACCACTAAGGTTTAGGCCCGTCAAGATGGCAGTACTGAGGTTAGCGATGCGTTGTTGTCTGTCAAAAAGCACGTGGCTTTGTTTACAAATCTGTCAAAAAGCACGTGGCTGTCAAAAAGCACGTGGCTTTGTTTACCTCATGCTAGTTAGGTTAAGTTGGTACCACTAAGGTTTAGGCCCGTCAAGATGGTAGTACTGAGGTTTGCGATGCGTTGTTGTTGATGAGAGCTGTCAAAAAGCACGTGGCTTTGTTTACAAATCTGTCAAAAAGCATGTGGCTGTCAAAAAAAACATGTGGCTTTGTTTACCTCATGCTAGTTAGGTTAAGTTGGTACCACTAAGGTTTAGGCCCGTCAAGATGGTAGTACTGAGGTTTGCGATGCGTTGTTGTTGATGAGAGCTGTCAAAAAGCACGTGGCTTTGTTTACAAATCTGTCAAAAAGCACGTGGCTGTCAAAAAGCACGTGGCTTTGTTTACCTCGCGCTAGTTAGGTTAAGTTGGCACTACTGAGGTTTAGGCCCGTCAAGATGGCAGTACTGAGGTTAGCGATGCGTTGTTGTCGATGACAGCTGTCAAAAAGCACGTGGCTTTGTTTACAAATTCAAATTTCCCGCGGGAGGTGGAGGAGACCTCTGGGAGGCCTCTGGCTGAGGTGGAGGTGGAGGAGGCATCTGGGAGGCCTCTGGCTGAGGTGGAGGTGGAGGTGGCCTCTGGGAGCCTGAGGTGGAGGTGGCGGCCGAACTGTCCAATTATACTACTCCTATCTGCACTTGATGAAACATTCTGCTCTTCTGGAGTCCCAATGGATCTTTCGAGATGTTCAAAATAAATTAATATGGCACTGGTTTTGCTTTCAAATTTTGGTTCGTTACGTAAAGCACACTCTAATTGACGGTAAACCAATCTTTAATCTGTTTCTTCGAACTGATGTGTAAAAATGGTATTCTTATTTCTGTCTTTGACATCTGTCAGATGATAACTGTTCATTATAACTCAATAGACCTGACACCGGATGGTCAATCGATCTGTTTTAATGGTTAGGGAGAGAAAGGTCGATGTTATTATCTTCCTACAGACGAAGCGATGACCACAATCAGTGAAATGGATAGATAAGAGTGCAAAGGTACACATAATAACCTAGTATGTAAGAACTCCTTAATTTACCGTTGGTGGTGATTATTATATTAAGGGATGGTAATACGGAGTAACGTCAACTCTCCTCACAGGAGCTTCGATCTTTTGAAAAATGGAAGTACTCGTATTTACGGATGAATTGGTAGCACCATGAACGGTGGTAGCATGAAAGACGGCCTACACTTCCGTAAGCTAGTCCATTCAGTGTCGGAAAGAAACAGTAGTTGACCAAGGGAGTTCAGAAAGGAATGATGAATGTGAGGAGCCCGACCCAGGCAGGAGCTCTGTGGTGAACCCTGCAGTCACCACTCTACTCCCAACAGTTGAAAGTCCCTGAAGAAAAAAGATGATTAAAATAAAAAAATAAATAAACGGAATGCCTTACGAAGACTATGTGGATGTCAAATTATTCTGCTTACCCACTCCCTTTCTCTCGGTAGGCGATGTCATCACTTCGCGCCATGTTTTTTATGGTCATTATTATGTTAATTACAATCTCAATACGTCCATGTCACCTGCCAGTGTATTGTTGTTGCTTCATGTCAGTGGCTTGGTAATTTTAAACAAGAACCGCATGTACTTAGTATGTTGTACTATTGTAACGTTGTAGTATTGATTTACTATTGCTTACTAATAAACATTCCCATGGGAGTAGATAACGTTGTTACATTTTATTGTAAACACGATTCGAAAACTGTGACTCTTGGGGATTTTTAGATTGCGGACAAGTACTTATCTAAGTAAGAGAAGTTTGGGGATGCGCTTGTAGCATTGTAGTGTATACCGTTCAAAGCTACCTGCTAGGCAAGTACAGAGCGGTCAGTTCAGTCTTGGGCCGGAACAGCACAAAAATGCCAAGCGTTAGCTGCTGTACTTGCCTGCGCAAGGAAGATGTTGAAGCTCGCCCGTAAAGGTCACAGTCTCGCACACCTGTCACTTTCAGTATTTCGCTTGATCGTGCAGCGTAACGTTTTCAAAATTCAGTCTCTTTCTATGTTACGCTTCATCGCACAATGTAAATTTTTTACAAATGTCTTAAGTGAACCATTCTGTTCATGGTCAGAGAATGCTGATTTTATAATAATTATGGGAATTATAGGAGACCACATAAAGCGCCGTGGGTGGCATTTTATTGTGTCAGAGTATCTAGGATTGCGCGCTTTTCGTGAGAATGTAGCTTCAGACGCGAGCTGAAGTTTCTAGATGCTCATTAAAATTTATTACCCCAGCGAACCTCTTCACTGAAGCTTGGGAAACACGCAGCTCCGAGAGATATCGCAGGAATTTTTACATTGGAAGGAAAGGAATTTATTTAATATATTCGACTACAACAGGACTACAGAGGATCGGATACCAGAACCGCACTCAAGACATTTTTCAGCAAATTTTGATATGTGGCATGCCTATAGTTATAATCGTAATAAAAGTATGAGTACTAAACATGCACCTCGCGCGAAAAATTCTCCATACCGCGGGCGCGCCTTGGAAGCCCACCCACTCAGAGGGTAGCGTGGAGGCTAGGCTGCTAATATATACGGCTGACGAGCGCGTTAGAATCATTTCACTGTGTGCATCGCTGTCTGTCACGCCGCTGCTCAGCGAAGAGAAGACCGCCTTTATCTACAAGCAACGCAGTCAGAGTTCATCTTATACTTGGGAAGAGTAAGTAACAACCACATATAATCGAGATCAGAACTTTATACAACCAGTTTTTTTTTATTTTTTTTATTAAGATAATTTAGAGTCACTTTAACCCTAAGGTCTTATCGTGACTTCTAACTGTATAATTTACATTAAATTACATTAGGGTGAAGAATAAAAAAAATATAAAAGTGGTATTTTAAACTGAACAGTTAAATTTTTGAATACAGACCAGTGTCTTTGAAAAACTTGATAATTTGTTTGCACAGTGAAGGAGATGAGTGTGTCCCCTTAATATCCTTAGGTATACCGTGGTACTGGCGCCATTTGTCATACAGTGAACAGTCTGTTATGATGTGCTTCACAGTCAGCACACTATTGCATGTTGTACAGATGGGAGGAGTTTCTTCTCAAGGAGGTAGCTGTGACTTATCTTGGAGTGGCCAATCCGTATTCTAGTTATTAGGACTTGATCTTGCCTGTGAAGGTTGTGAAGATAGTGTTGTACTGTAGATTCCGTTGTTACTTCATGGAGTTTGCTGTTCGAAGTTTGAAGCCATTTTATCTTCCACTGTTGGTATAATTTTGTTTTAGCATAGGCAATAATGTCAGTGTGAGGGGTAGCTATTGTTAGATCGCCTAGCGGGAGGTAAGTAGCGTCTTTAGCTGCTTGATCAGCAGATTCATTGCCTTGAATACCTCTATGAGAGGGTATCCACACAAAGATGACTTGTTTGCCTTCTTTCATGATGTTGTTAAACAACAGTTGTATTTCTTGTACAAGGATGTGTTTCGATGATGGACTTTCTATTGCGTTTAATGCACTTTTTGAATCAGAAAAAATGATGGTGTTATTACAGGTGCTGGTTTTCAAAATATATAGCATAGCCTGCTTTATTGCGTACAGCTCATTAGAGAAGACTGTATAGTAGTCAGGCAATCTGTATAGCATGGTACGTTCAGGATATATAATCCCACATCCATTTCTTTCCTCACATTTTGATCCATCAGTATAGATTGCAGTGTGCCTTGGGTATTTATTAGAAATTTCAAGAAATAATTGATGGTAGTGAGATCTGTCCGTTTCATCTTTGACACTGTAATTTATTTCAAAGTTAATTTTTGGAAGGGTAATAGTCCATGGTGGGACATTAACAGAGTTGTCTGTGAGGAGTATTGGAGGGATATTTAAATTTAGTTCTTGAAGAAACTTGGCTATTCTGACATTGAAAGGCTGTGGTTGTGATCCTGATTTAATGAGTGTACCTTGATGCTTGTTAGGAAAAGCATACAACTTAATTCTTGATTCACTCATAGTTGCTACCTTGAGCGCGTAAGTCAAACTTAGTTGTCTACGTCTAATTGTGAGTGGTGGTTCATTTGCTTCTATTTGAATGCTGGCTACTGGACTGGTACGGAAGGCTCCTAGGGCAATTCGAAGAGCTGAGGACTGGATGGAATCAAGGATTTTGAGTGAAGACATTCTTGCGGAATTGTATACAATGCTGCCATAGTCTAATTTAGCCCTAATAATGGCTTTGTACGTGTTCATTAGCACTTGGTAGTCTGCCCCCCAGTTCTTTGCTGCCAGGATCTTCATTATGTTCAGCCTTCGCAAGCAGTCGTCTTTAAGGTTTTTCAGGTGAGGTATCCAACTTAACGTAGTGTCAAATAAAACTCCTAAGATTTTCATAGTTGTTACAGTTTCAATTTTGTGATTGTCCATGTACAGCTCAGGGTCTTGTACAGTATGTTTACATTTGGAGAAGAGTATGCATTTGGTTTTAGTTTTGGAAAACTTGAACCCTGTAACTTTAGCCCATTTTTGGATATTATCAATTGATTCTTGAAGTAACTGTTGAGTAGTTAATTTATTTCTTCCTGCACTTAGTATAGTCAAATCATCGGCAAAAAGGCAAGCCTTTACTGGTAGGTGAATGTTGGAGACAATGCCATTTATTGCAACGAGGAATAATGTGACACTGATGACTGATCCTTGGGGAACTCCATTGTCAATGGTTACTTCATGTGAAAGAGTTCCATTTGTCCTGACTTGAATTCGGCGATCTTTAAGGAAATTATAAATGAAGTGAAGCATGTTTCCTGAAATATTATGTTTCATCAGTGTTTCAATTAGATAGTCTTTCCACACCATGTCATATGCCTTCTCAATGTCTAAACTAACAGCTATGAGGTGCTGATTATTTAGGAAAGCTTCTCGGATTTCTGATTCTAAACATATCAGAGTATCTGTTGTTGAACGTGCTTGACGAAAACCATTTTGTGCATCACTAAAAAAGTGTATATGTTCCAAATACCAGCGTAATCTCTTGTTAAAAATTTTCTCCAGTAGCTTACACATTGTATTTGTCAAGGCGATGGGACGATAATTATCTGGGATCAAAATGTCCTTTCCTGGTTTGAGTATAGGCACTACAATAGCACAGCGCCATTGATCTGGTAATAGTTTGTAACTCCATATGTAGTTGAAAATAGCAAGTAGATAATTGAGTGCACTATGTGGAAGCTGTTTTAAAAATTCATATGGAATGGTGTCTGGGCCAGGACTAGATCTGCCGCATTTGTTGAGTTCTGTAACCATTTCTTGTAACTGTAAAGTATCATTATAAGCATAGTTCGGTGTAGGTACAGTTTCACTTAAGTCTATTGGATCTCGAGTTGTTTTCATGCGAAGAAATTCAGGTTCATAATTGTTATCGCTAGAGATTTTTGAAAATGATTTAGCCAGTTGATCAGCTATTTGTTGAGGTTCATTTACAATTGACCCAGCGACTGGATCTCTTAGAGAGGTAATACAGAATTTATTGTATTTGCCACTTATTCTTTGGATTTTATTCCACATAACTTTTTGTGAATTTTGGCAGGTTAAGGAGGAGATGAATGTTAACCAGGAGGTTTTCTTACTTAATTTTATTTTATTTCGTGCTATTGCTCGGTGTTTTTGAAAATTGATTTTATTTTCAGGCGTAGGATTTCTTTTGTATAGGTAGTAAGCACGGTTTTTATTTTTGATAGCCTCTTTACAGGAGTCATTCCACCAGGGAACCGTTTTCTTGAAGGGCATAGGAGCTGTTTTTGGGATGCTCTGGTCAGCAGATTTAATTATTACTTCAGTGAAGTCTTGAACAATATCATTGATGTGCTTAGAAGAAAATTTATTTGTTGGAGTTAGATCATTTAAATAGTTATTTACAATCTTTATAAATGATTGCCAATTTGCCTTATTTAAATTCCATTTACAGTATTGGAGTTTTGATGCGTTGTCTGAAGAACTTTGATCATCATTAATTATGATGGGGAAGTGGTCACTTCCTTGTAGAGTTGAATAAATGGACCAGTTAAATAGTGCAGCTATGTCTGGCGTATATATAGTTAAATCTATGCTACTGTATGTTCCGTGTGCTATATCAAAACGAGTTGGAGCAGTTGAGTTCATTAATACTAGAGTAAATTCATCTAGTATCTTCTCTATTTCTTTCCCCCTTGCATCAGTATTGCGACTACCCCATAAACTGTTGTGGCTATTAAAACCACCCATCAAGATGAAGGGTTTGGGGAGTTGGTGTATTAGGTTTCTTAAATCATCAGCGTGAGATGTACTATTCGTAGGAAAATAAACATTACATACACATATAGCTTGTGGAAGGTATAATAAAACTGCGACTGCTTCTAAATCAGTAGTTAAAGGAACCTCTTGATGGTGTAAATTATTTTTAACATAGGTGGCTACGCCTCCACTTGCATGATTTGGATTAATTCGGTTTTTATAATGTACGTTGAACTGTCTTAAATGGGAAACAAAGTTGTCTCTAAAGTTAGTTTCTTGTAGACAGACAACTGAAGGCTGATGTTTATTTAGTAGAAGTTGTAAATACTCTCGCTGTGATCGAAAACTGTTGAGGTTCCATTGAAGTAATGATATAGTCATAAGAATGACAAACAAGTGTAGAGGGAATTTTATCATTATTATGTGAGGGAAGTAGAGTCATCGCTGGAGTAATCTGGAACTAAACTGTTAATTGCTTCACCTCGGTTTTCACTGCTAGCCTTAAGCAGTTTCTTGACTATTCGAGTACTCCTGTTCTTAATGGATTTTTCAGTGTAGTATGGATATAGTTTTTGAAGGGCTTGGGCTAAACCCTCTAGATCTTGGGTGTAATTGGAAGCTATTGCTGCAATGTCATTAACTCCAATACTGTTTTCAAAAAAGGATTGGAGTTGTAAGTAATTGAGGGGAAAGGACTGAGGGTTGGCTTCTAGAACTTGCTTAATTGGCTTAAGCATATCACTAATAGTTGTGCTTTCTTTTTCTGTCTTTGGTTTCTTGTAAGTTTGTTTTGTCTTTTGTTTCCCTGTCTGTTCACTTGTCTTAGGTTCAGTTGTTAGGGGAGGTTCCTTAAAATCAAGGTCTTTTCTGCCTGTAGTTTCACTGCTAGATAGTGATATTGGTCTCTTTGATCCAGCAAGATGAACACATGAGAGGTTTTGAGGGCATTCCAAATGAGAGGTTAGAGTCGTTTCGCCTGAGGGTAAAGGCCCACAGTTTTGATTTTGAGAACACTGAAGAGATGTAGATGTAGCAGTTGTCTGAACAGTAGTTTGTGAGGGAGTACAGGTAATATTTTCTTGACAGTTTGTTTCAATTTTTTGTGTATCCTCTACTAGTTGGGGAAATTCTGTTAGATTGATCTTGCCACGAGAATGACTGTTTTGATTTAATGAGGAGCCTTCATTTATTATCTCATCATTATCAGGACAGTTTCTAGCTAAGTGCCCCTCAGTTTTACAAAGAAAGCAGGTGGGTGTGTCAGAGGATAAATAAATCCAGTAATTGGTACCCTCATATTCGATTTGGAGTGAGTCTGGAAGTTTGTTAAAGTCTTCATTTTGAATATAAATCTGTCTCCGAAAACTGAGAATGTGAGAAAATCCGGGGATTGTTAAACCTGCTCTAATAGGTGATATCTTTGACATTGGTTTAATGCCGAGTTTGAGAAATTCTTCTTCAATAACAATATTAGGAATCACAGGGCAAACATTGGATAGAATAACTCGTTTGTTTTTAGTTAGGAGAGGTCTTATTTCCAAGGAGACATTATTTATGAGAATCTTAGGATGTTTTGAAATTAATTCTTCAACACACTTTTGACTTGCTAGGAAGATACATATTCTTCCGTTAGATATCCGTGAGACAAATCGGATGTTACTAGGGCTTGTGACTTTTCCAATTGCTAGTATATAATTTCGGATACTAATACCATCGCAAGATTCAATAACAATAGCTTGATCTTTGGTAGGGTAGGATTGCATTGCTGCAGAGTAACTTAACCTTGGGTTGTTAGGAGATTGATTAAATGTGTTAGGAACAGTAATAGAGGTTGTCATGAGGTTATCTGGTTCACCGGTACGGGTGGGAATTATGCTTTCTTTATTCTGTCCATTCGTGAGGTTACTTGAGACTTGCTGATTTTCATTATTTAGATTCATTGAGTTAGAAAAAACTTGCCGACCTCCATCAACAGAGGCGGCCATTATCGGTTAGCTAACAAGATGAGGTTATAGGTATGAGAGTGATCCTTTAATGAACACTAATCTCCACAACGCAGATTTAAAACCACACTCACTACAAAAGTACTTAGCAGCTTCACTCTGGTGCTTCAGACGGTAAATTTTAGCTTAGAATGACCGATTATTCAATAGTTCCAAGCGACAATATTACACGCGAACATCATATAAGTCACTGCCATCTTGACTCCATACAACCAGTGTTGACCTGCTTTCATGGGAAAATATTCTGCTACTAGTAATGCTGTTCGTGCATAGTCACATCGCATAATCTGAGGTTCATATTATCCTAAACGAATGACACATACTAGTGTAGGCTCAAAGGGTTGATATTAATATAATTCGGTCAGTAGAGAGAACAGTCAAGAGTAAAGTGTAGTGCAGTGAGAATTGAGTAACTGGATTATCAGGACTACGCTCAGAATGTGACCTGATATTACAAGATTAAAGTAAAGGTTAGAGGGGAGATACAGGCATCGAACGGAGGACACATTATAATGTGCTTTTCCTTACAGTTTCTCCTACATCACGAGTGGACGGGACATTGCTCATACATCACGGTGGAGCAGTGATTGGGACCGAAGCTGTCAAGGAGTCTTCACGGCATCGAGGTGCGAACCAGAACCATTGGCGACGTTCAGTCATCACGACATCGAGGGGGCGATCACCACGTCACCAGAACGAGCTGCAGAGAACATCACAGCCAACCGGAATGTCACCAGTCATCGAACCACGAGTGCTGTCGCCAGATTCTAACGCCGACAGGATGGCGTAAATTCGCAATGTCCACTAGGAGAGCTGTTCAGTTATATCATCAGATGCAGGTCAGAAATTTCCATTGTTAAGCATGCAGCAATACGATCCAGGTTAGATAAATTGTAGATAGAGTTGGCCTTCTGCCAATATGTAAATAATTTAGGATACAAATGTTCGTGTAATTAGGATCTATGCCCCAGGACTCGAGCTTGGCTAGATTATTAACAGTTGCATGTTGCGAATTTTGTTTGTTTTAGTAATGTCATTATTGCAGAGATTTTATTCAAGATGGAAGAATTTGAGCTTGTGTATTTCATTTTACCGGGACCTACACGGTCTTATAGCTGGGGAACCAAGACAAGCAGTTTAGGTATTAACCAGGTGCATGTGCAGTGTAGACTGTAATGTTAGTTGTCATATGCAGAAAGGCTAAGATCTTCTATATCTCTTAAACATACTCGGGTTGACGTATCGAGCTGAGCAAGTCCTGTCATAAGGAGCCTATAAGAGTTGAGAAATAATCTTGTTGTGCCCAGAGGATTAAGATGTGGCCCTATAGAGAATAAGAAATAACAGTGAAGTAGTAGTTTGTGTATGTGAGCGCCAATAAGAAGGCCAGGATAGGAATGTGCTGTTGAGAGCAATGATGCTAAATGATGAACAGGCCTGTTATATTTTAGCTTATCTACGAAAGAGTGTTGAATTTGAAAGGTACGGAATAAAATGGCCTGTGGTAATTATATTACAATGAGGGCGATATGTATGCCAGATTCGTGGGCTGAAGAATTAATGTAGACACGATTGTCAATGTCATTCACAGAGGCTTGAAACTAGTTAGATGTATCTGCATGAGGTAAATAATATGTTCTGTTCATTTATGTGTTGGTCTAGGGTGGTTATACTTGGAAAGGTCTCGTGATCGAGTCCCAGACAATAGAATGTATATAAGATGTTTGTTTAGAATTTTTAGGATGATCAGGAGCACTGAGGCATAGATTCGCGTAGAAATGAATTAGGTCATTTGTAGACATGTGTTTAAATTCATTTATTTAACGTAACCGTTGTGGTGGTTGTTGCAGTGCTTGACGTTTCATGATGAAGAAATCTCCTCCACACCGTTTACATCTCATAATGAACCCGAATTCGACAAGTAACCAAATTAATTTTGTCTATGATTATCATGCCAGTCATGTAAATGTTTTGAAATTTGTTAATGACCAATCTACTAGATTATTGTAATAAACCTGTTGTTAAAATCGAATACGCAGCTCAACCGTTATTTCTTTTAGCTACTGTTAGTTAACACCTTGCATATTTTTTTTATTCCTCTTCATTTATTTATTTTATTACGATAACCCTTACCTTACCCGTTTACCCTGAAGATGCCGTTACGCCGGAGCTGATGGAGAGGATAATCATGCAAGGTAAGCTATGTGCCAGATTAATTCACTTACCGGTGAATGTATTGTTCACTATGATGCACTTGGTCCGATTTCAGCATTGGCTTGACATGGACTAAGTCATTATAGGGCACATAAGATCTACCATGCTTGTGAATGATCAATTAATTAGCATGGTGAATAATCAAATTAATCTACACAATGCCAAAAGAAAAGCTCACGATTGAGCAGCTTTTATGTACGACACGTATTTAAAAACAGAATCTTCTAAATAGGTTTATGGGCAATTTCAGGTGAAATTCCCCGGTGCTTCAATTCCAGGTAGATAGAATAAACTGTCATGGCGCTACCGATTATTCCGTAAATATTTTCATCTGTCAGTTGATACATTTTCAATATAACTCAATAGACCTGACACCGAATGGTCAATCGATCAGTTTTAATGGTTAGGAAAAGGCAGGTAGTTTTTATTATCTTCCTATCGACGGAGCGATGACGAAATTCAATGAACTGGATAGTTAACAGTCTTCAGGGCCTCTCAGGGTGCATGCGCCTGGTGCATGCACTGTGTACGGTGCAAAATACGACTTCGCTTGTTTGACCAGCGTGCAGACCACCACTCCTCCATTTGGAGCAATAGCGCTGTCTCTCTCTTTCCCCACGCCTGTCTCGCTCGCTCCCACTGCCTCCCTCTTCCTCACTTGCTCCGTAGCGCTCCAAATCCGAGCCGAATTGAGCCGAGTTGAGCCGAGCTTAGCCGAGTAGCCCAGAGAGGAAGCGTTGGTCCAAGCCGAGCCCAGCGGGACCGATGCAATGAGCACAGGAACCTTGCGCCGCTGTTTGCACGCATGAGATTTTGGGCATTTGAGAGGCCCTGGTCTAAGTGAACACATAATAACGTAGTATGTAAGAACTCCTTAATTTAGCTTTGGTAGCGATTATTATCTAAAGGGATGGTACAACGATATAAAGTCAACTCTAACCACAGGAGCCTCAATCCCTTGAAAAAGTACTTGTTATTAAACTAAGGACAGTGGGATCCCTAAACGAGACAACTCCTAAGCCGAAACTAACAGGTCTGACAGAAAGAAAAATTAACGAAATAGTTTCATCGTTCGTAGGCTGTCCAAATAAATCTCTACTATGTATTGCATAGGAAGCAGGTGTTTCAAAAACCTCGATACACACAGCCATAAAACTTGAAGTTGGTGGACATCATTTTCAGTATCGTCTATAGCAAGATTAGTGTACTCAAACTGAACACTGTGCTTACTATCAATACATTGAGCGGAAGGTTACAGATGGAAAGTCTCCGCTAGTGGAACGCCGTCACGGGCAGCGCATGCATGCCCCGTTTTGGTCCAAGACTGAGATAACTGCGCTTCAGTATGCAGAAAACAGCACTGCAGCAACATAAATTCTGTATATGCATCTCGAATAAATATACGCTTATTAAGCGTTGCTAAAATTCTTGCAGCCAAGTTTTAAGAAAAGAAATATGAACCTTCAATTCTTTGGAACAAAAAATTAAAATAGCTTAATAAAATATCATACACTGTATATACAGAGTTGAAGGTAATTAACATAAGTAAAAGATCCTGGTAAGTGGGAAGTTTGAGGTCTATAGCTTGCACAATTACGCTGTAATATCACAATGAAATCAGTGATCTAAATGGTTAATACCACGAAACGCAAGATGATGGAGTGGAATAAGTGTCAGAACAAATGTTCAATGATTATTTATCCTGTATATCGATGCGTTTAGCGGTAAAAAATAAGAAGTTATGACTCGAATGATAGCAAAAAATTTTGGCAACGCAACTACGATGAATCGTGCGGTAAAAAACTGAAATGGCGTATGGCTTTTAGTGCTGGGAGTGTCCGAGGACATGTTCGGCTCGCCAGGTCCAGATCTTTTGATTTGACTCCGGTAGGCAACCTGCGCGTCGTGATGAGGATGAAATGATGATGATGACAACACATACACCCAGCCCCCGTGCCAGCGAAATTAATCACTGATGGTTAAAATTCCTGACCTTGCCGGGAAGCGTTCGGTGAGAAAGGTCCTCAGCCCCGTTCGGAAGGGAGGAGCGATCTGTGATGTAATGTTTACAAGCCGGTCATGGCTAGTGAGTAGCCAGTGAACACACACCGCTTAGCCACGTCAGAGCTTACATTGAGGGAATATTTGGATATGATTTTAATTTAAGGTGAAATCAGGACGTTCATGCAGCTTCAGTGATATAAGCTGAACGATCTCCACAAAGAAGGGCTCCATATCGGCGTAGGATCAATGTCACCACTCATCTGCACCTAGCGTTGCCACACATATGGCAGATTACCTGCCAGATGTTTGTCTAATCTTCTCTAACATGATTTCAAAGAAGATTTAAATCTATAAAATATCTCCCTTGATAAATTATTCCCGCCCCTATGTCCACTCCCTCTAAACGAGTATTCGCCCCAACTTGTCCTCCTGAATTGCAAACTTATCTTCATTTTATCATCTATCCTACATGAATACCATTCAATCACTTTTCACAGATCTCAGTTCAGGGTAGTCGCCAATGTAGCAGATTGCCTATAAGTTGTTTACGTACTCGTTTCTTAAATAATTTCATAAAAGTTGGAAATGTTTTACCATCTTCCTTGGTAAATTATTCCAATCTCTAATTCCTCTTCCTATGAGCGAACATTTGCCCCAGTCTCCTCTTGAATTCCAACTTTATCTTCATATTCGTACTTCACACTTCAAAAAACTCTATCACGTATATTCGTTTAGTAATGTTCTTCAACGCAATCTCTCCACTGACAGCTCGGAGCATTCCGCTTAGTCGAACAGCTTGTCTCCCCACTCCTAAACTTACCCGGCCCAAAGATTGCAGCGTTTTCGTAAAAGTAAATTCGTATCCTCATCTCGAGTTGGCGCAGTCCTTCCAGGGACTCCCCCATTGGAGGTGAGCTACACGTACACACTAGCCCTTCCGCCAAAAATTCTGCCAGAAAGGTAAAGGAAGTGTATGTGGTACAGAAAGGACAGAGGACTAGCTGTGAATGCTGTCCACGTTACCCGACGATTGACTGTTCTCGCCTTTTACATGTACTTTAGTTTTAAGGAATGCAAAAAAAATGAAATAAAATTGGTATTGTGGAGAACCACCCTTGCCCACTTTTTATCAGTACTTCATTTCGTCCCTTCCAGTGAGAGGTTGTTTATCCTAGTCCATAGCCTGACTTCTCTAGCTGAATAGCTTCACTTCATTCCCGTCTCTTCATATGAGAGGTTGTCTATCCTAGTACACATTCTGACCTCTCTAGGTCAATAGTTTCATTTCATGCCCGTCTCTTCATATGAGAGGTTGTCTATCCTAGTACACATTCTGACCTCTCTAGGTCAATAGTTTCACTTCATTCCCGTCTCTTCATATGAGAGGTTGTCTATCCTAGTACACATTCTGACCTCTCTAGGTCAATAGTTTCACTTCATTCCCGTCTCTTCATATGAGAGGTTGTCTATCCTAGTACACATTCTGACCTCTCTAGGTCAATAGTTTCACTTCATTCCCGTCTCTTCATATGAGAGGTTGTCTATTTTAGTCCATCGTCTAACCTCTCTAGGTCAATATCTTCACTTGATTCTCGTCTCTTTCATTGAGAGGTTGTCTATCCTAGTACACATTCTGACCTCTCTAGGTCAATAGCTTCCTTTCATTCTAGTTTCATATAGGGAAAGGTTGTCTATTCTTGTACACAGTCTGACCTCTCTAGGTCAACAGCGTCACTTCATTCTCGTCTCTTCTGGTGAGAGGTTTTCTTGTAGCAGCTATACAGAGAGCAGCTGACACTGGAAATGTCATGTCCAGGCAAGAAGTTGATGGGTCTAGGCGTGATCTTCGTGCTGACGACCGCATATTAGAACTTACTGCAGAGGACCCCAGCAAGAGTACTTGCCAAGTCAGGACCGTCCAACGAATATTACGGGAAGACCGTCAAAATCTGTACCATCTGCACCGCGTATGGCCTTCTGTGAAAGGGTCCATCGTTAACTAGAAGACTTCATGAATCATGTTTTGTTCTCAGACGATGCCTCGTTTACAGCGAGTGGCACCTTCAACTTTCACAACACGAATGTGTGGTCGGTAAACAATCCCCATGATGGAGCACCCCGGCACATACCAACGCAGTGCGCCGCCACCTGGAGGCCACCTATTCGCTGCAATGGATTGGGAGTTGGGGCCCTATCGACTGGCCGGCAAGAAGCCGCGATCTAAACCGCTTACATTACTTTTTTGGGGTTTGTGAAATCTAAAGTGTATCGCAGAGAAGTGGATGCCCTGAAAGAACTCCGGGAAAATGTCTTGGAACCTGCTCAGGACACCAGACAAAACCATGAGGAACGGAGGCGTGTTCAAGAGAATTTTATCTGAAGATGCCAAGATCGTATTACCACCAGTGGTGGATATTTACAACACCTGATGTAACAAGGTGCACCATTTCCCAGGATCAATTTGGTCGAGTGAAACACCCCATTTTATCTACTAAGAAAATAGTCAACTGCACTTAGAGTTTTACGTGACCTTTAACTTTTATGATCATAAGTCACGGGAAATCCATTTTTATTTGAAATCTGACCTACAATATGTTACATTTTCTTCCGTAAATCCCACATGCATTGGCTGGGTATCAACCCGGACTGCCTTGGTGAGAAGCGAGCAATGTTACCTCTGGGATTATTTCTATTATACACTGTTTATCCCATTTTTCTTGCGGAGTCAGGGGTTGTACGAGGTTTGGCAGAGTTTTATGGCTGGATGCCTGCATGTTAATGTGGTGGTGGTGAGTGTTGTGCTGCGTACACGTGTTGAAGGCGACGGGAACATCCATTCCCGAACCATAGGAATTCACGTGTTAATGGATAATCCCAGGCCTGGACGAGAACCCAACCCGGTGCCTCAAGGACGGAAGGCTAGTACGCTAGCAATTTAATTATGCAGCCGAACAGTTGTGGTCTCATTATAGTATTACTTATTAACTAGCTGATGTACCCGTGCTTCGCTACGGAATTGTACATTGTATACAGAATTCTAATTTAGGTAGTGTACACGTTGTGAGTAAGATTGTATTAAATTGCATAGCTCTTAATATTACCCTAGAAACGCGACGGGGAAGTCACCAAACGTCTTTTCTCACATGAAGACTGGGTTAGGGAATTTTCATTGTAATGGTAGGCCCGCTTGCCTACCATCAGGCACAATCAGGTTTGGGAGTTTTCATTATAATGGCAGACACTAATTCTCCACCTGCCTTTTAACATCCTCAGAAATACTGTCTGAGTGGTTTTCCCAACTGAAATGAACATAGGTCATTACAATTACGTCAGTAGGAATAGAGCGATTAAAAGCAATGCTTTCATATGAAATACTCGATCAAATGAAAAACCACACATTTTCTCACTTTTAACGAACAGTACTACGCTACCGGTATAACAGTCCTAAGTTCCAGAGCTGGAATGGCCAAGCCGCAGACAGCAGTGATCCGTGAACACTCTTAGACTTTATTCGGCAGCGGGTGGGGGGTCGAGTATTGGAGAGTTTCAGGGCAAAAACTATGCCCTTTTACTCTTCTGTTTCCTAGGAGTACCCGATGAGTCGGAAAATCTCAATTCACTGCAGTGGCGGTGGAAAAACCTATCTGACTTGGAGGCAAATTTTTCCTCCAAGCCAGAGGTGTCACCCCCTTTTCACTGCTAATTTGGAATAAAATGAATGTATAATTTAATAAAAGTAAAGTTTAAGAAGGTTTTCTTATGAAACGACTCTATTCAGGGTTGAATATTGAGTTATTTAGTGGATTGTGGTGCTATAATTTGCAATAGGACTAAATTGTAATTCTAGACCAGGTCATACTACTACTACCACTACGTGAGCCTCTGCCTTAAGTGTGCACACTGCTCATTCAAAGCAGCATGTCAGAGTAGGGATCGAATAGCTGGAATACTATGATGAACCAGTGTGTTACGTACCAGCAGTATCATAAAATGTATGAACCAGAGGAATGGTATAATCAAGAAGAAAGTTTTCTAACTCCCTAGCTACTTCTCGCCAATATTCAGTCACGCTGTTATACTCGGTACGTAGCTGTAATCCCATCTATCGGAGTTGAGTGGCAGCATAAGAGACAAAGAACATCACAACAAACAATGATCAATGTAATGTTATTGTTGGCCAGTGTTACGCGCTTTCGATATTGTAGGCCTTCACATTTAGTTTTCTTCCGACTCTGAAAAACCCATCTTATCATAGTCGGTACGGTAAAACTGATTAAAACATGAATTATCGGAAATCGTATTCTCTGTAACTTTTGTTATGTAGGCCTAGTACTTTTCGATAGGACCAATAATAGAGGTATTTAAAAATTAAAATTTATTCGCCTTCCCCTAAACTACCATTTCAACCAAGGTGAATAAAATTGTTTGCAGTTTAGACTGCACTTCCTTATTCCCAAACTTTATATATACCGATTTTCTTTAAATTTTGTTAACCCATTTTCTCGTTTGTCGGCGTTGATATGGACTTAGCAACAAGAATTCAAATTCATGAATATCTGTATTAGCTCTATCATAGCCGGCACGGTAAAAATGTATAAGACATAAATGATCGAAAATGTAATTCTATATGCCTTTAGTTATGTAGTATTTATCGATAGGATCATTAACAATATAAATAATTGAGAATTAAATTTTAGGTTTTCGCCTAAACTACTATGTCACCCAGTGTGAATAAAATGATTTATAGCCTAGATTGTAGTGGCTCATCCCCCGACTTTAAATGCCGATTTTCATTACATTTTCTTCAGCCGTTTTCTCATGATGCATGTGCGTAAGTTACGTACATACAGACAGACAGACAGACAGACAGACAGACAGACAGACAGACAGACAGACAGACAGACAGACAGACAGACAGACAGACAGACAGACAGACAGACAGACAGACAGACAGACAGACAGACAGACATTGCGGAAACGTAAAAAGTGCATTTCTTTGTTACTGCGGACATGACCGATACAGAAATACCATTATTTTCAAATTCTTAGCAATGTACAGACAAAAGTCTTATCTATATAAATAAAGTTGTAGGGGGTCCGCTGTCTGTAATTTCGTTTGTTTTGCCAATTTTTCAGATACTTATCCATTTCACGTCAATTCAAGACCGAATCGGTGGTTTTTATTTTTCGTGTCTGTTTCTTTGTCTGTTTGTCTGTTTGTTCCACCATCACGGCGAAACAGCTGGATAGGTCTCAACCAAACTTCATATTTAGATTATACTCCTCCCGAGGAAGGTTTCGATATGCATACCGTTTTAAAATCTTTTGAATAGACGGGGTTTTTATAGGAAAACCAGAATGGTTTTTCTCCAGATCATGTAAGGATTTAAAAGTCGAACAGACTTATTAATTAAACTTCTACATCCTAGTTTATAATCCAACTTTCAAAGCTTCGTATACTAATTCTAAACCCTAAATAAATAGAAGAATAAGTTCGTAGGGAGCTTTGATTTAATCCTCCTAAAGATCCAATTATTTTCTCTTATACTATTGATTTTCTGTAAACTCCGTGGACCGTATGTGAAACGCATCTTCCTTATAAACAACTTTCGTTGTGTTCATAATTTACCTTACTCTTCAAATGGCGAAGAAATTTACTATCTTCTGCGGGTATCATGCTCTGCATTGAGTGACCGACAGACCGACAACGAACCTACAGGTTACCATGGCAATGTGTCTGACTGCTTGCCAGCAGGGAAGTAACGTATATCCATTTTCCTCATCATGCCTTTAAATTCGTGGTTGTTCCTTGCATCAGTCTACCATTCTGCGGGATATTGGCGGAATATCGTTGGAGGTTATAACCGTCCTCGAATAGCTTAAGTAATAACACCATTAGTCATCTTCTTATCTTGTTTACCTAAGAATCCCTGCACCTAAATTTCTCCTGTTACCGCTTCCTTATATCCATAACTCATACCACCATAATTTATTGAGGGGCATTTGATTTTCCAATACGTTCACTTGGAATTTACGTATTTGTATTCATCCCGCTGTCCTCAGTTATAATCCTATTTTCTATTAATTTCAACTTTCTCAACTGTATTATTTTCTTCCTTAATTACTCCGTATGTATGTGAGTGCTAATCCCGAAACCTGGACAATCTTTTCTTTGAGGAAATACAACTTCCAGGCTATGGCCCCGGAAAATATCGGAATATGGATGCAATTTTAACGACAATGCAGACCTTCCTTTCGGAATAATTGATGGCTAAACCGTAAGTGGTATCACAAAAGATCGCGTTTCAATTTGGAGAGATCTACAACTTTGGGCCTATGACATTTTGTCGTATCTCTATCCGTTATTCGTTAAATAGTACTGAATTTCTCGAGTTCAGTTTATTTTTATACTTTCTATATGTGTATGTTATCGTTTGGTACAGTTATAGGAAACATGCATCATGACATTGGGCACGCACATTGACATAACCAGTGGCCATATGCTCGCAAAATTTTTTGATTCCAGGGTCACGATACTCACACCACCACCACCACCACCACCACCACCACCACCACCACCCAGAAACACGCAATAATGAATACACCCTGCCACATAGGGCATTCACCGGGCGAGTTGGCCGTGCGGTTAGGGTCGCGCAGCTGCGAGCTTGCATCCGGGAGATAGTGGGTTCGAACCCCACTGTCGGCAGCCCTGAAGATGGTTTTCTGTGGCTTCCAATTTCACACCAGGCAAATGCCGGGGCTGAACCTTAATTAAGGCCACGGCCGATTCCTTCCAATTCCTAGGACTTTCCTATCCCATCGTCACCATAAGACATATCTGTGTCAGTGCGACGTAAAGCAAATAGCAAAAAAAGAAAAAAAAGAAAATATGTTTTCCGTGGTTTCCCATTTTCACGCCAGGCAGCGCCTGGACCGTCTGAGCCACTCCGCCCAAAGAAGGTGACCGTGGCCTTAATCAAGATACATGCCCAGCATTTGCCTGGTGTAGCCGCTTCCTTCCCACTCCTAGGCCTTTTCTATCCCATCGTCGCTATAAGACCTATCTGTGTCGGTGCGACGTAAAGCAAGTAGCGTAGGGCATTCGGTCGTAAAATTGGTTCATATCTGCAACAAATGATGACCCCAATAATTTGTTAAAAAGGGTAGTAAGAGGAATAATTATTTTAAACACGTATCAGCTCGCCCTTCATTATTTCACTAATGTGGTATCATTTATATTATCGCGCGTCCTACATGCAGTAACGTGCAATATTCATACGTGGTTGGTAGCATTACATGCTGACGTCTCACATGATAAAAGGTTACAAGCAACATTTTAAAAGGGTGGGTGAGGAAAAGGGCAGTGCTAGACCATTCATATGGTCTTCTCTCGTGTGTCGTCTCCACCTCAAGGAGCTGTAACCTCATCCCATGAACTCCAGTATAAGAGTTCCCATCACGAACGACTTGAATGGGGCTCGGAAGGTTAAAGACAGCATAAACTGCAGTTTCGTGCTTCGTGACGTAACTAGATCCGTCATCTGTCTGTCTGCTAGTCCGTACCGCCCAGAGAATACCAGATGAGTTTCTTCGTCTCCAACTTGACCCAAGCATACGAGAATCCAGAATACGTAAGAGTGCGTTCAGGACACCATCGTCACTTTGACCTTCAAACATCCTTTGGTCTGGTCAGTCACCTTGATCATCATAATGATTGTCATCGAACAACAAGGAATGTCAGAGGCAAGTCACTACAAGAATTTTTGATTTCCACTTACATTTTATATATACAGTTAAACCTTCTTTATACGTAACTCTGTTTTACGTAATTCGTATTTGTACGTAATTTCCTTTAGGTCCCGGCAAAATATAATGTAAAAGCGTGTTAATTAAATCTTATTTATACGTAATCCGTTTATACGTAATTCGCTGTTATACGTATTAAGTGCCAGTGAAATATAACTGAGTTTTGCGTAATTGTAATGAGAATGTGCTTTGTAAAAAGAAACTACTGTATTTACGAAGTTCCCTCTTTGTCGGCGTAGGCGGAAATAGAGCGATCGGGCTTCGGTGCTGAAACAGAACAGAGAGTTTCGCCGAGTGACATTGTTGACCCTTACTTACTGGCGGCTTAACAAAGACGAGCCCCCTTCGCTCCTCCTCTACCTTCGTCGTTTTTAACACGCCGCCAAAGATTAAGGTACATTGTAAGCAAAATGGGCGGTTTCGGTGCGTAAACAAAAGAAAATACAGTAAATTTGTTTGAATATGAGAATTTCTTTCGTGGGAACAACGGAGAATAAAATGTGCACGATGCCAGTATCTGATGTTTACTGTTGAACAGTAGTTGCTTTTGATTAGCCATGGAGAACAGAAAAGGGAAAAGTTATACGAGAAGTGGACGCTAATCCACACAAAACGAAAACTGAAATCGCTTCAGACTTAGGCATTGCTTATACCACGCTATGTACAGTCATCAGTAAAAGAAACGCTATTTTGGATGAGTTTTTAAAACTGGGTTCAAAATCAGCAAAGCGCAGCCGTCAGCAAGAAGGATGGTACGTAGATTTCGAGAAAGCACTTTTCACATGGTTCCAGCAAAAGCGGGCTGCAGCTCTACCAATTAGTGCAGACATGCTGAAGGCAAAGGCAATAGATTTAGCTAAAATGATGAGTATCACTGCTGCTTTCAAGGCTTCATCGGAATGGTTGCAAGGATTTAAATATCGTCATGGAATTACAGGGAGAACAATTTGCGGTGACTCAAAATCTGCAGACGACGTCACGGCGCAACACTGGAAAGAGGAGGTTCTGCCGGGTATCGTAAGCGATTATCAGCCTCCAAACATCTACAACTGTGATGAGACAGGCCTATTCTACAATCTCCTTCCTGATAAAACATTACCTGAAAAAGGTGACTCATGCCACGGAGGGAAGAAAAATAAAATTCGTGTAACAGTACTTCTCGCCACCAATGCAGGTGGATCTGACAAACTTCCTCCACTTGTGATAAGAAAATCGAAGAATCCGAGGTGTTTTAAGGGTGCGAAAACAAAACCTAAGGAAGTTGAATCCAATGGAACAGTGATTAAAAAACTGAACAATAAAATGAAAAAGAAATAGGAGATCCTTCATTTTATGGATCGATGTGCAGTACATCCACCTCAAATCGTTCTGGAAAATATCCGAATGGAATTTTTCCCTCCTAACTGTACCAGCGTTCTACAACCGCTTGATTTGGGCATCATTGCAAATTTCGAAATGCATTATAGAAAAAAGCTGGTTCAGCATTTAATAACACTGAGTGATGCATGAAATGAACCTCTCTCCATTAATTTGCTACAAGCCATGAACTTTATTTCGGCTGCCTGGAAGCAGGTGTCATCCTCCACAATCAGCAACCGTTCCTGCAAAACTGGTGTCTTATGAGATGAGGCTGCCTCTAATTATGATGTGATTATGGGGACGAAGTTTTGTCTGGTAATGAGCTAACGGTGGGTATATAAAAATAGAATTCGATACTTTTGTGCATTTCGATGACAATCTGGCTGTATGTGGAGAACTACCGGATGAAGGGATTATTGCTGATGTATGCCAACAACGCGGCGGTGATGGACCAGCTACAAGCGATAGTGACATTGGAGATGGAGATAACGACTTGAATCTTGACACCTGAACTGAGTGAAGTGTTAAAGTGCAATCGAAGTGTGTAGGCGTTCCATCAGTGCGAAAAGTTGAAGTGGAAATGCTTTGAATGCATTACCAAGTTTGCTAAAAAGGAGGTTTATATTCTTAATGCAAGAAAAGTGAAACAAGCCAAACTATCTGATTTCTTTAAGGCCGGGCTAAGTTGAAAATAATATTTTCTGTCTTAATGTATTTATTATTTGCAAGGATTTACACATGTAGGTCTATTCCATTGGTTTTTCACTAAATATGTGATGTATTGCGTAAGTCTGATTTCTAAGTAATTCTGAGTTACAAGTAGTTTTTTCTCTTCCCCTTGATATACGTATAAGTCAGGTTCAACTGTACATATAGTGCATATAACGGCGTCTTCTAACCATTGGAATGCGTACCCCTGGGGGTAGCGCTAGGCCGTTCGGGGGTACACAGAAATTGATAAGTACATAACAATTAGCGGGAGGATCTTCTTCTTCTTCTTCTTCTTCTTCTTCTTCTTAATCTGTTTACCCTTCAGCGTCGGTTTTTCCCTCGGACTCAGCGACGGATTCCACCTCTACCGCCTCAAGGGCAGTGTCCTGGAGCTTCAGATTTTGTATCGGGGGATACAATTGGGGAGAATGACGAGTACCTCGCCCAGGCGGCCTCACCTGTTATGCTGAACAGGGGCCTTGTGGAGGGATGGGAAGATTGGATGGGACAGGCAAGGAAGAGGTACCATCCCGGCATTTGCCTGGAGGAGAAGTGGGAAACCACTGAAAACCACTTCCTGGATGGCTGAGGTGGGAGTCGAACCCAGCTCTACTCAGTTGACCTCCTGAGGCTTAGTGGATCCCTTTTAAGCCCTCGTACCACTTTTCAAATTTCGTGGCAGAGCCGGGAATCGAACCCGGACCTCCGGGGGTGGCAGTTAATCACGCTAACCACTACACCACAGAGGCGGACGGGGAAAATACGTTTACATACCAAAGCTGTGAAATTCAGAGGAACCGCAAAAGAATGTAAGTAAATTTGTGTTAAAATTGGAATGAATACTACCAGGGTGTATTTAAAATCCTATTACACACTTTGAGAGCTTGTATGGGGTGAAGGTGGGTGCATAGTAAGTAACGTTTAAAACAAGCACTCATTCCGGAAAAATACCGTTTCCCTGCTGGAAGCAAAACACCACCACGTGTTTATGTGTCCTGTCTCTACTGCGTCAATGAGCGTACCAAAGTAGGCCCTACGTACTTTGTTGTTGCAGTGTTTCTGCATCCACTTACAAGAATGACTCAACGTGGTGACCACCCGCTTCAAAACAACCATTTTACGTGCGTATCATGTTCCGGTACACTCATAAATCTGAATATTCTTGTAAGTTCTTGTCAGTGGACGCAGAAGCACTGTAGCAGCGACTTACGCACTCCGCTCACTGGCATAGCGAATGTGTGACATGTTGGTGTTTATAAGCAAATTATCACAAAAATAATTTATTCTATTATTAAATCACATTATGCATTACATCATTATTACCCCACCATGGTTACAAACGATCGGTATAAGGACTAACTGAATTAACTACTTAGTTACAACTAAATCTACTGTATCAGTAATTTAATCTAAATCTTCTATGTCCTAAATTTACAATTTATTAAACCTACTCTGTAGCATCCCACACATGCGTAGATTTCCAACATCACATGTAAGATGCTACCTTATCTACAATCTACACTAAGATCCTAACTAGGTATTCTACTACCTAAAACTAAATTAAAAGACCACTAAGCTGCTTCCAACATGGTCGGATGACCAGTCCACATGTTAGGGCACGCCCTACATCTGCACTAACGTCCTAACTAGGTATTCATATTCTGTTATTCTATTATCACTACCTATTCAATAGGTGGTGAAAATAGAATAAATTATTTTTGTGATAATTTGCTTATAGTCAGCTTCAGTACGGACCAATCATGAGAATTTTCTCTGGCAATCTCTTGCAATGTTGGTGTTTTCCTTGCAGCGTGGAAACGGTATGTCTTCGGACATAGTTCTTATTCAAAATGTTATCTACTTCATCCCCCTACAAATCCTCAAATTATGTACTGAAAATGTTAATGCACCCTGTTCATCTGTGTTACGAAATTGTAAAGTTAAATCTGTGCTTTGTACTTTTGTGTTATAATTTTACTTTCATTGTCCGGCTCCATGGCTCAATGGTTAGCACGCGCTTAAATGTGTCGCGTCTACCGGCACGGGGGCTGGGTGTATGTGTTGTCTTCATCATCATCATCTCATCCTTACCACGACGCGCAGGTCGCCTACGGGAGTCAAATCGAAAGAACTGCATCTGGCGAGCCGAACTTGTCCTTGGATATTCCTGGCACTAAAAGCCATACGCCATATATTTTCCTTTTTACTTTCATACCTCACTACCTCATTTATACTATTTCACATTAGGTTAATTACTAAACAAAAGTATATAAAAATGTATATGTAAATTTCTCCTCTATACGGAATAGCATAGAATCATGGATATGTTTTTGTGCTTAGAAGACGAGGGAATGAAGATTATTTGGTTATTCCCCTCTTAGTAGCCTTTTATGACATGCAGGGGTACAGATAATTACTCCACCCACACGGATTTTTTTTTTTTTTTGCAAGTTGATTTACGTCGCACCGACACAGGCAGGTCTTACGGCGACGATGGGACAGGAAGGAGCTAGGAGTGGAAAGGAAGCGGCCGTGGCCTTAATTAAATTACTGCTCGAGCATTTGCCTGGTGTGAACATGGGAAACCACGGAAAACCATCTTCAGGTCTGTCGACAGTGGATTTCGAACCCACAATCTCCCGAATGCTGGATACTGGCTGCAATTAAGCGACTACAGCTATCGAGTTCGGTACGGGAAATAAAGAGTTCCGACACATCGAAAGAAACCTGCGGTATCATGATCTACGCTCAACACTATGGTAGCTGATAGAGCACACAACATTCTCATGTCATGTTTCAAGATAGCCGCACCTATCAACATTTACGTAAAATAAAAAAAAAGTCGTTGATTTAGCACAAAGTTGTATGGCCATAAATATTCTCAAGATACGTATTACGAGATTCATTCTGCTGTCTTCGGTGACGTTATCGTGTGTAAGGGTCTTTCCTGTGAATTGGCTGTGACATATACTTTATCTTGGTCTATCCGTGAATCGAACTCAGAGTCTCAGGGTGAGATTCAATCTCCCTACCCGTAGACTGCTAAACCAGCAACGAAATTTTCAATGCTTAAAAAACATCCACTTTAAAATAAGAACGGGTACAGTTCATAGAAATGGGTTTAAAATGGTACGCAGGTTTAAGAACGTTACGAAACGTCGGTGTAGAATATTGTCTTTTACGGGTTTTCTCAAACTAGTCCACTTTCAGTTTTCTTAACATTTTCCTTTTTGTGCCAATTTCGTGCATACTTACTCTTTTCGATGCCAGCATTTTCATATATGTCATATACAGTATATATTTAAATGCTATTTGTTCGGGGCGTCGACCTATGAAGATCTTTTATCCCTACTTGCACCATATGTGAGGAACCTGCCTGTATTCTGTAAATGGCGGAAGTGTAAAGTGTTGAATGTGAGAAAAGGAACGTCAAGGACGACACAAACACCCAGTCCCCAGGTCAGGGATATTAATTATGCTACAGTTAAAAATCCCGACCCGGCCGGGAATCGAACCCGGTGATAGGCGGATAAGTTGCCCTCTACATCGCGGGGCCGGAATATGTCATATATAGAACGATCTCTTGAACATATGCAAGTAAAGAATCGTACAAGTTTATGAAAGACCCAATATCGAAATCATGACTTTGCAACAATTGATTTGTAGCTTTAACTCTCTTTAATCCTGCTGACCAACCATTTCCGCAGTTTCCAGACTCTGTAGACTGCACAGCAGAGTTTCATCATTTTGAAAACTTCCAAAGCTAAAATTATTTCTACCCAAGTAACGTTGAGAATATAGAAGGCATTATGACGCTCTCACCAGCGTTTTTCTGAACATTTTACGATGACTGAACTATTTTAGTTTGACTGAAAAACATTCCAATGGCTGGTCGAAGCAGAGAAAAAGGTGTGAATTAGTTCCAACGAAAGGAAAAATGAAGCCGCTAGACGACAACGCTCTGGTGCACACGATCCTACTAAGTTATGGGAGTGTGCTGCACAAGGAATGTACACAGCAAGAGGGTTGATTTGTTGAATTCTAGCTTGGAGACCAGAGTATGTACCAGTCATATCGCTTGCGTTGTCTTATGACTGACTCCTGCATAACTGACTGTTAAAATCATGTTTACTTAATAAATTTATTAATCCATCAGCTAATTCTTCTGATTCTGCCCTGAATTTAAGACTAAAGAGATTAATCATTCAACAAGAAATGCAAGTTTTGATAAATACCTTGTAACTAAAGGCAGCTTATATACGTGTGTAATATCAGGGGTGGAGTCTAATAAGATGGAAAAATATTTGGTTTCCTACATTTCATCTACAATATACTTCAACACCATTTCTGCCAGAGTTGATATTAAATCTTTACACGTTTGATATGATGTAATATATGCTCTCTTTGACTTTGTTTCCATAATGTTCTGTATGTTTAGCTAGGGAAGGATCGAATCCTGCTATTAGCTGTAGAGCCATCTCGAAGATTATCAAAACCCATAGTTGCGACCACTGAATGTATGGATTTCTTTTTACCCCATCAACGATTCCCTTCAGCACGTCCCTCTAATACTTCGCTATTGTCCCATGGTGACGTATTATATTATTCTCTGTTCTCCCCTTGGTTTTTTTCTCTAGCTTTCGAAGTTAGCCCACATTTAGTATGTTCAGCGTAATTTTCATGAGCAGTTAATCGGGACCGGCCGTTTTTCCAGTCATTAAATCCCTCATTAGGTCTTTCGAACTGCGATGTTCAGTTATACAGTAAAAATGGGACACAGAATACACTATCATTGCTTCGAGAGTACACAAAAAATCTCCTGTTAATTCTCACTATCCCTCAGGGTTATGAAAAACAAATCTTGATTTAAGCCCCTCATTAACTCAGTATATTCCATGGTTCAATTTCTAAAATCACAATCACTGCTTATATTTTATGCGACATGACCTCATTTAGCGATATGATTGCGAAAGAATTCATTTGGACTCGGAATGTAACAACCTGGCTGTGTTTCTTTTCTAAATAGCACATCTATTTTTTCTCTCCTTTTATTTCGTTGTCTATCGCGAGTTTCCGGTAATAAAACCACTTAGATTCATTAATGAATATTAAAATATAAATCAAATGAGTACTAAACAACTGCAATCTTTACCGTTTCAAAATATACTAAACTGCCAGCCAAGCATCTGTCTGTTAAAATGACTGGTGGCATTTTTGTTGAATTTGAAATCTGAGTGGACATTGTTGAATGTCGAAGGCAAGCATCGAGATTTGCCTTCCTAAACATATAGTAATATAAAACCAATAAGTTCTTTAATGGTTTCAGAAGAGAAGTATGGACTGACAAAGTTCTAATGATGGCATTGTGACGACGTGACGTTATTACTAAAACAAAACTTGCCCTCTTTCCAAATATTAAATTTGATCTGATTGTTGGCCACGTTATTCATATCTATTTCACTGAGAATTGTGTTTTCGGGAGTTGTGAATAAAAATTTTAAAATGTAAAATAAACTGTAGCAGGCCTAAGAATTGATGATGCTTGTTGTTTTAAGGGGCCTAGCATCGAAGGTCATCGGCCCCGGCCTAAGAATTAATAGTAAGAAAACCGAATACCTGTGCCTCCAAGGTGAGAGGAATTAATTGTTAGAGATGGATGGTAGATACTTAAAAACAGTGGATGGTTTCAAGTATTTAGGATAGCAACCTAAACAGGGAGATTAACCACAGAGTGCAGTATATCTGGATGAACTGGAAAAGAATGCCTGGCATCCTGTGTGACAAAAGACTTGGCATGGGGATTAAAGGAAAAGCCTACAAGACAGCAGTGAGGCCAGCCATGTCGTATGGTGCAGAGACTTGGGCAACAGAAAAGGCACAATGCAATAAATTAGATGTTGCAGAAATGAAGATGGATGAGTTATGTCACTAGAATGGACCGCATCAAAAATGAGAAAAAAATCAGAGGAACAGTTAAAGTGACAGAAGTAAGTACAGGAGAGAAGACTACTATGGTATGGACATATTATGCGAAGGGATGAAAGCTACGTAGGGAGGAGAGTGATGGATATGACTGTGGATGGGACTAGAAATAGGGGGAGATACGAGAAGATCTGAAAGAGAAGAACTTAGGGGAAGTTGATGTGTGGGATAGGATAAAGTGGAAAAGACTTGCCAGAAACATCGACCTCGCTTGTAATGGGATAAGATGCAGAAGAAGAAGAAGAAGAAGAATAAGAAGATAAAATATGCCTCATAAAATCCGCCTCTCCGGCACCTACCTAGTCTGCCTAGGCCTAAATACACCTCTGCGTCTTGCCAGCAAATATAGAAAAATACACCCTCTAATGATCGTCATCATCATACAAGGAATAATCCATTGGCCTGTTCTGACTTTACATTGCTATCTTGCATATTGCGTCTCTCTTGCCTTTGCCTTTGGCATGTTAGTTGATGGCCATTTTCGGAAGTCTTGACATACTTCCATTCTAAAAACGTGTTCACCCCAACGCTGTCCATGTCTTTGAATCATGTCCAGAACAGATGTTGTACCGAGTTCTTCATATAAGTCTTCGTTATGGAAACGATCTTACCAAGTATAACCATTAATTGATCTTAAGAAGGTCAATGCAACAGCAGTTATCGAGATGTAATCTTGGTTTCTGAGAACGCAGGCTTCATTTTCATAGAAAGAAGTTGGAATAACCACCACTTTATAGAATTTTAATTCTAATAACAGCAATGTTATTTGCTTTACGTCCCACTAACTACTTTTACGGTTTCCGGATACGCCGAGGTGCTGGAATTTAGCCCCGTAAGAGTTCTTTTTCGTGCCAGTAAATCTACCGAAACGAGGCTGACGTATTTGAAATACCACCGGACTGAGCCAGGATCGAACCTGTCAAGTTTGGGTCAGAAAGGCAGCGCCTCAACCGCCTGAGCCACTCAGCCCGGCGAATTTAAAGTTACATGAAAAGAAGAGTAGTCTACCCGGCGAAAAGGAAAATTATTCACTCTAACAAATAAGGATTTTGGACATCAAAGTGTAAATTTACATTTTGGGTTTTCCAGTGAATTTCTTTCTTTTACCTTATAAAATACTGACATAGGGGAGAAATGTTCACTGTTTCCTTTGTACCTAGATTTTAAAGAATTACCTACTCCCTGCGAGATTTATCACGTAATTCATTTTGATGTCGCCTCAGTCGATGAGTTCATGGCCACTCGGGGGTCTCGTTACTACATTCCAAGTTGCACCTCAATTGTCAGCGAGTGAGGAGTGTTCAAGTAAAATACGAGTGTGCTGGCCGGCATATCAATAACTCACAGCGTCGAAGAGATGATTTCGTATCTCAGTTACTTTTCCATTACATCTTACGCAACTCAGTTTGGTATGAATATCACAAAAGAAGATATTTGTTTCTGTCAAAAATGTATGGTGAAGAATGGAAGACCGTCAAGGCGTACTGCTGCTGTCTACATCGTCACCATCATCATCATCATCATACTGTACATTATGGTTAGAGTGCTCTGTAAAAATATTACTAATAACCTCCCGAGGGAGTTGGCTACACGTTGCGAATCCTTAGCTGTAAGATTGCATTCGGAGAACGATGAGTTCAAACTCCACCGTCTTCTGCCCTGAATGTGAATTTTCACGATTTCATACTAACCGCGAAATGACTGGCTCTTCTCAGTGTCGTCGAAAACCTTAAAATCTATGTGTTTCGTTAATCTGCTAGTATCTGGCTCGGTGGCTGAGTGCTTATCGTCGAGACCTTCGGTCCTCGAGACCCCGGTTTCGATTCACGGCCGGGTCGAGGGATTTTAACCTTAAACTCATTCTTAAATTCTTTAGGCTTGAGGACTGGATATTTGTGCTTTCCCCAACACTCATGCTACCGGTACTCATATACCACACACAACTATTCTCCACCACACTAACACGAAGCAGACGTCCCCACCCTCTGCCTTTGAAAGACTACACCAAGCTACCGATAGTCATACGAAAATATTATTATTATTATTATTATTATTACTATTATTATTATTATTATTATTATTATTATTATCCACTAGTAAGACTCATAATTTCCAAATCACCCTTCAGTAGTATGGACTAATGTCTCGTTCCTTTACGATGCCATTCTTCCATGTTTCGTGTTGGGTCGATTGGGCCGAAGGTTTAAGACCAGATGACCACACGCTGGTCCAAACATAATCCTTCCTAAGTCACGGGGATGTGAAATCAGGCTACTCAGCTGTGGAGTGGAGAGTTTTGAACACCGAGCAGTGTACCGCTTCTCTCTCCCATATAAAAGTTATATTACGTTACGCTTATTGAGTGATTCTTGTTTTAATTTCTCTGTTCGAACTGAAAATGAATCTCTCAAGCAGCTCACCACTTTCGTGTACTTACTGAGCAATTAAAGTTTCTTATAGGCTCTCCTCCTCTGCTCGAAGTTATGGAATCGAATACTGGCATAGTACGTTGGTGTAAGGAAGCTTAAATACGAGATACTTGTGTAAAATAAAGTCTCTTCATTATTCCAAAGGTCAAGTCTAAGTGGATTAGATTTACTGGTACATAAGTCTCCCCTTAGAAACCAAACTTGCCGCACTCCAGGTCTCTAATGACCTACAGTATTAGTGAAGATACGTAATGATGCTTGTGTTCAAGGGAAAGTACGAGATGACAATTATTTAAATTAATAGAAGAAATGACAGAAGGAAGTGCTCGCATTATTTGAAATGGCAGGACTGAAAGATTGAGACGACCGAGTACTGAGCCCATGTTGGTGGATATAGTCGCAGCTCAGTCCAATGTTATGTGAAGGTACTCAAATGCACCAGCCTTGTGTCACTAGATTCCATTTTGCTCCGTCTTTTCTAAAGATTCGTCCCATTCTTCGTATTATTTTAGGTGACGTCAATTTGAGAACATTTATCTCACTAGACTGATGTCTATTAGGTTTGGCTACTGGTTAGGTAATTGCACTGGGAAACAAAATGTGTATTATATTTTTTTTAAATATTGGTTTTTACTTGACGCGCTGATATTTGAGGTTAGATTTCCCTATTTTTTTGGCAACTCAGCATTTCTTATTTTTGATCTTGATGTAAATATTTCAACATTTTCAACCTTTAGTTTAACATGATGAAGCTGTATGTCATCTTGGAAACCATCCTGGTGAGAATAGTATGATTGCTTTTCAGACAAGAGCTACGTTTTAATTCGAATATGTGTACATTTTTGAAATATAACAAAAAAATAGAATAACACTTATGTATGTGACCCGTTGCGTGGAAAGGATCCCAAAGTCAGCAATGGAAATTTTACAGTAGAACTGAACAAAAGTCGGGAGTGTAAAAGTTGCGTTCCTATATTTTGACTTCTTGCACTACCTATGGGTCTTCTTAACAAAGTTACGCAGCAGTTTGAGTTTTCACCACTCGATGTCATGAAATCTTTATACAATTTTTAAGAAAATTAGTGAAAGCTGGCATCCGGGAGATAGTAGGTTCGAATCCCACTATCGGCAGCCCTGAAGATGGTTTTCCGTGGTTTCCCATTTTCACACCAGGCAAATGCTGGGGCTGTACCTTAATTAAGGCCACGGCCGCTTCCTTCCAACTCCTAGGCCTTTCCTATCCCATCGTCGCCATAAGACCTATCTGTGTCGGTGCGACGTAAAGCCTCTAGCAGCAGTGAAAGCTGTAATTGCGTTTTTCTCAAAATACAGTTTTCTTAATAATAACCAAGGTTAGTACTTTTAGGTGCAATTTTCAGATGACAAAAGGAAGAGAAAAGGTGCTCAAATAAGGTAAAAAAGGAACCAAAAGTTCTGTTTTATTCAACTAATTCAACGATTTCTCTTTCCTCTATTGTAGTTTATTGAATTACAAGTACATCAAATTATCACTCATCAAAAGAAGGAAAACAAAACATGAAGCTGTTGTACTTAAAGACATTAAGCATCTCTATATTTTTAACAGTAAGTCTGTTTCTATTAGGAGATAGAATGTCTTTGTAGATGCTAAAGCTTCTTCCGACATTTACAGAAACCAGTGGGGCAAACCTTGTATTCACTCTATAAATGTGGCGAATTCCTCAATGTCTGGATTCTTCTGAAGACTAGACTCAAGTTTGTTTCTGGTAAAGCCATCTAACTGCTCCCTCACGGAAGTGAAAATATCCCATTTTTCCTTTTCCAGACCTTGTTCTTCTAATCATTTAATAACTGCAGCCAGGCACTTGTAACTATAGACAAAACATAGTTCTGTCTGAAAATTACATATTTTCTCCGGTAATAGAAGTTGCTGTGCCTTGGAAATTGCACATGCGTAGGCTGGGTCCAACGAAAGCACAAACTTTCTAATTCTGTTAAAATTATCACACAACATAGCAGCACACTCAGAGAGTAACGGCCGAGAAATTTGGAAGGGGCAGGCCAGTGGTTTCCCTGTAGGCAACAACACGACTCGGAGCTTTCAGCAGAATCTTCCTCAGGGCAGAGATGAATTGATTTTCGATGTCGTATTCGTTCATTATGGATTCACAAACCCTGTGAAGGGTATAAACCAGGCATGTCACATGCTTCAACATAGGAAATAAAGGTTTCAATATTGGTTAACAGCTGAAATCATGGTCCGTAACTACAAGAAGTAGTTTTTCAAACTCGATACCAGTAGGCCAGAGTTTTGGGCAGAATTCCATAATTTATTGCATTACTGTACTGACATTGGCTTTCTGCAGCTTATACATTTTTAACAATATGGGCTGAACGTTCTCCCCTGCTAAGGGAAGAACTAAAATGTTCAAAGCACATCGTTCCATTGAGTCCACAATGATTCCCACACCGCAATCAGACATTTTCTCCTTGATTCTTTGTATGGTTTCTTGGTAAACAGGCTCCGTGTAGATTTTTCTTAAAGTATTCTCATCGCGCATTGACATCTTTGTGTGTTTCTCAAGAAATCCCTTGAAGGCTAGATAGTTCACCTTGCTTGTGCAAGAGCTGCACACAATAACCAATGTTTAATTCTTCAAATTTTGGATTTTTGAAGAACTCTGTTGAAACGCATTTCGTAATAGAGGTTGCCACGATTTGTTTGCTTGAAGAGTCTTATTTTTTGATGCGATCTCGCTGGTGTTTTTATGTAACAAAATTCTTGAATTACATATGGTACATCGCATAACAGTTCCATCAGTGTCTATGAAATCTTGATTTGAATTCCTGAACCAGAGCAATAAATCGGGCACTCGACATCTTTGGCATGGTAAAATTTAGTAATACTCGTTTAGTAATGTAAGAAAGTGCTAACACCAGTTCACTTGCTAACTCAATGCGACTATCACACAACTCACTCTTGCGCTCACTCGCTCACTTGCTGTCCACACTCTCAAATAACACCGCGGCAATTGCCAGAATGTTCTTATTCATGCTCGAACTGCGGTCTCAACGATTTCTAGTAGCTTCGAGCAGAACTCAGTCTCAATTCTCGGAACTATGCGGCTGCGGTTGCTGACATCTCTGCGTCGCCAGTCTCCGCCTCCAAGCGAACAGATGACGTCTCTCACAGTAACAAACTCACATTTACGAACAGCAGGCTACTGATTCTGGTGTAATAGAATCACTCATTGTCAATTGCATTATTGCGGCCTACATTATTGCTGTAAAGCGAAAGAAAAAGGTTTTGTCGAAAACACAATTATTTGCCATTGTTGCAGGTGTGCTTTCAACTCCCGCGCGGTGTTTACTGAAAGAGGTAGGCTTACTATTCTCACGTACACAGCAAGCTGAGGAGACGTTAATTGAAAGATAAATATTTTATATTGATTAGAAATCTTATAGAATAAACTAGAATTAAACTTGAAAGAAAAAGGGGGAAGAAGGGAATTATGAGCATGGTTGCGGGAAAAAGGGATAAAGGTCACAGAAAGGGAAAAATGTGCGTGAAAAATGTCTCTTTTCGCAACCGGAAACAAAATTTCATATTGTGATATCTTTCCGAACAGCTTTAATTTACCCTAACAAAAAATGTGCGCACTTAAAAATCCTTATAATAAGAGTCAATAATTAATAGTTTCTGAAATATTGCACCTAGAACCATGAACTATTTATTTAAAATGCTCCGTATCTTATGCCAATTTTAGAACTACAAAAATCTCAAAAATGAAAAATCCAAATTAGTTCCTTTTCCGCAAGGGGTCACATCTACATATAGATGAAATTTAATGATAAAAGTTTACATTCCATGCAAAACTCAGTTATGTCGTAATCGGACTAGAACTTCCGCTTATAGCTCTTACGTTCGTGAATTTGCTTAAGACGAGGTTGTTTGATGCTCCAACAGTAGTCTGCCATCATGCTCCTATACCATTGGTTTTGATAACGATCTTCTATTGTCTTCAGTTCTTGAAGAAACCCCCTCCCCCCAACCGACCTGCTCATGACAAACAGTCCCAAGGTTTATGGGCAAATGATCAAGTTGACTAGTTAGGAGAGGGCCAAATCTCGCACTAAATCATTGCGTAAACTGATTAGGGGTTAATGACTGCTTAGGATATGAAGAACCGTTCGATTTCCTCATGCATCTCCAAAGGCCCTTGAACACTACATTAACAGCCTTAGTCCTGATAAGAGAGGAAACCATTGACAAGTGGAACCAGGAATGTCTCAGAGTGTGAGATTGGTCCTATTGCCTCGGAATATTACGATATGAAATCGTATGCCGATAACTTTCCCATTCATCGCATTTCATGCCGTCATTATTTACCAAACAAGATACAGATAAACCTTTACGTCCCACTTTTGCGTTTATTAGAGACGTTTAGAAGCCGGAATTTTGACCCGCAGTTCTTCTTTATGTGCTGGCTTACCTACCAACTTGATTTGGACGAGTTTGACAACCTTCCAATATACCACTGGACTGAACTGGTATAGCACTTGCCAATATGGGCTCAGAAAGCAGGTATTGTATCACTGAGTCACTCAACCTAGTGATTATCTGTAAAATGTTTGCGAGCGTATATTCCCCGCTGGATGGCATTACAGTATGTGTTGGTGACTCGGGAGTGAGTGCCTAAAAATATAAAGGCCAAGCTACCCTCCCACTTCCAATAAAGTTCTATAGGGCAAACATTTCATAGATAATCCTTTCTCTAAAAATACTACTTTCAGCTGAAGTAATTTGAGTTGTTTTTAAGACTGAGTTGACAGTTACATTTAATGCAATACCATTACAATACAGACAGCGAGCTGTTTTCTGAACATTAACGTCTTTCGACACAGGTAGGTGCTGTGTACTTCCTGGACTAAATGACAGGTGAGAATATGCAAAGTTCATGGCCTTGTGAGACACTATCACGGAGCGGCATCTCCTTCAGCCTAGTTCTTCTGATAATACGCACAATCTCGACGCAATTATGCAGATATACTGCAAGCACTCGCTAGGTTACGACATTCCACAACGACCGAACTATTTGATAACATCAGAAAAGACGAGGACCGCCAGAAGTCTCGCGCGGCTATAAAAGTCTTGTAACTTGTTTCAGAGATATAATGGAATGGCCGGATTATTTATGAATAAACCCCTGGTGTTCAGGTAACGGCTAGTCGTGCGCGCCTCTGTTCCATAGTCCCACAAATTGGCTGACAGAAACGTGTTTGCCATAGCGCCCAATAACATAAGGATGCTATGAACATAGAAAAGTCTGCCTGTAAATATATTGTCATATATATGAAAAATAAAGATTTGTTTATTTGAGGCCTGCTATTTAAACTTACTGAACAAAAGCTTTCCGGGCACATTTGATTATCGTTTACTTGTCCAAAAGATCTTTATTCTTCCGACGTGCAAGTTTCGCCTATTTTATTCAAGCCTGCTTGGAATGTTTTGGATAGTTGAGGATATCCTCTGGAACAAAATATTCTCTCCTTCCTCTCTGCATATATGAGCCGTAAACGATGGTCAATTTACTACCAAAAACAATATAGTACATCCACCAAGTATAACCACATTTCCAAAGAACGAAGGAGACTAGAACTCAAGCTGATGATCACTTATTATTTCTTTGGCTCTTTAAAAGCCAGCCAGTTCGAAAAAAAAACAACGTATATATATAGAAATCGCTTTAAAAGTTGTATACCAATGTGAAAAGGTTGCGAAATGCCAACGTAGAAAAATGTTTTACACGGGTTTTTTCATACCCGACCGTTTCACTCGTCTCTTTTTAAGGTACTTCATTTATTCATACGATTCATAGATTTCTAGTCAATTACTTAATGTTGTAGGCGTGACAAATGCAATACGACCCACCTGCCAAAATAATAATTCGCCAGTCCCCTCAAATAAAATGTAACAAGGTATGAATAACTAATATAAATTTAATTACAGAAGGTAGAAGGAATGCAATATATTGTCAAGTTAGGCCCAAATAAACAAATAAACAAATAAACAAACTAACCCCGGGAAGAAAGAAGATAACAGCTTCAACGATTAAATCTTCATTTCTTGATATTTTTAAACTCCATTGAAATTGAAACTGTATTTCTTATCCAAATGGTCACCCTCATTGGAGGACGGACGATTTATTTCTTTAATAAATCTCTCTCTCTATTAAAAATAATGATTAATAGGTTTAATTTGACTGCCTTCATGGTTTGAAAAAAAAACAAAAATAGAACAAAATTGAATAAAAAACTGTTGAAATAAAGTTTGAAAATAATAAACCGTACAACTGATAAGCCTATTATTAACATCGCGCAAAGAGAGTTCGATCGAGACTGAATTATCTGATTGCTAGTACACCAACTTCTTATTGACATTACACATTGTTGTCGAATAAATATGTGACAAAAGGTAAATGTTGAGCAAAATTTGTAATTATTTTTCAACAATTTGGTGCAGGTCTTTTGTGTGGGACGTGTTGCGGGCAAGCATTGTTCACAGCTGTGCTGTTATTACATTCAGTGCAATAAGGTGCTTCACATACTTATCGTGATGCGGATCTTCTGAAGTGGTGCCATATAGGCGGTCTGCCTACCTCTTCCCTAATTCTGATTGTGCTGCTATCTAGTAACAAAAGTAGAATTCTACTGGAATGGATAATTTGCCATAGCAAATTCCAAGTAGTAACTGTCTTGTTATAGTGTTTCAACAAGAATAGAATGTACACCTTTAGTAAACTTAACCGCTGTGAGCTTGCATCCGGGAGATAGTAGGTTCGAATCCCACTATCGGCAGCCCTGAAAATGGTTTTCCGTGGTTTCCCATTTTCACACCAGGCAAATGCTGGGGCTGTACCTTAATTAAGGCCACGGCCGCTTCCTTCCAAATCCTAGGCCTTTCCTATCCCATCGTCGCCATAAGACCTATCTGTGTCGGTGCGACGTAAAGCCCCTAGAAAAAAAAAAGTAAACTTAACCTCTATTACATCAAAATAAAATAATGATTTTCTACTATATTTCTTTTGGATCTGAATGTTATTATTTTTCAGTCAAGCTTCAAAATGAGAGCTACCACGAAATAACAGAAATTGTAAATCAAAGTGTCGGTTGGTTACAATTAAACTTTTACCACTTAGCCGTCTATATGTGGAAAACGAGGTAATGCATGAAAAAGGAACTTATGCCAAGTTCATGGGAAAGGGAAACAATGAATAAGTCATTCCAATGAAACACTTTTAATGAGTTGCCATTTCATACAACGTCCCTGGTTTTGAAAGTGTCTGGCACACTAGAAAATCTGCTCGAAATTGTGTTCATCTGTGCATCCCCATTGGTATGCCTGCTATTTCTCTTCATATGCTTCCCTTTAGATTGGCACATGTGGGAACGTTACCTTGATAAGCCCTACGTCTTAGGTACAGTGAACCATGCCAATCTTGTAGCTCATAATCTGGACATTATACCCATCGAGTTTGGTACGTGTACTATGAATAGTTTCCTGTCTACAGTGTGTAAAGTAGGAAAATTTTAATTGTAACCAGCCGGTATATCTTCCTTACCATATTGATCACTGTTATTATTTCTTTTAAAATAGATTGCTCATCTTCTAGTCCAGTGTATTCTTTTGTTCACTTTCTATCGCAATAACTGAGTGGACTCTTGTACAGAAGAAGTAAATTTGTTTTCACTATGCTAAAGCATAGCAATTAATAATGAAATATTGTTCGCTGTACTATTGAATACATTATTTGTCCATTATATACCTTGCCAATAAACTTGTGTAGTCCTATAATGTTACGAAATTGACAAGCAGCACTTAGGGCAATTTTTATCGAATGTTATAATTTAAAATCGTTAATAAAAGCAAAAATATACACCCTTTTATTGACAAAGTGTAGGTAAACATCCGTGTATTAAATGGCCAAGAAACCTCTATGAAATTGTGGTCCTCCCTCTACATTGGTTGAAGTCCAGGGAATTACGAAGCGAGAGATGTACTTGGAGGAGCTGGTTCCAGTCTTCCAACTACTGTCGGATATTTTTAGCAGTGTAACATATCACATTATCTTACTCGAATAACCTTTCCGCCCCAGGAAGACAAGCAGGTAGAATATATATGAACGTGATCTGTAAAGATGGCTTCATGACCATTCGGTCGAGTGTGCCTTTTACATGAATTAGGGATGTTAGAGAATACCACAAAATATTTCCCCAGATCATAACGGCCAACGGCCGTAGCCATGTTGAAACACCGGATCCCGTAAGATCTCCGAAGTTAAGCAACATTGGGGCGTGGTCAAGATTTGGATGGGTTGCCACGCGCTGTTGGTGGGGGTAACGGAATGGAGGAGCGGAAAGGAACTGGCCACCCTACCGTACGTAAACTCCGGCTCAGGCACACCTCTGAGGAGGTTTGGACCTGCCTTCGGGCAGAATACACCCTTACCTTAGATCATAACGCTGCCAGATTTGCTTGCGTTCTTCCAACAAATGTCGCAGAGTTTTTGCTCTGAGCTGTTCACTCCTGCCACACAAAAGTTAACTCGCTTGACGAGATAGAAAACGAGACTTATCAGACAAGGGAATCCTTCACCTTTCACTAGAGGACTAATCGATACCGCAGTGAAAATTAAAATCTTTTCCACCCATCCACTTTCGTTAGCATACATGCAGTGACAATTCGTTTGTTTTGGTGCCTCGTAGTCATCAGGGATTGTGGAGCAGTCGTATTAGACAAACAACTGGTTTCCTTCTAGATCAACTACTCAACCGTAGTGTGTCGATCGGCCCTAAGGCACCTTCGTAACCGACGTTCACTTCTAACTTCAATGGCACGAGGAGCTTCGAAAATGCTAATACTACATTGTGAATTACCACAATGTCACATCTTTTCGGAATGAATTATAAATGTACTAAATCATTCACATCATAATGTTATATGGCATTACTCAGCTGGCAACTGTTAGTCACAGGTTTAAGGCTGCTATACGAGTATTTCAAGTCTCATAAAGTTACAAGTTTGTTACTTCTCTCTCATTGACTCTGTCGGTAACGAAAGTGGTGGTGTTGCTTGATTAGTGCTTCACGAGGAAATGAAAAACATATCATTCCTTCGCAATTCTAATCGTGGATGGAAGAGAAATGAATCTATCCAGCCAGGCTTAGAGACTCCGATGGTAGCGCGCTGGGCTCCTGAACCCAAGTAATTGCTTTCGAACCCCGCTAATTACAACGGTATAATATGCAAGTACTTTTGCTAGTTGCTTAACGTCGCACCGACACAGATAGGTCTTATGGCGACGATGGGACAGGGAAGGGCTAGGAGTGGGAAGGAAGCGGCCGTGGCCTTAATTAAGGTACAGCACCAGCATTTGCCTGGTGTGAAAATGGGAAACCACGGAAAACCATTTTCAGGGCTGCCGACAGTGGGGTTCGAACCTACTATCTCCCGAATACTGGATACTGGCCGCACTTAAGCGAATATGCAAGTACTAGCCTCATCGCTGTGAATTTACCGGGAGGTAAAAATAATTACCGTTGGCCAAAATTCAGGCTCCTCGATGTCTCTGAAAACCATTGGCTAGATTCCTAAATAATAATATTAATAGAATTACGTACCGTCAACGTAATTAACAGGAATTCTAATAATATTATTTAGGTATCAGCGAAAGATACGAAGGACCATAACAGACATGAAAATGGAAGAAACACTAGGAATTGTAAAGGAGCTGCTAAGCCGAGGCAGTAGAGGTTTGTTTGGTTCACCCACAATAACGTGGGTTCAAGATACTGCCAAGAAGTCGAAAAATAATTTCCAGTCCTGGAAAGACTCTGAGGTTCACTCAGACTACACCGAATAGAGTACCAGATTAATTCCTGCAGGCAGAGGTGGACGTATATAGAGTTAACCACTCTGTATGTATGTTTAGTCCTCAGCCCGAAGGCTGGTTGGATCCTCAACAGTTCCGCCATCAGCTGCCATAGATGGCCTAGGCATCACTGAAGAGGCGTACTAGGGGAATGAGGAGTGAGGTAGTTTCCCGTTGCTTTCCTCGCCGAGCCAGAAGTTGCTATTATATATCAGTCTGCCAAGCCCACTGAAATGCATGCACTAACTGACCCTATGAGCAATATTTTCACACCATTCATAGCAGGGACTGGCTGCAAAAGGAATGGCATTACTAGCATCACTCATACCTCAGTCACTTTCATTTTGTCCAAGCCAAGGATAAAGCTAAGACAGATCAATGAAAGTAACAAAATTGCTCTAGCCCATACCAGAAGACATAGTGCATTGTAAACACTAGGTCCTGCCAGCAAAGGCACATTAACCACTCTATCTCACTTAATGCTGATGTTATGGACAATGGAAGCCCTTACCTTCCACTCCTCCAAGGACGTTCATGACCTGCACTGAGATGTATTTACTTTATTCTCCTAGGCCTCGTAAATCTACCACAATGTATCTCAGAAGAGCGCATTAATGGGCTTTGGGAGGCCGGATAATGTAAGAGTAATTTCTCTTCCTTTAAATTAAATATATCATAAGTACACTGGGCCTTAAGTTGCAACAAGAAATACTGGAGAATTTATGACAAATGAAAATGCTTGATGTCAACAAATCGTTCCTGGTGCGCTAAGAAGTGGTCCAATAGCAGGCCGGAGGACGAACAAACAAGGGGCATGTATCTGACTTGGTAATAGCGGAAATGACACCTGTATTTTATATTCGTAGAAAGGAGTTCAGAGCGGAGGAAAACTAACAGACAGATTGATGACAGGCAACGGGGAATCAGAATATGTATCAACACCTTTTGTGAATTGCAAATGAGCAGCTTGAAACAAATATATATCACGATATCAAAGGGTCATGTCAGTTTAAGGGATTTTGACCTGCGACTGCTCGTTTAACCTCCAAAAATGTCACTCGATGCTAATCAAATCTCGAGTGATACATTGCTCTTCAAATTAAAAGCCACACAGAGAAAACAAGATGGACATTATAGATAATCCATCACAGTCACTCGTACCGGAGGACACACTTCATAAACTCCGAAAGGGTTTTCTAATTCCATCCGGTCTGCCGGTACTTGGCAGTAGATAGATCAAATTACACGCTCAGGATGCAGTGACGGGATTTGAACTAATTACAATTCTCCGTATCGAAATGAGCATTTTGATGGCTGTTGATAACTAGGCAGATATTCTTAGCTGCTCCTGAACTGTGATTGCACATGGTACAATCACACATCAAGGTTTGGCCTTACTCTCTGGCTTATACGACACGTTATCAACAGTGTAGTGGATTCCACTACGAGACCAGAGGCGTTACTTTGCAGCCTCTGAGTTATTGTGACGCCAGGCGGAAATAACAGGAATTATATGGTAGATGTGGAACTAGAATTCTGGGACAACAGTCAGACGTTAAAACTTTTTTTTTGCTATCTTGCTTTACGTCGCACCGACACAGATAGGTCTTATGGCGACGATGGGACAGGAAAGGGCTAGGAGTGGGAAGGAAGCGGCCGTGGCCTTAATGAAGGTACAGACCCAGCATTTGCCTGGTGTGAAAATGGGAAACCACGGAAAACCATTTTCAGGGCTGCCGACAGTGGGGTTCGAACCTACTATCTCCCGAATACTGGATACTGACCGCACTTAAGCGACTGCAGCTATCGAGCTCGGCGACGTTAAAACTATCATCACAAGGCGTTGTTTGACTGATCCCTTATACTGCAACATTATGAGGTACATCTATGGCTAAAAAGGCAAATTTAAGGTGATCTATGGGAAATTTAGGCCTTTTTTCACTTCAGCTGATGTCTCCAACTTCCATGAAATCATATTGAATACTCAACAGTACAAAACTCTCCAGTACAGTTCCACTTTGTTGCTAGATGCCAGTGTAGTCGGAACATCGACACTGGGAAACTGTCCCATAAATGGCACCACTTTTGAAGACATAGGAATAAGATTATTATTATTATTATTATTATTATTGTTACCGTGTTTTGGTGGTAGGTAGAGGTGTAAGAAGGTGCGGGCGTGAATGGGTCTCAAACTACGGAATCAAAGTTAATGTAAAAGTTAACAAGGTTATATTTCCTTTTCAATATTAAGTAATAACAAAGAACAGGTACTTAGTAGCCGAAACACAATTTGAAATGTACAATTACAGGGATTACAGAGTTTGGGCTTCGAGCCCTGAGTTCACAATTTTTGAGCAACTAGCCCAACTTTCCGATATACAAATTTTAACAAAGGGGCAGAAGACCCCAATCAAACCCTGGAGCCCTTGCTCCAAATTACACAGTAAAGCCTCCTCGAGGCATACAACACTCCGTTTCCAAAAGAGCCACACGCTCTTTAATTTAAGCCTCTCCTAGGCCACACCAAACTCCACCTTCAAGTTGTCCTCAACGGACATAAACACAGGGGTAAAATACCCAATCTACTGAGGTCTATTAAATGAAAAGCAGGTTAATTAAATGACCTCTAAAACAATTTGAGAGGAGGCGAACTTGCACTCCTAATACACTTTGATTTTAAAACCTACTTTGGCTCTTAGGCCACTGATGCAAGGGCTAATCCCATACTACAGAGGTGACTTAATAGCAATTTACATTACATTACGGAAGAATTGGTTGAGAGAATAAGTTCACCTCAAGACGATGTGAGTGGGAGCTCGAGAGGGTTAAGCACTCTCTATCCCGATATGTCGTTTTAAAATAGAATAGATACCAGTTGTTTTTACATTTTAGGAAAAGGTTACATGGTTGAACGCTTAGAACCCGCCCCGAAAGTTAAACTGCTGAGCAAGAAAAGAAAGAATTTATTAATCGGCCATTACCTTATTGTTGACCGCCGCCGAGGAAAGAGGCGCTTCCCGCCTCCTGCTATGTACTTAATACACTGAAAGATGGAACAGAAGTGGCCCGGAGACCCTAAAATCAGCAGTTTATATACTCTCGCGGAAGTTTCTAGGCGTTAGGGGAATGAAAACACCCGCCCACAATGTTTTTATTGGATAGGACCCCGCAACAGATACAAGTTGGGGGAAGATACACCAGATTGGTCAGAAATACTAAAAGAAATTCGGGATTGGATAAATCTAAAACAAGGGGAAAAAGAGGGGTATACAGCCAACTTAAACAATAACAGAAAGAAATTTAACAAGAAACAAACTTTTGAAATAAAAATTTCTCCAACAAAATAGTTCTTTAACTCCGCACTAGGGTGCGCTATTTTTGATCTTCAGTAGTGTCCTCTAGAAGAGAAAGTTCACACTTCTTACTTCAAGCGAAACAAAAACACATCAAAAGTGACACAGTTCAAAAACTCAAAATTTTCCACGTGGTGACATCTTCTGAGAAAGTAGAGAATTAATAGAGTAGATAAAGTTCAACCTTCCTCCAGAAGAGGCGTTTCAACTGGCGCAACTTTTAAATAAACGGTGTAGAGGTGTACCGCCCGGTACAGACCTCCCCCCCCAAAAGTTCCTCCAGGGGTGACACATGAAATCAGTTTGAAACAAAGTCCAAGTAATGATGTTGATACGAAGATAGATAGTAGAAGCATTTACAAGATTTCTTAATTCAGTTTCAAAATGTTGTTGTTGCAGGTGAATGAAAGTCTTTAAGTTTGTAGAATTTGAATTTCTGAAGATAAACTTTTAATACTTAGAAGTGAAGAAAAATTTTTTGCACGGTCCACCAAATATTGCTGTTGAATTCCCAAATGTAGTTATCTCTTATAGTAACTGTCCATGTAGTTGATGTTGATGAAGTTGGATGGCCGAACCCGCCGTTGCAGCTTGCGTCCAAAAGGAGGCCGCTCGGACCCCTCAAGTACCCTGAGATACCGCTCGCCCGCACAATGAGGGGAGCAGAGGTGTTGAAGCACGCCGCGCCCGCGGTGAACATATACAGGCTGCGGGCAAGTAGCAGGTCGTGCGCCGCACGTCAGCCTTGGCCGGGAGGAGAGCTCCGGTTCGCCGTGCACATGTCGTCCTCGCTGGAGAGGAGGGGGCCCATCCCCCTCCCCAGTCGCTGCACGGCGTTGCGCGGCTGCGGGGGCGCTGAAACATTAAAGCTAGGCGGCAGAATTGTGTTGGACTATCATCTTCTTTGAGGGTACAGGCTTGTGGAGAGGTTGAGGGGCCAGCGGCGTGTAGATATCCATGGCATTTACTATTATGAAGCCACAGTGTAAGGTGGAGCAGGAGACGGGAGCGTGGTAATGGCCGTGGCAAGAACAGGATGGCAGTTTAACGGATCGGGGTGGGTTTTACAAAAGGCTTACATCTAAAACCAAAATATTATAGAAGGGGCAGAATGCCTTAAAAGTGAAACTCAAAAAAAATATAACCTTCATATCCTTTCAGAATAATATGAAGCAAGTTAACACAGAAATTACACCGGTTTCACCTGGGACAGGTGAACTCTAAATATCCTCTCGGTGGCTGGATTACTTAGCAATAAGGTAACCGGCGTAAGAAAATCGAGAATGATACAAGGCCCATGAAATCTGGGGGCAAGCTTGCCCGCGGGAACAAAATTTTTGACCATAACCTGGTCACCTACCTTCAAAGTGGTGGGTCTCCGTCCACGATCATACCTTTCCCTAACCTTTTCATGAGATACTTTAAGATTAGCTTTAGCCTTCTTCCAAAGATCTTTAATGTTGTCCGGATCTATTGTCTCGGGCAGAATGTCATTCAGAGACCAGAGGTTAGAGAGCGGCGTGTTGGGAACGAACTTAAACATCAAAGAAGCTGGAGTAAATTTGTGTGATTCATGAACCGCCGAATTCAAAGCAAAAGCTAACCAATGCAGGGACGTGTCCCACCTAGAATGATCTTCATGATGATAGGCAATAAGTGCGGACCTGAGATTACGGTTAACCCGTTCAGCCAGAGATGGTTGAGGGTAATAAGCGGAAGTAGTTACATGAGAGATGGACAAGTCAAAACAGAATTTACGAAATAAATTAGATGTAAAAGCCTTAGCATTATCAGATACAATGTATTGGCACGGACCAAAAGAAGCAAAAATAGAATTTAGGCAAGTAATAGTTGACTGAGCGGTAGCCAGCTTAGTCGGAAATAACCAGGAAAATCTTGTAAAACCATCTACACACACAAAGATGAACTTGTTGGCATTACCCTTTGACTGGGGGAAGGGTCCTACATAATCAATATACAGGCGTTCCATGGGGCGCGACGCTTGATGAGAAGACAAAAGGCCTACTTTAGTGGACCTGGTGGGTTTACTGATCAAACAAGATTTACAAGCTTTTACAAGTTCCCGAATTTCACCGTCCATACCTTTCCATATGAACATTTCACGAATCTTTTCACGAGTTTTAAAGATTCCAAGATGCCCCCCCAATGGGGTCTCATGATAGTATTTGAAGATCATAGGTACAAGAACCGCTGGAACAACAACTTTCATCAACTTATCATGCCTCGAAGGGCAACATAGAACACCATTCCTCAGAACATAAGGGACAGCATGTTCCCCAGAAGAAAGGGTTTCCATTATCGGAGCCAGCGTCGGATCTTCACGTTGGTATTTCTCAATATCCCTAAAAAACATGGGAGCATCTGTTAAGATGGCATTAACACCAGATAGTATGGACTCGGAAGGTGATGAACTGTCGACCGGTTCGTGGGTCTCTACGTCGTTATGAAACATACGGCTGAGTCCATCAGCAACAACATTTTCGGTACCTCTGATATGTCTAACATCAAACTGGAAGGCGGAAATACGAATAGCCCAGCGGGCTATACGACCAGTACGACGCGGCCTACCTAAGACCCAGCTTAAGGCTTGATTATCTGTCTCCAGGTCGAATTTAACGTGTTCCAGATAGAGACGGAACTTTTCTAAGGCAAATAAGACTGCCAAACCTTCGAGCTCATAGATGGAATACTTGGCTTCTTGAGCCGACAATGTCCTAGACGCATAGGCGATGGGTCGCCTCCCTAGTTCAGTCTCTTGAAGAAGGACTGCAGCTACTGCTGACGACGACGCGTCGGTTTGGACGATGAATTTCTTCGAGAAATCAGGCATAGCAAGTACAGGGGCATTACAAAGAGCTAATTTAAGGTCTTCAAAAGCGGCTTGTTGAGAAGGTCCCCACTCGAATTTGATGCCTTTCCTACGAAGAAGGTTTAAGGGCGCCGCTCTATTAGCAAAGTTAGGAATGAACTTTCTGAAGAAATTCACCATACCAATGAACCTGGCGATACCTTTAATGTCCTTGGGAGGTTTAAAATCACGGATGGCCTGTGTTCTAGAATGATCAACTGCTACACCATCGGGTGACACAATATGCCCTAGGAAAGACATAGAGGGCTTAGCGAAGGCAACCTTGGACAACTTAACAGTTAACCCAGCCTTACGAAGGCGATCGAGAACTTCTCGCAGATGATCTAGGTGTTCTTCAAAAGTCTCTGAAAATACTACGACATCATCTAAGTAGTGATATAAGTACTCGAATTTGATGTCGGAGAAGACCCTATCTAGTAGCCTAGTGAGCACAGCTGCCCCCGTGGGGAGCCCGAAAGGCACGCGGTTGTATTCGTATAAATTCCAGTCCGTGGCAAACGCTGTAAGGTGTTTAGACTCTTCGGCAAGGGGAATTTGATTATAGGCCTGATTTAAGTCCAAGATGGTGAAGAACTTGGCCTTACGAAACCATGAAAAACAAGAATGAAGGTCGGGAAGGGGCACAGATTGTAACACCACCTTCCGATTGAGAGCCCTGTAATCAATGACAGGCCTGAAACCTCCTTGGGGTTTCGGTACTAGAAAAATAGGCGAAGAATACGCTGACTTAGAGGGCCTAATAATACCGTCCTTCAACATCTGATCGATGATTTCCTTCAGAGCCTTCATTTTAGGTGGAGATAGCCTATACGGTGGAAAACGGACAGGAATCGAATCCGTAACCTCAATTTTGTATTCAATAAGGTCAGTGAAACCAAGAGTATCAGAGAACACCTCGGGAAACGACTGACACAGTTTGCGAATACTATCAGCCTGCTTCTCAGGTAGATGTCTAAGGTCTAACAACATCTCATCCTGGATAGGCGACATAGAAGAACATGACACAGAATTACACTTTAATAGTGGGATTTTACAACTAGAAGCAAATTTGAATGTGCACGACCTAGACTGCAGATCGAGCACAAGACCAGTGTGAGAAATAAAGTCAGCTCCCAATATAATGGGGCAAGACAATTGCTTGGCCACAAACAATTTAACTTTCCATGTAAACTTAAAAACACGAATTTTGACCAGTAAGGAACCTAGAATTTCTAATGGAGATGAATTAGCCGAAACGTATTGAACAGGAGAAGAGACATAGTCAGGAAGTTTACAAACCGTTTTCAATTTAGAATACCATTCAGCCGCAATAATCGAACAAACACTACCTGAATCTAAGAGAGCTGTTATAGGCTCGTTATTTACCTCAATCTTAAGAAAAGGAACAGGTGCGGGGGTATCCGCCGCAATCCTAAGACATTCTTTAGGGCATTCAAAAGATGAACTTGAAGGCTGATCGTTCTCTGCATTTACAATCTGTTTACTAGGGGCTGAGTCTCGGGAAGATGGATTAGTCGACTCAGCCGAAGCCACTAGTCACTTTTTATTATTGGCATAGGTGGAATTTGCACCAGAAGTTGAGCAGGAGGGGGTGCTATTTGAGTTTGGGCAATTTTTGGCGATATGTGAGAAGGCCCCACACTTAAAACAGCCTTGTGATGAACCAGCTCCATTATTTGCCCTACTAGACTTGATCAGAGGACACTTATTGCGCAGATGGTCAGGCGACCCGCAAGCATAACATTTACGAGGGGTAACTGATCGGCGAGGTGGAGGCCGAGTATTACTAAAAGAAGGCGGGGGTTCTTTTGCTACACGCAAAGAATCGGCGTATCTAACTCCTTCCGCTGAGACGGCCAACGCTTCAAGTTCAGAGAAAGTTTGCGGGCACGCCGCAAAACACAAGTATGACCTATAAGATGGTGAAATGCCTTCCACAATAGCTTGTACAATTTGATCCTCAGGGAAGTGAAGAGCAAACACCCTAGTATAAAACTTAATATCTTGGATGAAGTCTGCCAGGTTTTCATCCAAGCGCTGTACCCGATAATAGTATTTCTGAATAAGAGATGACCTCGCGCGGGCAGGAATAAAATTTGCAAGCAGATGTGCATGGAAATCTTCGATAGATGACTGTTCAGCTATGGCTCTTACTATTTTATCGGAGACAACACCAATAGCATAAGGATAGATTATTTGTAAAATTTGACAAGGGGAAAGCGAAAATACGAGGGCATGATCCTGAAATTCAACTAAAAACCTTAAGAAAGAAATAACTTCACTGGTGGTGTTGACCGAAAACTTAGAGATACCTCTTAGCAACATTGCCAATGGATGAGGCAAGCTGCTAAACCCGGGTGACATAGTAGGTAAAGGTTTCAATGGCAAGGAAGTCAATTCAGAACGGATGTTACTCAATGATGCACGACGTTCAGATTCGTTGTCCAATGGGGCAGGGATAGTTTGAGCAGCAACGGTTATCCTATTAACTTCTCCCTTGGGAGGCGCTTCCTCACTACCTGGATTCACTATGGTGGGTTGATCAGATTTGGGAGGAACTTCCCCAGTTAACAATTGAGTGACCTTATTAGATAACTCGGAAATATTTTCCAGGAGCGTACTAGCTTCCTTCCTCTGAACATCATTCAGTTTTAGAGACAACAGATCGTTAACCCTATTCGAAAAATGATATAGCCTGCCTTGCACACGCTTAATTTGATTAGGAGACGGATCATTTTCATCAAAAAAACTAACTACGGAAGCTAGCCCAGTAATATTCTCCGTGATCGTGGAAAGAGAGTCGTCAATTTCTTTCTCTCCCAAATTGGGGATGGAAATGGGCAAATCAAGGGACTCTCTAAGCTTGTTAGTGTCTATTGCAACCGTGCCTCCAGATTGAACGTTTCTGATAGTTAACTCATATACCAACTCCTCTTTGCGCAAATAGTTAAGGAGGAGAACATCGCGAGGGCCGGGCATGATGACAGAACAATTTTGGAAAACTCAAAAATGCCAGCAACTGAGAAAATGGTTAGAGTTCGGATCAAAACAATGTCTCGCCGTCAAAAGGGGCTAAATTGAGACCCATTCAACCACGCTCTGCTACCACTTGTTACCGTGTTTTGGTGGTAGGTAGAGGTGTAAGAAGGTGCGGGCGTGAATGGGTCTCAAACTACGGAATCAAAGTTAATGTAAAAGTTAACAAGGTTATATTTCCTTTTCAATATTAAGTAATAACAAAGAACAGGTACTTAGTAGCCGAAACACAATTTGAAATGTACAATTACAGGGATTACAGAGTTTGGGCTTCGAGCCCTGAGTTCACAATTTTTGAGCAACTAGCCCAACTTTCCGATATACAAATTTTAACAAAGGGGCAGAAGACCCCAATCAAACCCTGGAGCCCTTGCTCCAAATTACACAGTAAAGCCTCCTCGAGGCATACAACACTCCGTTTCCAAAAGAGCCACACGCTCTTTAATTTAAGCCTCTCCTAGGCCACACCAAACTCCACCTTCAAGTTGTCCTCAACGGACATAAACACAGGGGTAAAATACCCAATCTACTGAGGTCTATTAAATGAAAAGCAGGTTAATTAAATGACCTCTAAAACAATTTGAGAGGAGGCGAACTTGCACTCCTAATACACTTTGATTTTAAAACCTACTTTGGCTCTTAGGCCACTGATGCAAGGGCTAATCCCATACTACAGAGGTGACTTAATAGCAATTTACATTACATTACGGAAGAATTGGTTGAGAGAATAAGTTCACCTCAAGACGATGTGAGTGGGAGCTCGAGAGGGTTAAGCACTCTCTATCCCGATATGTCGTTTTAAAATAGAATAGATACCAGTTGTTTTTACATTTTAGGAAAAGGTTACATGGTTGAACGCTTAGAACCCGCCCCGAAAGTTAAACTGCTGAGCAAGAAAAGAAAGAATTTATTAATCGGCCATTACCTTATTGTTGACCGCCGCCGAGGAAAGAGGCGCTTCCCGCCTCCTGCTATGTACTTAATACACTGAAAGATGGAACAGAAGTGGCCCGGAGACCCTAAAATCAGCAGTTTATATACTCTCGCGGAAGTTTCTAGGCGTTAGGGGAATGAAAACACCCGCCCACAATGTTTTTATTGGATAGGACCCCGCAACAGATACAAGTTGGGGGAAGATACACCAGATTGGTCAGAAATACTAAAAGAAATTCGGGATTGGATAAATCTAAAACAAGGGGAAAAAGAGGGGTATACAGCCAACTTAAACAATAACAGAAAGAAATTTAACAAGAAACAAACTTTTGAAATAAAAATTTCTCCAACAAAATAGTTCTTTGACTCCGCACTAGGGTGCGCTATTGTTGATCTTCAGTAGTGTCCTCTAGAAGAGAAAGTTCACACTTCTTACTTCAAGCGAAACAAAAACACATCAAAAGTGACACAGTTCAAAAACTCAAAATTTTCCACGTGGTGACATCTTCTGAGAAAGTAGAGAATTAATAGAGTAGATAAAGTTCAACCTTCCTCCAGAAGAGGCGTTTCAACTGGCGCAACTTTTAAATAAACGGTGTAGAGGTGTACCGCCCGGTACAATTATTATTATTATTATTATTATACATGCATATTGCCGTTCCTAAACCAAAAAAAGGCCAGAAAGCTACATCCTAATTGCACCGTTAAGTGCATGTTACAAACGCTGGAAGGACTTCTGCATAATAGAACCGGAACTGAAATTATTGAGTAAGTCTTCGTGAAACAAGCTGGCTTCAGACCTCAGTCGTCAGCTGCACTGACCAAGTTCTTGTCCTGACTACCTATATTGAAGCTGGTTTAAAAGGCTCTGCAGTATTTCTGGACCTTACATCTGCATACGAGACTGTATGGAGACAAGGACCAGTATACAAACGTCTTCACACAGGTCAGTGTATAACAACTGTCAATCTTGTAAATAACGTGCTAAGTAACAGGATATTCCAAGTTGTGTTTGGCAATGACATTAGCAGACCAAGTAAAATGGATAATGGCCTTCCACAAGATTCATTTTTGTTCCCATTTTATTCAACTTTTAAACATCGGACTGGCCTGAAACAAAAGCACAGAAGTTTATGTATGCTGATGACATCACCTTGGCAATCAGTCGCAAGTTGGTCCTCCCGTATGGATTATTATTTCTGCAAGTGGCGACTGAAACCTAACTTATAGAAAACGGAGACAATGTGCTTCCATTTGAACAACCGACTTGCAAACAAGAAATTAAAAGTACAGTTTAATGGCAATCGTCATCGTAACAATCATACCCCAAAGTATCTAGGAATGAGTCTGGACAGAACTCTGTCTTTTAAACAGCATTTGAAACATCTAGCTGGTAAACTAATAACCAAGAACAACATCATGTGTAGGAAATATAGATGTCCTGTTGAACAGTACTACGAAGTTAATCTCAGGATTCAGGTCCACACCCACACACTGGTTCCTTGCGATCAACCGATAGTCCCTGAAATCTTCGTCGACAGAATGCTTCAGTTCGTGAGTAGAGGAAGATAAACAGTAATACCAGTCTTCCAGTACACAGGGATATCCCTACTGCCATTGGAAAAAGAAGACAAAAGAAGACTCATATCACGAAGACCACCCATAGGAACAGCCCAACAGTTAAAACAGGAGGACATCCACATCACAGTCAAGTGGATTCAAAGAATGGAATGAGAAAACAATCTCTGCTCTTCACAACTTTCTGGACCCGAAGAGAAAGGCCGCTGGAGTTGAGATTGCTTGAAAAGTTTGGGTAGCTCTTAACAGAGTGAGGACAAACCATGGAAGATGTGGGTATCTCCTATACAAGTTGGACAAAATTCAATCCCCGGTGCGGCTCGAAAGGCTATCCAGCACATAGTGATTGAATGCACTCAACGTTTGCTCCATGGACGTATATATGACCTTTTGTTGGCTGCTTTTCAGTGGATTGAGCAATCCACATTCAAATTCTAATACTTCGTTTTGATACTTTCAACATTTTATTTTACTTTATATTATGTGTTATGCCATACGCTAATTAAAATAAATACATAATCTAGCGTGATCATGGATTACTGTGCGGGCTTCAGTGCAAAGCTACCTCTAACCTGATCATGTGTTACTGCGTAAAGCTCACCTACCCTGATCATTTGTTACTGTATAGCCTCTAGTGAAAAATTCTCTCTAACCTGGTCATGTGTTGTTGTGTAGCCTTTAGTAGTGATCTATCTCTAACTTAATCATGTGTTACTGTACAGGCAAGTGCTTGGAAGTGACTATGGGTGAAGGGGTCACGGGAACAGGAATATCAGCCCTAGAATTTGATCCGCTTTTGCATGAAAGGTGTTTTGTGGCAGTTCTCAACTTTCTCTTGGAAATTTGGGTTCATAACAGATTAGAGTATTATTTACAAGTGTCTATTATTCACAAGTGTCTATGAACGAGCGTGAACTACCGTAGCATGGTTTACATACATAATAGATGCGACGTCCAGAAGTGCTAATGTATTTTCACTACGATGTCCACCAGCAATCAGACTAATTGAATGCGGTGTTTAGGTCAGAAATTAAATAGTTCATCATAAGTTAACTCTTTTCGGAAATGACTGCCCATCAATTGTTTAATTCTTGCTGGTGTACCAGACACATCGCGATAGAATTGGGATGAAAAACTTTCACTTAAAATACAGTAGGCAGTACGTAATCGTGATCAGTTAAATCCTAAGAATTTAGTGAAATATTTAGTGTACGTAGTTACTTGACGTTGCCGAATATTACCTACAGTTCAATGGCCCAGACCCACTCCAGATATTGCAAATGTATAATAGTTTGCCACTGCTGCTAAACAGTTACTAAAAATCTGAAAAGATTGACTTTCATAATTAGTTTTAAATGTAATGATAAACCAAAACGTTTAGGACGCAATATGCTCAGAATTGTCTAATCTACCAGCAGTTTAAGGGACTTCATTTATAATAAAATCATACATTTGCCTTTAAAGGGTGCAGCAAGGTTAACAACTCCGTGTCGTTGGCTTCCATGATCCTTAAGAACTCCTGCGGGGAAAATTCTGACACCCTGACATCAGGTAACAACTACCATTTAGGACGGACGTACAATGATAATAACATTATTATTATTACATTCAACTTCACTATTGTTTGAGCTCTCCTAAGACGATAACAACCTATGTGCGATTTTGTATTGAAAGGATTCATTACAGTTATTTCAACGATCAGTGACCTATTCACTAATACCTTTTCACGAACATACAGAAAGTTCCAGAGATTCTCCCGGACAAGAATACATAGGCTATTTTACTTTAATGAAATTACTATAAATTCATAAAAAGTGGCAGATAATGGAGAAACGAAGTATTAACTGAGTTAAGTGTAGAAGAAATTGTTTCGTTAAAAACATTACATAACTCTGTGATTAAAAATGTTACAGGTCATATACTCAAATTTGATGGAATAAAAATACAGGAGTATAAATTAGCTGTGCTTTACGGAAAGTTTCATCCCAGTGACTGATGCTCTTCAAACAACTAAACATACGAAGTTGGTAAAAAAGTTAGGTACTTATTCTTTTATGAGTAATTGTTACTACAACTTGCTGAAGAGAATTCCAAACAGAAGTAAATTAGTAGGAATCGGAGGTGAAAAATGCACGATTCCCTCACTAAATCAAAATGGAAATCAGGTCTTCAATTTACATAGGGCGTTCAATGTAACCACCATTATTCCGAAAGTATGCTTCGCAGCGACAAAGCCAGCTTCCTCGTACACGTTCACACTTCATGATGTCATTCCTTATTGAGGCTACAGCACTAAATTGACGCCTTTGGAGGTCTTCGGGATTCATTCACTTCACTCCTATACACCAGTTTTTCGCATGGCCCTCGAAATAAAAATTCAAGGGATTAAATCAGGGCATTGAGCCTGCCACTGAACTGAATCATGTCGAACAGTCGTCTTTAATTACTATCGCATCGACCTAGAAATGTGAGGGGCGCACGAACGTTAAGAATCCCTCTGTGAATAACACCTACGGTCTCTCCTGCCTGTCGAAAGAAGCGACGAAAATGAGCTCCAGTTGCTTCGAACTTGGGAGCGTGGATTGGCGACCACGGCGCCCTAGCTGAGTCCTGGCATTGTTTCCACTTACTGGTGCCAGGCTCCTCACTTTCATCTATCCTGCCTAACCTCCCTTGGTCAACTCTTGATCTTTTCCGACCCCGACGGTATTACATATGGAGGCCTAGGGAGTCTTTCATTTTCACGCCATTGTGACCCATGTCTTTCTTTGGCCGATACCTTCATTTTTCGAAGCGTCGGATCCCTTCCCTCTCTGATTAGTGTTAATAGAGGTTGGTTGCCTGGTTGTATTCCATCACGCGTGAAACATGTTTCAGCAGCATCTAAAATTCTTGTGAGAAGATCCGGTCAATGCTGTTGTTTTCTCAAGAACTATTGATAAAATCTCAGCCCATGGGGAAGATCTACTGCTTGGAGGTTTTGAACATATTGTACGTGGAAGAGTACAACAACTGCTCCCTGAGAGTTCGGTGTACAATTTAGTGAGACATACCCACCTCGCAGGTAATGCCCCAAGTACTCCTCTTCGTATCGTTGTCTACTGCATCCAGCATTTCTTCGTCGGCTGCCAACACAAGTTGCTGTAGTTTTCGGTCCCTTCCCTCAAAATTGGGCTATAGTACTCAATTGTCTCGAAGTCTTTGAAGCGCCCTAACGAAGTCCGGTCACATGGACGCCTTCGATTTGGAAATCGTTCTCAGTAAAGCCTCACTGCTATTCCACAGTACATCACGTCCGAAACACCCAGTTATGTTCATGAGAGAAAGAAAGTAACATATAAACAAACTACCCCATTCTATCGAAAAGAGTACCAGTTTGATGATATCGAAGCCATCGGTTTAATGTGTGGCGCTAAAGAAACCATTCCTCACCTTTTCGTCAAGTTACGCTTATAATTTTATTTTCGATCTGGCATTAATAAGAGAAACATTCAATCCTAATCCTTAAAATCCGTATCTCGCAAAGTTTTTAATTAAACTACGTATGTCAAATATACCGACCAACTCCCCACAATTACTTTTAAAATGTTTATTGTTTTACTGTCCTCAGAGGCAATCTCCAGTTGGAGAAATCCGAAATAAATAAAAACATAAATCAATAAAATGGCACACATCTCATTGCTTGAGAAGCCTTCAATTTCAAATATTCGCCGTGTTCGTATCTGACTTGAATTTCATAGTCTGATGGCAACAGTGCACTGCCCGGTGCAGGCATGGGCGAACGTTAGTGGAGGAATTATTGACAAAACTTACACTCTCCATTTACTTTGGACATAACAGTTGTTGTGTTTACATTAAGAGGACACTGAAAGTAACAAACTTGATCTAGTCCATACCAGGGGACATTGTTCGCAATGTATTTAAATAGCAATATCTGGTCAGATTTGCTTAATGGTTGTAGAACTATAACCCAAATTTGTCTACCTAGGAAGCAGTGCAGTAATGAAAGCCGGAGCAGAAATCGCCTGATCATCCTTCATTAAAATGAGACCCTTGCTGTGCTACAGAAATCTGAATCCGTCTAACCACACTGTGCATCATCAAATGTTACATCTACCACTCTCTCAATTTCTTGTATTCCTGCCACCAGCACGCCTGCATGTTTGCATGACGTATTTAGCAATCCTACAAATAAAATTAAGTTTCATTTTCCTTTATACTACAGCATAGGAAAATGAACATAACGAAAAATGCTCTGATGGACTGCATATCCATATGTGGCTGGGAGGCATGACCAGTCTTAAGGGAAAAGTTGAATAGGAAGTGCATTTTCGGACACGCGGTATTGTTCCTGCAGCGACGATATGTAACATAGAAAGTGTAACTTTTATTCAGTATTAACAAGTATATTTAAAGTTTCCTATTCTTAAATAATAATTACGATCGTCTACTCTGTGTAAGTTTTGTTCATAAGATACACTGATACGGGCGTTTCAAATTTTGAATTACTTTGCACTCGACTGTCTAAGACTGTCTTACATAATAGTTCGTATAGTTGTCCGTCTAGATCAGGGACTGGGTGTTTGTGTTCGTCTTAACCTCCAGCCGCTCGCGCCTATGGAAGTCCCGAAAGCGCTCGCGGTGCGTCAATTGGACCGCATAAGAAAAGTTGGCATTTTTCCGTGTTAAAACGTTTCTTTACGGTATAAATTGGATAAATGGAAAAGGGTCACATATGAGGCAGATATGAAAGTATGTTTAATTAATTACTGAACTAAAAATAGTAAAATAAAAACAAAATAAAAACCAGAATAAGTAATTTAAACAAGAAAAATATAAACCTGACTCAGCTTCACAAGGAACCTTTTGAAATATAAACAAATCGCAACAAAGTAACATCAAAACTGCAACGAAACATCTCATTCCTGAATTAAAACAATGTAAAAGTACCCATGTCATAAACAAAAAAAAAATAAGATTCTTCATCGGTATTACTATGGCACATCTTACAGGTAACTCGATGTTGGCTGTGATACTTGCACGCGTGATTTAGGCATGTATCGCATGTGACAGCAGTCTTATTGTTTCTTTGGCTTTCACATTCGTAGGTTTTTTTTCGTTATCCGAAGCTGGCATTTGAAGATTCGACTCTTCCTTGCATTTTGATAGAGAAGGGGAAAATGTCCTTAGTAAGACGAGATATCTTTGCCCTATTCTTCAAGTTTACCTCCATCAAGCTCATAGATTATTTGTTGAGATATTCCATTATCTGGCAAAACTCCTTTGAGCAATTTTGAAAGGAAAATTTTGTAGGAATTGATGGCTACAATATCATGTTTACGGAAAACACTGCCATTGGCAATCTTCTTGTTTTTCTAGAGGTGTTATATGTTGAACAAAGCAAGTCAACAGTGTCAACACCTCCCTTTGTTGAATTGTAGACAGTGATCTGCAAGGGTTTGATTGTTTCATGGTCCAGCTTATTAGTATCATGCACTGAAGACAGTAAAAACAGCCTTCTTCTTCTTCTACTTCTTGGTGAGGAAGGACACTAAACTGGAACCCAAATATACTCCACTCAACTTCATGCGATTTGTCCTGGAGGAATTTGGTATCTCTTTTCTACTTTTATTCAAGGTTCCCAACGAAGTCAGCCCGTTTTGCGACAGGTGTTCAGCCAAGGGATAGCTGCTGAAGTAGTTATTCGTGGTCACGTTGCTGAAATTAACCCGAAGAATCGTCTCGTCATACTGCCGGTCTCATCAGAGCTTGAATATTCTAAGATATTAGCCCGGTTTTCTTTCTTGACTGAAATCAAAATCATGTAAGGAGGATCGTCCAATATTTCCGCATCCCTCTTTTCATCTGACAACTCTTGGAGGGTCCGAAAAATTGCATCAGGATTTGATAATAGTTCCCTGTAAAGACAGACCAATGACCCTTCCCTCTCTATGACCTACTACCAATATACTTTTTATCCGAACAGCAAACTGATAAGTACAAAAATACAGAGGAAAACGAATTAGAAAGTAAAATATAATTACATTGTCACTCGCACTGCGGTTTGTAGAACAATTGCGCTTCCGGCTTCCGGACCGCACTTAGCGTCTACCCGTGAGATCACTCATTTTCACACTGAATAGTGAAAATACAGAGATTCGCCAATTGCGCGATCATGTGGCGCAAAACATAGTTGAGAATTAGCAGTAGCTCTCATTGGTCTGCCTACTGCCATGAAGCAGCAGTATCAAAGATTTTAAATGTGCGCTCCATTTGTCGCATGCGCGAGCTCCTGGAGGTTAATACTCGACTTCTTTTACAGAGAACACTTCACACGATAAGCCACCATAGGAATACACAATAATTAGTACATCCCTCCACACAGGATTGATATCAGAAAAGGCATGTGGCCTTAAAACTGGGCTAAATCCATACAAAGTGCCGACCCCAAAGATAACGGAAAGAGGCGGAGAAGAGGAAGAAATAATCCTGCTATGCTGCATTATTCGTCCTCTAAAGTACAACGCACAAAATCATTACTTGCTTCACAAGACTATTTGTTTCTTGCAAACGAACACAAAAAAGTAATATGAAAGGTGGATCTCATAACAGCTGTGTAGTTTCAGTCATCACTTTATTATTTTTGAGTTTGTAGGGCCGCCTGAGGACCACGGTGCTGTTGTTGTTGTTGTTGTTGACGTTTGCCGCTTCTTGTCTTCTTGACGGTGGGTTTGGCTCCTGCTTTCTTCTTGGCACATTGAGCTTCCTTGTTGGCCTAGTAATCCTTCATTTTCTTGCTGAACACTATGTTGCGTTCCTCGGATCATTTCCTCGTCTCATTGTGGTTTGCTTCTGTAAGGAATGCTAGGAAGGGTCTGATTTTGATAGTTGCACTGTCGTTATTTCCGTTAATTATTATGGCGTGATTAATAATAAGTTCTGGGAGGAAGGGGGATAGTCCTTCTCTACCAGCTTCATCCACAGTGATCCAGTGGCTTTATCCTTCCTGGCTACTTTGGAATTCTTATAGGAGCCTGTGAGAGTCCATTCAACTTAGGTTTTCGTAGAAAGCCAGACGACTTGTTCTGATGGCATCTGTGAGGTTTTCTTGGTGTTGGTCGAGTTCACGGTTTGGTTTGTACTATCCCTAGGCCTCGAATGCGCTAATACTGTCGCGGTATGAAAAGAACAAGAGTTGACCAAGGGAGGTCGGATATGATAGATTAATCTGAGGAGCCTGGCACAAGTAATTGGAAGCAATGCCAGGACTCAGCTAAGGGCCCCGTGGTCGCCAACCCACGCTCCGAAGTTCAGAGCCCCTGAGGACCCTTTAGTCCCTCTTACGATAATCAGGGGATATCGTGGATGTTATTCTACCGCCCCTACTCACAGGGGATCTTAACACGAGAGAGGGAAGCCCGTTCCAGCCCTGTCGAGAAATTATATCTTTTGATGAGCCGAGTAAGACTCCCTAACACCACGGGGCCAAACTTAGCCACCATGATAAACTTAAATATAAGATCTCCTTCTTTTAGTGCCTGATCCTTACATAAGGTTGGTAACTATTATAGAGTAATTTTTTATATTTTTTACTTCTTGTATACAAGACCAGTAATTTATATCAACGCAAAATTTCTTCTATCCTTACTTTTGTACGATGTGGTTAATAAGAATTTTAATAGGTCTTTGTGCTATAACATTCCTCTTGGAGGATAATTGTTTAAGTTACAGTGACTTACGTCTAGGTAGGACCGCGAGAAATGAGAATATTGTTTTGTTTCTTACTATTAATTTCACAGTCAAAATAAATTATATGCTTGTAATAGGCTTGTACTTAAGCCAATATGTACTTTACTTTCAGTTAATTTTCGGAGGAATAAATTCTCTTTACTTCTGGCTACGTCTCATACTCTCTTTACTGAATGCAGTAATCGTGCCAACTACTTCAATACTTTTATTTCACATAGTTACGTACATTATATTGGCGCAATATAAATTACACTACTACTACGTTTTTTTGCTAGGGGCTTTACGTCGCACCGACACAGATAGGCCTTATGGCGACGATGGGATAGGAAAGGCCTAGGATTTGGAAGGAAGCGGCCGTGGCCTTAATTAAGGTACAGCCCCAGCATTTGCCTGGTGTGAAAATGAGAAACCACGGAAAACCATCTTCAGGGCTGCCGATAGTGAAATTCGAACCTACTATCTCCCGGATGCAAGCTCACAGCCGCGCGCCTCTACGCGCACGGCCAACTCGCCCGGTACTACTACTACTACTACTACTACTACTACTAAACGTTTTCATTCCTCCCCTGAAGGGGGAGGCGGGCCTCTTAGACGGTGACGCCGTCTCTCAGGCCGGGAGATTTTGTTACGGTGAAGGAGATGTGCGGAGAAGGTGAGAGGGTGGGCGGCCGTGGTCTACACTATGAACTGTCGCAGCATTCGCCTTAGTGCAGGTGAATGGAAAACAACGAAAAACCATTCTCAGGACAGCCGACGGGTGGGGCCAGGCGTGAAGTCCAGCCCTGTGCCCCCGTCCCGTCTCCCGAATGCAGAGGCGTGAAGCCACGGTAGAGCCGTGGCCACCCTTCCTCTGTTCGGTTGGCCGGTCAGAGTACAGAGCTGTTGGACCACGGACAAGCCGTGGCTTCTTAAGGAACGAAACCCAAGGGCCGAATCCCACTCTGCATCTACTGACGTAAATTACAGAAATAAAAATGTCCTGTAACTGGAGTGAATGATTTTAATGTGAAAGTTATCTGAATACTTTTACCTTTCTTACAAAAAAAGATCTGAAATGGATGTAACGTTTCAGAAACATTCTTACAATTTGGCTTTCACACACGCCTTAACAGAAGTTCGGGATGCCATAGGATTTACTATGTTGTCATGTTACATTCCACGTGTATATTTAGTATTGAAGGAACTCACTGACCTCGTGAACGATGGCGCATTCTTGCCTTTCAATCTAGGAACTTCACTTCTACTGACTTGAGAGCTAAAGACAAAATGGACAAGGGATTCAAGAGAAGAAGTTTCAGTGTAATAAGATTGAGTATCTAGATGGTGTAACTGGAATTCAGTGTACCATAGAAAGATCATCTGTAATATGCCATTATTCTTCACTGATGCACACATCGTTACAAAAAAAAAAATCATCCAGGTACGTTCCTCTGTGAAATTTTGAAAATATGAACATTTCTTAATCTTCTAGTAGAAAAACAACATGCCTACAAAAGTTATTCACGTCAGTTGTTTTATATTGAATCTTTATGTTATTACCTTTACAATACTTGCATACAATCTACAATAATGCAGGTGAAAATATCAGCTTTTTTCCACACTCACATTAAAGTTTATCATTCTATCAAGCTTTATTCTCACTTCTATCACGATATAAACGAAACACGCTCTAGCCATAAACTGTCATCAGCAAATTACGGTTACAGTGGTTTGTGCGTGAGTACTGGACTGGCGTGGTACGTGCCTTCATTGGTGACTTTTATTGGAATATACACATCCGTCCCTTCTCACAACACGGGGCCAGCCATATCATGTTAGGTGTCAACCATAACGATGGGTAGCAACTCTTCAAAGTGCTGCCAATGAATCGCTAGCGTAAACATTGTTGTGATATGTATCTCGAATACTGTCTGATTACTGAAAGCACTTTGCTAATTTGTTTCATATTTTTACGGCGAGCGTACACCATTTGCTTGATATATAGAGAACACAGCTTAAACTTTAGACAGGGATTTTTTCTTAGTTCCGGCGAAGCTTACGGCGCTGTAATGTTCTTACTTTTGTATAATGCGGAATCTCCTCAAGGCGGAAACTGAAACTGAAAGAATTCTTTAAAATCTACTTGTACAATGCGGAAAATATTAGGAACTGATGCAGTCCTACGTACAGTGTCATTATTTAGACAAACTAACGAACGAGTTTGGAAGGAGTGGTGATACGGATGGTGAAACGAATGAAGTGCCTGAAAACGCATCGGAAATATCCAATTTGGCCCTGCCAGGCAGATAACTTTATACGAAGTGACGAACAACTTAGGAGACACAATAATTTCGCATTAGCTACAGCCCTTCTAGCTGTGAGAAAGGCCGAGAAAGAGAAGAAGACGGAAGAAGGAAACGAGCAGAAGATGAAGATAAAAACAAGATTCGAACCCACGAACAGGCTCTACAGTCCATTTGTTGCATAAAGCAATTTGCCATTACATGTCATTCTTTTACACTTATTGAACTAATGTACTCAGCTCAGGACTGAAATCAAAACGACATGATTACAAAGAACAGGAAACAAGTCTCTTTGTCTGATCTGTAATTTTCAATTTCGTGTGGCTATTTCTAGCCTGGTGCAGGCTGACCATCCGATGAGGGTGGGTGACATCTGCCATGTGTAGGTAACTGCGTGTTGTTGTGGTGTAGGATAGTGTTATGTGTGGTGTTTGAGTTGCAGGGATGTTGGGGACAGCAAAAACACCCAGCCCCGAGCCACTGGAATTAACCAATGAAGGCCAAAATCCCCGATCCGGCCGGGAATCGAAACCACGACCCCTGTAACCAAAGGTGTATGCTGGGTTTTACCGGATATAATGTACGAATGTCATTATGTAACAAATTTCATGCTCTAGGATATTATTGGGTAAGGGAGAATTTATTAATCGGTTAGAGTGTCTGGCTGTTGTATTGGATGGTACTGAGTTCAATTACGAGCCCTTTACAGGGTTCTTCTCGGCTAAGTTGGTGCCTGCTGTGCCAGGACTCACACAGCCCAGAATGAAATAATTGAGGTACTGCTTGATACAATCGGTACAGAGCTCCAAGGGCGAACAGTGTAGAAGGGTCTATCACTAATCAATACATTTATTTGGGGCTGATGACCTAGATGTTAGCCCTATTAACATCAACATCATCATCATGCAAAATACCGGCGAAGGATAGCTGGAGTACAGCGGAGATCAGCTTTAAGAATTACAGAAACTGGATTACGGCATACGAATGGAACGATGGCAGCAAAGATGGCAGGAAGATCCACGAGGGAAATGGACTAAGATGCTGATGCCATGTTTAGCGAACTGGGTAGCACGAGCACACGGTGAAGTTGACTATTACCTTACGCAGCTTTTGACAGGCCAGAGATACTTTAGAAAATTTCTACACAGAATATGCAGAGTGAACAATCCATTGTGTTTATTGTAATGTTGCTGACGATGTACTTGTATGTGAGAATTGGTCTACACGAATATTATGTTTAAAAGTTGAGCAAGGAGAACTGACGCCACAATCTATTGCCCTAGTGATGTTATGGAACCAGGAAGGTAGAGATCAGATAGCTGTGTATGCAGGAAGTATCCTACGAGAGAAAAAGAGAGTGATTTGGATGCTCATGAACGTCAGTAAAAGTGAAACGAAGAAAGAAGAAGCCTGATTGGGTAAAAGCACGATGCCGCCCTGAAGTAATGCGAGAGCGATTCCGGGGCGGAGGTGCACAACGTGGGAAAGGGTGTGTGGTTTTTAGTGGGTAAGAATCCCACTCGCTTGTGGAGTGCGGACCCTTGACAAGTGTCTCATGCAAGATTGTCCACAGTCCCTCGTAAAAAAGATAAAAAAATCATCATCATCACCTTAATACATTTAATTTAAAATCAATCGAATATCACTCCTCCCACCTTCAGTACCTCATTGTACCTTAAGTTTCTCGTATGATATTATACGAGAAGGCGGAGGCGACATATTGCACTGGTTGGTCGCCACGCTTCTGAGGAAGCGGGGTGGTGCTCCCCCAGCCACACAACACTCAAAGGTTCTGTGAGTGCTTTCCTCTCAATTTGAATTTGAAGGAAATATCTTGCTACTAAAGAAGTAGCCCAGTTTACTGCTGTACTAAACTGTGAGGTGTCATACAGATCTCAGAAGACCAAGTGTAATAATCTCAATAAATCGAACGTTGGTGTTACATGTTTTTCATTGTGACAATAAAATTGATTTTATAACTTTAACAAAATGTAATTCTATTCTGTGCGTAAAATATTTGTGTGTAATTAATTAGTACAGAGGAAAAAACATTTACAGTTTAAATAAGGTGGTTGCAGACACAGAATATAAATGCAAACTTTGATACTGTGAACGAATATCGATGGCCTACTTCTAATTATTTTTCTTAAAAACGTTCCGTGCCTTACACGTGTAAATCGTTGAAATCATACAAGTTGAAAACCAAATCTATACAATTCAAAGTAGAATCACGCGTAGTTCGGAGATATTTTCTCTTTCTAGTGTATATAAATATTATTGTAAATAATTTACCATGCAGGTCAGCACTCTGTGCAGATGACATCTCTGTCATATCAAGTGGTAAGGACTTAACAAATGTGGAAAATAAAAGGTTAGAGATGCTGCAGGAATTATCGAATAGGTTGCAGGCTGATAAACTATTTTAAAATAGTTACAAGACAGACATTATTTCTTTACACTTAATTAAATGAACTTTGGATGAGAATGAACATAGTTCTGTCAAGTTACTGTGAATACATTTGGATTCTAAGTTAACTCGGCCCATTAACACACAAAAGTTATGTAAGGGACTGTCTATAGGGTTATTTTTACTTCGAAGACTGAGTTAGTTAGTAGTAGGCCTATTCAGATGTGTGCACGCTATCCTGTTTTTCTATTTATTTAGAAAATGGTATTTGTTCGGGGCGTCGACGTGTAGAGATCTTTTGCCCCTACTTGCACCATATGACATGAACCTGCGTGTAATTGGAATTGCGAAAGTATATAGTGTTGAATGTGAGGAAAGGAACGTTAAGAATGGCACAAACACCCAGTCCCCAGGCCAGGGATATTAATCATTTACAATTAGAAAGCCCTAACCCGGCCGGGAATCGAACCCGGGCCGCCAGGCATACGCGTTGCCCCCTACACCGCGGGGCCGGACGCACACTCTCCTTTCTTCTATTCAAATTTATCATACAGTGCCATATTATGTGAAATTCGACTTTCACACACGATGTGTTTAAGTGGCAAAAGAGGGCAATAAAATGTGTAAAATCGAGCTCGATAGCTGCAGTCGCTTAAGTGCGGGCAGTATCCAGTATTCGGGAGATAATAGGTTCGAACCCCACCGTCGGCAGCCCTGAAGATGGTTTTCCGTTATTTCCCAGTTTCACACCAGGCGAATGCTGGGGCTGTATCTTAATTAAGGCCACAGCCGCTTCCTTCCCACTCCTAACCCTTTCCTGTCCCATCGTCGCCATAAGACCTATCTGTGACACTGCGACGTAAAGCAACTAGCAAAAAAATGTATAAAAGGAAAGGCCACTAGTGATAGAGGTCGGTACTACACGCTCAGCCAATCACAACCCTTTATTTGGTGGAAGCGTGGACATACCATGTTTATATCAGGATTAAACTATCGTGAAAAGACATACAGTATTATAACTCCCTTTGCAAGTACCCTCCTGCTATTGTTCCCACTTGCTGTTTCAAAGATGAATCCGTCCGAGAGATCACTTTTTCTTGCTTAATATTGTAAAATTAATTGTCAAATTAATGCCTGCACACGATAGGCGAGGTATTATTATTATTATTATTATTATTATTATTATTATTATTATTATTATTATTATTATTATTATTATTATTATTATTATTATTAAATGTTATGACCACAGCTTTGGCCAAAATATTTTCCTTTGGTACTAGGTGACTACTCTACTACTACTAGTAGTAGCCTACTACTAAACTTCTCTAAGGTATACGAAGATAATTTTTGAGAATACACCGCAAGTTGTCGACGTTGGCACCAAATTATTTCTATAGTATCAATCTATAAGTTCCATAACAATAATAATAATAATAATAATAATAATAATAATAATAATAATAATAATAATAATAATAATAATAACCGTACGGAGTCAGCTACTGCGAAAAGCCATTTTGATTTAACGCCATGTTGTTTACCTGCATGTCACTTTCGACGTTCCGTTTTAACTCTGCCAGATGACAGAGAAACGGGTCTCTGTTGGGCGATCTGAGACTGAGATTTAATTAAGTTAATATTTTTTCGGACAAACACCAAATGCGTTACCGGTGGTCTTTCACATGCCGATATCATACGGCATGTAGTGCCAAATGGACTCTTTCCCGCCCTTCAAACTTTCAGTTACCACTGCCGGGCTTGAACTGGTTGTTTTGGGATCGCGAGGAGGACATACTACCGCTGATCAACGTTAGGTCGCAGGATATGGAGTAGAGTCAAACGATCCGTTCGTACTCGTTGCTAAGACACACGTGTGATAAAGGGCACGTTTTACTTCATAACATTGACGTGATGGTAATCCGCTGTTTCATGTAGCATTAGCATATGCTCGTAAGTTGTGATAAGTAATGAAGAACGAACTTGACTAAATTATTCAGGATTGCTCCCGTGCTAGCAGCTGTTTATTTTGTCCATCTCTCATCACTCTGGTATCTCCCATCTAGCAAGAAGTTGATAAATGGTTTTCATAATGCGCACACGAACCACTGTGATATCTTAGTGGAATATCAATCTCCTTTAAAGCAGGCGGGGTGAATCCCAGTACTCATCGTAGACTCATCTCATAATATGAACAAGTTTTGGAAATGGAAAGAGGTTACTTATGAGCTAGCTCCCAATTGTTTGCCCTTACTTTCGAGTGAGTTTGGCAGGTTACAAAGCTCTACTTGTGTATATTTTTCTGGACAAGTATACGTGGTGCGCTGCTCCTTCTTCAGACAAGTTTTTATCCTAATCTCAAACTGAAATAAGATACTTTACATTCTTATTATTATAAATACGAATGTTGCTCTGTTTGTCTTCCTTTTACGTAAAAGTTACTTCACCGACCGAGCTCCACTTTCGTGGGATCATAGCTGGTATATTCAGTAAAGGCATAGATTAGTCACTACTATGATATCTTTGTAGCAAGGGAAAATATGAAGCAAGTCTGAGAATGTACCCCTGGGAGTGGTGGTGGTGATTATTGTTTTAAGAGGAAGTACAACTGGGCAACCATCATCTATATAACACTAATCAGACAGAAAAAACTGGAAGATATCAGACACTTAAAAAATGAAGGTACCGGACAAAGAAAGACAAGAGCCAAGAAGGGCGTGTAAATGAGAAACTCTCTAGGCCTCGAGTGCGCTAATACCGCCGAGATCGGAAAAGAACAAGAGTTGGCCAACGAAGGTCGGATAGGATAGATGAACGTAAGTGGAAGCAATACCAGGATTCAGCTAAGTGTCCCGTGGTCACCAACCTACACTCCAAAGTTCAGAGCCCGTGGGGTCCCTTTTAGTCGCCTCTTACAGCAGGCAGGGAATATTGTGGGTGTTATTCTACCCACCACCCTCATAGGGGAGTATTCCTTGGACTCTTAAAGGAGAATAAGCTGCCTAAACGGTCATTTTTACTAAAATGTAGACTAACAGGAGTAATTATAGATCAGATTTTTAGAAAAGCGTTACAAAGATTTTCTTCCCAGCTTACAGGAAATAATTATTTTCTGTGGTTTCTTTCTTTGTGTGTGTGTGTGTGTGTGTGTGTGTGTGTGTGTGTGTGTGTGTGTGTGTGTGTGTGTGTGTGTGTGTGTGTGTGTGTGTGTGTGTGTGTGCATGCTTCAACCGATGGAAACCAAATCAATGGGTGTACTGTTAGCTTCACAAACAAAAGGAGCAAGCATACAGGATTTAGAATTAAATTCCCTATGAAAATTATGATTTCGTTGACTGTGATGGTGATGACAGATAGGATAATCTAGACATGCTGAAGTCATAAATTAATTAATTTTCACTGTACTTTCAGTGCTATTACTTATGTTTACACGTACCTTGCAAAGTATGATACGGGACTCGTGGACGAGATATTTTAACTACGTGCAGTCAATTCCTTTGGCTTGGTAAGTGGGTGTTTGTGTTCGTCTTAATACACCTATCTTCATTTATATACAAAACACTTCAATACTAACCACCACAGAAACACGCAATAATGAATATGTCTCTCCCCATAGTATATCCGGCTTTAAAACTTAGCAAAATCTACATGAGGTGCCGACCACAATACATAGAGAGAAAAAAGCGAGGAATTATTATTGTTATTAGTTGAAAGATGAATATGAGAAAGACCAAATACCTTATAGTGAGCAGAGAAAACAATAACACACCCTTAGATGTGGATGGAGAAATATTTGAAAGAGTAAAAGCATTAAAATATCTTGGGGCAGTACTCAGTGATAGGAATGAGAAAGACCAAGACATAATGGCTAGAATTCAAGCAGGAAACAGGTCAAGGTTTGCAGTCGGAAAGCTGCTCAAGTCCCGGCTTCTATTGAGACACACGAATATACGGATCTACCGGACTGTAATACAACCCGTGGTCCTGTACGGAGCAGAGACCTGGACTCTGACCCAAAAGACAGAAAGAAAACTCATGACATTTGAGAATGCTGTGCTGAGACAGATGTTTGGACCAGTGAAGGATAGAGGAGAATGGAGGAAAAGGAAAAACCTAGAACTTCAGGAATTGTACAAATTGCCAGACATTGTGACAGTGATTAAAGAGAGGAGGATGAAGTGGTATGGACATATAATGCGTCGAGAAGGTCAGATAACCAGGCAGGTGATGGAAGAAAACATCAGAGGCAAAGGACCAAAGGGAAGACCACGATTGAGATGGATAGATGGGGTCAGAGAGACTATGAGCAGAATGGGACTAACCGAAGAAGAATACACGGATCGAAAAAGGTGGAGGAGGATAAATTATTGGCTAGGCCAAAACCGACTACGGTTTGTGTGGCCAACCTAGTAAGTAAGCATGAAAATTCCCAAATGCGTTTTCTTCGTAACTCAAACGATTTTTTAGAAAACTGCACTTTCTAATATGTTAAAAGAGCATTTCGCGTATGCAGCCGGGGGCGCTCACACATCCAGCGCGGAGTATGCTGTTCGTATGAAGGGCTGGAACATTGCCAAGCGCGACCTACTCATGTTGTTGTTTGTCTACCCTTTAGTCCCGCTTTTTGATGCGGGGTAGGGAATAAGGTGAGATGAATTTACTTGGAGTGTTTTTATAGCCGAATGCCCTTCGTGACGCCAACCTTAACTGAGGAGCTAATGAAGATGAACGAAGGTAAATTGGGAGGTGGAAAGTTGGGAGGTGGAAGGAATCGGATGTAGACTATGAAGTGGGACTGTCCCCTCATTTGCCTGGACGTGAAAAATGGGAAATCACTATTCTCAGGACAGCCGACGCTGAGGTTCGAACCGATCAGTGTGGTTCTAGCTACGGTGCGAGACGGATCGTTGGTGACGAGCCGTGTGTAGCCGGTGATAGCCAGTGTTATGTATTAAATGACTTACATAGTTCATGTTTTCACTAATAATCGATATCTAGGATAAATTAAAATGAAAATTGAAAAAAAGCGCGATAATGATGAACTCCACTGACCGCGATACTCCCAGATCAGCCCCATATGATTCATAACTGTATCTACGATACTCTACAACTTGATGAAAATGACGTCGAAATGGTACAGTTAAATGGAATATCAAGACAGCTGTGCATTGAGGTGAAACATGAAGACATATTGGACTAAAACACTTCCAGAATTCTCAGGTGAGCAAGTTTTCCTTCACAGCAATGGTTATCGTTTTCAACGTTCCAAAAGAAATATCACATAGGATCATAGGAGAAATGTTGAACAACTATGGACAGTATTTTCAGTGTCTCTTGAAACATGGAACGTTAATTTTAAGTACAAAGTGAGTAATGGGGTGAGGGCATATTTAGATATGTTTAATTTATTGATATATATTTATATATAAACAGTTATAAGCCTTTAGTTATGATAATCATCCTACAACATGTTCGTTTTGCAATAGAATAGGACATTTTATGACCAGTTGTCCCATGCGTAAACAGCAGTTCAGACGCTAGTAAACCGTGACACACCAACTTGGGCAACCTTGTCAATAGGTTAACTACCCACAGCGAACAATATTAAACACAAGTCGCCTAATATCAACACAAAACCAGACTTCAACGTCATCAACTCAAGACCTAACCTTTCCTGTGTTGCAAACAAATTACGAACTTTAGCTGCGAGAGACAGATATACAGCCCCGATGTACTTCTGAGCCGGTAAGCTCAGACGAGCAACAACAGCCCGAGGCCGCATCACAAACAAAATAGTTACACCTAATAAACATGCCAGATAACCAGACAAGTACACAACAACAATAGAACTCTACACAAATAAGATCGATACAGACGAAGGAAATGCACTGCCTGACAAAATAATAAAAATATATGAAGCACCCGGAAGGGGAGGAGACAACTAAATTAAACTTCAAGTGATGAGAGGGTATGTGATGTTATACTGTATCAGTGACTACAAAATCCAGTCAAATTTGCAAATAACTTCACAGTACGAGCCCGCGCATCAGTATGACGTTGCACCAACTCTGTCCTGGATGCATGCACTGATTTGATATTGTAGGCGGCGGCGGCGGTGGTGGTGGTGATGATGATTATTGTTTTAAGAGGAAGTGCAACTTGGCAAACATCCTCTATATAACACTAATCAGAAAGAAAAATGAGAGGAATCCCACACTTCGACAAATGGAGGTATCGGCCAAAGAACAACAAGGGCCACGTAGGCGTTAAAATATAACACTCCGTAGGCTATGAATGCTCTAATATCGTCGGGGTCAGGAAAGAGCAAGAGTTGACCAAGGGAGGTCGGATAGGATAGATGAAAGTGAGGAGCCTGTCCCAAGTAAATGACAGCAATGCCAAAATTCAGCTAAGGACCCAATGGCCGCCAAGCTACGCTCCCATGTTGATAGCCCATGAAGCTCCTTTTAGTCGCCTCCTACGACGCGCAGAGGATACCCGTGGGTGTTATTCTACCGCCCGAACAGGGAGAGTTGGTTTTGAAGGGTGTCATAAAGCCTTTGTACCCACTCCTGAAGCAACATTGCCCACAGCTGTGGTAATTGGTCCTTGATATCCTATATATTGGCACTGGGACGGGGTTGCCGTCCGAGCTGGTCCCACACATGTTCTACCGGGGAGACATCTGGTCGCTGGAATACCTGAACTTTCTGCAGACATGTCATAGAGACACGTGCCGTGTGTCAACGAGCATTGTACTGTTGAAAAATGGCACCACGATACTGTCGCATGGGAGGTAACACACAAGGACGGAGGATGTCCGTGACGTACCGTCGTGCCATCAGAATTTCCTCAATCACCACCAGCCCGGACCTGAAGTCATACCCGAAGGCTCCCCACTCCATGACGCCAGGAGTAACACCGCTGTGCCTCTCCAAAATATTGGAAGAATCGGACCTCTCCCCGCGACGATGCCATACTCGCAGACGATGGTCATCCAGGGTACTGCAGAACCGCGATTCATCGCTGAACACAATGTGACGCCATTCACCAACATTCCATGCTTTCTGGGCTCGGAACAACTCCAAACGCAGCCGTTTGTGTTATGGTGTTACCAGCAGCCTACGCATGGGACGGTAATTCACTAGTCCGGCTGCTGCTAGTCTGAGACCAATGGTGCGAGATCACCCAGAATGTTGCAGAGAATCCATTGCTTGTTCTCGGAGGACAGGCACAAATGCGAAGGGGTTACGATGTGTTTGGTGCACAATACGGAGATCCTCCCTTGTGGTGGTCAGACGTGATTGACCGCAACCTTGACGACGGGTATGGCTACTCTCACGTTCCCATGCAATCCAACATCGGGCCACTGTCACATCCGAATGACCCACAAATCTGGATATTACACGATTCGACCAGCCAGCCAATCGGAGACTCAAAATGAATCCCCTCTCAATCCCTGTCAGCTACTGATAACGCTGTGTTACACGAGTACGCGGCATCTCCGCGTCGTTCACACAGATCACTCAATATATAACGCTGTTCACGTCCCTTATACACCCTGCCAGGCCTGGTAACAAAACTAAACGCGAGCAACACTAATGCACTCTGGTGGCTGCTCTACCTGTCACAGATAATTGCAACTCCAATCATTTATATACCGCAGATGGTGTGTACGTTTACAAAGTTAAATTGGCATCCGACCATTTCTTCTAAGTGGTGCAGTTCTTTTCTCAGAGAGCGTAATAACGTGGGTTTGAATAAGGATAAAACACTATACACATACATATGTGAAGAAGATGGAAATGTGAATGAACGACGAACAGACGCTATTAGAGAACATCGATGTCCCTAGCAAGTTAACTGTTCAGAACTTGTCAAACAAAACTCTGCACATAAACTATAGTAATTGCCACGTAAGGAAATACCCCAGAAAGTAAATATCGCCGCCCGATGCTCTTCTTTTCTCTTTTTTGTAATGGCTGATCACTGCTGCCAACCTGCCTGGTTACATATTAAAATCATCAGACATAACCATAACAAACTAACCTCAATGTAAACACCGATAATGAATGTTTCCCTACCCTAGTAAATGATAAAAGATAAGATAAAATAAATCAAGATAATTATGAATATCTCCTCAATGAGGAATTAAAGAAATAAACACACTTTCTCACTTAAATTATCTGTCTTTATTTTGATATACAGTAGGCGTACTATAACCATATTCTTGAAAAGAGGGGCGTGTTAAACGATGCAATTTATTTAATAAGTCTTTGCAGTGTGATTTTCGAAAGTTCCAGACATCCAATGACTTCCCTTTCTTTTGCGCGAATATTTCCTTCTCTCTTCAATACCGGTAACCAGTAAGGAGAGAGATTATTGGGCATATTTTCAGCCTGCAGGCTGGTTATATCTTCAAGCTTATCAGGAAACATATAGGAATACTAATGTGCCAAGCTCCGTGAAACGGAATTTAGGTCAGCTTTCAAGTTCACTGCGGATTTGAAAATAATAATGTTATAAGTTCTACTGCCAAAATTTCGTCCCGCAAGAGTTATTTCATGTACCGGTAGATCTAGACATGAGACTGACGTATTTGAGCACATTCATCATTTCACACAAACTATGTTATTAAATGCATTATCCGAACATGCCACAATTCTACTTACCTGGTATTAGCCAAATAGATTTACAATCCCACAGAAAAAGAAAATATGCTTTAAATATTCTCGCAAATGTATCACTACTGACTTTAACGGCGATGCGGTGGCAACACGCACTTCACGCTAGAGCAGTGATTGAACGTTGCCAACGTGCCAGATTAACGGTAAATGTAAGACGTCGTATCGGCAAGTAGGGTCCCTAAACTGTATGGTTACCGACACTGAAAAAGACCCAACAGCAAGAAAAGTAACCATAAATCAATATCTTAATATTACAGGGGAGAAAGGGTAAGGTTGCACCCTTAGGGTACGTCCTTACACGGAGAGGACTATAGAAGAGCGACAAAGTGAGAGTCTCATGTCTATCGCCACATCTAAACATACAAGTACGATAATTTATTCGGGATTATGACCTAGACGTTCTACTCTTACAAGAAGTAAACAGTGAGAACCTTTCCTTTCCGAGCTCACAATACAGTTCCATCGTTAACACCGGGGAAGGTGCGAGAGGAACGGCCATCGTCCGTAGGAACGGAACATCAGTTAAACTAAGTGAAACTCATCCAAGTTGCATGGTCACTTCAGTATTGACAGATAACACTATCCTGCACTTGAATGTGTACCTCCTCTCAGGAAAATGTGCAGATACGAACAAAAGCATTATATCACAGCTACCGTATTACATCAGATATAACTACACTACACTAATAAATTTTAGGGATTATAACTGTGTTCTGAATGTCAAACATCAGACTGGTGAATACAACCCGTCACCAGCGCTTAGAATGTTCTGTAAAAATCTACACCTGATAGATGTCTGGGAATAGGAACACGGCACTACGATACAGTTTACCATCGGCCGAGAGACAGCAGTCTCGCGTATGGGCAAATTTCACGTTACCCAAGAGGTCGGTTTCAAAATGCACGAAGTAGCAGCTAAAATACTACCGGTTAGTGATCACAATAGCGTAATAATGAAGATACCAGATGGATAGATTTTCTGGAAGTTCAATAATAACTCACCCTTACTAGATAAGGAAATTAAAATTGAATTGTCCCATTTGTGGCGGAATACAGGCAGTCCAACGGAATGATCTCTTTAACATTCAGTTTTGTTAAACATAGTCAAACCAGCAATGGAGTCATTCTGTAAGGGAGTGGGAGTAGAAAAGGCGCACTACAGGAGGGTGACCTTATACTCCTATAACGTTATATTAAATGATCTTATGACCCACCAGCAGACAGGAGAGAATGTCTGCAATCATACTGTTGCAGTTAGGGAAGAATAATATCTATTGAGGAAACGTTATTCAGGACACCATTATACACACATCATCCCTCTCTTTAGTGGAGGATGAAAAATCTAAACATTTATCAACTGGCTACTGAGAAGAGCATCTCAAAGAAAGATAATTATATCATTTCTTCGTAAGGATGACAAAAGGACATTAACAAAAAGATACTGCTTGTTATAAGCAGGTAGAAGGAGATATACCACCTGAGCAAAATAATTATATTTCTGATCAACGAACTCTCCTGTCAACCATCGTAATATTCGAAGACTCTGGTATTTTACCATTTCATGTTAATCGAAAAATTAAATCAGGTTATACAAAATGAGCACGTTGTTGAAAATATACGTTAACCACAACATACCTTAACCCCTCTATTCCGACTACTGTCTTCCCTTCACATAATTAACATTCAACCTGTATTAATGTCCTTAAATATAATACTTGAAAATACTAAGCTAACCTCAGATAACTTTAAATGATAGGCGAGTTGGCCATGCGGTTAGGGGCGTGCAGCTGTGAACATGCATCCGGGAGATAGTGGATTCGCACCCCACTGTCGGCAGCCCTGAACATGGTTTGCCGTGGTTTCCTACTTTCACACCAGGCAATTACGAGTAATAAGAACTCGGCGTGAATTTTTCAAACCTTATTGGCATCGTTGTTCAAACATCGTCCTCTGTACACTTGTTTCATGTGCTGTTTTAATATTTACGTGTTGCACATCTGATCAGAAAGTTAAGGGGAACGCGCTAACTATACATTGCCTGGCTGCTGGCGCAGCTCGTTACAGCCTGGTTGGTTCACGCCCGCTGCTTCGCTCCTCCCTCCCTCTCCGCCACACCCCGATACTCTCGCGGCACTTCTAATTTTACGACTATTTATTTGTTCAATTTTGGCGTTTAAACTTGCGCTGGGCACATGCAGTTTTTACCTTAGCATTCTACTGCCTCCCACAAATATTCTTACCAAATTTCAACCGAATACTGGTGTAACACATGTATGTGTTCCCTCGTGAGTGTCGTATGAGGGCCAAATAGATGTTCCTCATGTATTTAAGCCTTTGACCAGAACTACATTCCTTCGCAAGGGGAGGTGATTCACAGCGTCTTTTTTGGCAGATCGGTGATTCAAATTCTGTACTTTGGCGTCTTTCACACCGTAAACATCCGCACAAACGTCCCATTTTTAAATTTTTCCCTTGCGATTTATATGCGTCCCTAGTGATACACCTTTTGGCGGAGACACAGTATAATGGCCTCATCACAATATAAGCCAGTCTTTAGGTCTCGAAATTACTATTAACTATTGCCTAGAGTTGAAACTCCCCTGAATAACCCAGGGCTGTGCCCTCAAGCAATTGAATATCGAAATATTGCAATTGGTTAATATTCGAATTTTCCTGAAGAGTTCATTTTTCGTAGGGGATTAGTATTTCGTTCTCCCTCACCCAGTTTCCTTTCTCGGTCACTCTTACTGTGCCGTAACTTTTATGAAAGTTCCCCTGCTTGTTTTTTGTTTATCTGCTTCATGGCTGCGAAAAATCTTATAAGAAAGAACAGCAAACAAACCGTGACTTTAAAGTGGATTACTGGGTGGTCTTGTACTTTGTCCTGTATAGAATGTCATTTAGAATACTGTATCCGAAATAGATTGAAACTTATTAATTCAATTATAATTCACATATATAGTAAATGGATACAGTATGTATGTATAACAAGATATTTTTTCGTGGTTTCCCATTTTCATACCAGGCAAATGCTGGGGCCGTACCTTAATTAAAGCCACGGCCGCTTCCTTTCCCAATCCTAGAAGTTTCCTTTCCCAGAGTCGCCGTAAGACCTATCAATGTCGGTGCGACGTAAAGCAAATTGTAATATATATATATAACTTTTAACTCGGTCTAGAAAGCCAAGAATAACGACCGAGAGGATTCGTCGTGATTACCACACGACACCTCATAATCTGCAGGCCTTGGGGCTGAGCAGCGGTCGCTTGGTAGGCCAAGGCCCTTCAAGTGCTGTAGTGCCATGGGGGAGGGGGGTAGGCCTATATAACTTTTAAGCGTTTATCACTTTTTAAACCCATCGAAGTATATAAAAAGCTCCAATTAATTCAGAGTTTAATTTTTTGTGCCTAAATATTTAATTTCACTCATGGAACTTCTTTGATGAAAATAAATACTTTTATTTTCATTAGCATTCGTACATGGAAAATAATATTATCGCAGCTCCGTGCATCTCAAAATCAGTGCAGTATGAAGTTATAACATGATAATTCTACGTTATATGCAATGTTACAACACACACACACACACACACACACACACACACACACACACACACACACACACAACACACACACACACACACACACACACACACACACACATAAACTGAAGCAGTGTTCTCTAAGGCTGTGTGACACGGAAAATGTTTGTTGCGATAACATCTCAATCCACAGGCCTCCATGCCCTGAAAGTTGGCGTTGCGAAGATCCGCTTATTTATCACAGGCAGTTTCTGGAAAACTATAAGTGATACAGTAGATATTATTATTATTAAAGCTCTGTCTGAGCCCGATCTCGTTTTGTCACAAATAGACAGGCTAATAAACATAAGTGACATTATGCAGAATATAGGCTAAGTACACTTTCTGAGTAAGTAACTGTGATCTTCGAAAATATGGAACAAAATTTCTGGAAAATGGTCAATTTCAACTTTTTAATACCAAGTCTGACCCCTTATAAGGGATACTATTAGAAAGCTCTCTCCTAGCCGAAGATGATGGTAGCCCATGATTGCCCTAAACCTGTCTGGGACAAAGTTATATGTGACCTAAAGGGTGGGAATTTATTAATTAGAATATAATAATTAGAATAATTAAGGCAGAAATTACACAATGTAAGATATTTAAAAAGTTACCATAACAAACTTCGGCTATATAATTAGCCGTCCGTGCCCGTAGGCGACCAGCCAAATACGTTAGTTTACAATAAATATAAACGATGTTACTGCCGTAAATATCAAATGAGTTGTTAGTTTTTCCTTGGTGACATGAATATGACTGGCGGTCGTCTGAAAATTTGCGTTAAGGAAGTTACCGTCACTAAATGTTTGACGGAAGTGTAAACTGTGCAGGCTGTGATGTGAGGTGTGGATGGATGGCCAGCCAGTGTTACCTAGCAACCGAGTAGGTTATGTCTTAGGACTGGTGGTGTCCGACTCGTTGGCTGAATGGTCAGCGTACTGGCCTTCGGTTCAGAGGGTCCCGAGTTCGATACCCGACCGGGTCGGGGATTTTAATCTTAATTGGTTAATTCCAGTGGCCCGGGGGCTGGGTGTTCGTGCTGTCCTCAACATCCCTGCAACGCACACACCACACATAACACTATCCTCCACCACAATAACACGCAGTTACCTACAAATGGCAGATGCCGCCCACCCTCATCGGAGGGTCTGCCTTACAAGGGCTGCACTCGGCTAGAAATAGCCACACGAAATTTAAACTGGTGGTCATCTGAAGTTAGCAGCCATTGATGGATGGCTATGAACGATATATATGATCATTTGACTTTCGCAAACGGAAAGGTGGTTTCTTTTCATTTCAAGTCATTTTGACGTATACTTACGTTCCTCGACAACGGGCATATGGATAGAAACAATTTTAAGGCGCTCTTAGTGCTTGGGTAGAACGCGTATATTGCCGAGAGTATTTAACTTACTGGGCGAGTTGGCCGTGCGGTTAGAGGCGCGCAGCTGTGAGCTCGCATCCGGGAGATAGTGGGTTCGAACCCCACTGTCGGCAGCCCTGAATATGGTTTTCTGTGGTTTCCCACTTTCACACCACGCAAATGCTGGGGCTGTACCTTAAGGCCACGGCCGCTTCCTTCCCGTTCCTAGGTCTTTGCTGTTCCATCGTCGCCATAAGACCTATCTGTGTCGGTGCGACGTAAAACAAATAGCAAAAATAAAGTATTTATCTTACGATTATGTTTAATGACTAAATTGACAGATAAAGGAGGAGGCTACCTATTGTAATAAAAACTGAACCCTGAAACGTAGTTTTCATGAAATATGTTACGTCACACGCACACTCTGTTAAAAGATGGCGCTGTGTTGATTCGCGAGCTCAGCTAGAGTTTAGTTGTTCTTGTGAATCGCGGTCCGTTGTACGGAATAAGTCCAGGAAGCCCTCGAAACCCTGCGGCCGTTACAATAGTGACGGAAACTTTGCCCACTACGATGACATTCGTGTCTTACTATAGTTGTCACCAGTAGCGGCGATTGGGAATTAGAAGTAGGGGGCCAAAAAATGTAGACAACAAAGTGCCCGAGTTTGTGGAATATAGCGGGGGGAGGGGGGTGTATATACGTTATACATTAAAACTGGAAAAGAAAGCTACTAAATGGAATTTCGACAGACAGGTAAAGATTCTCAGCCTAACAACTTAACTGTGTTGATAATATTTATTTGATATTTTGATTCAATACTATACAATAAAACTTTCACGAGAGGAACAATATTACACATGTATTACAATTAAATAGACGTACGGCGTGATTATATAATTAAAAATCATTTAGTATTTGACTAAAAACTAAAAAGACTAACAGACACTAAAGAGACTGCCAGACTAACGAATGCGCGCGTTACCTTCCTCACAGCACATAAAAAGTCTCCACTGGCGCTATACAAATCGGTTAACCGCGTGAACGACTTTGTTACGTATTTCCGCTAACAATTTCGTTATTAATTAATTAAAGAAAATAATTAGCTGATAAAACAACAGAGCTTGTACAAATTGCTTGTTTTAATAATTCCTATAATTCCTTGATTCATCCAGCTAAAATGGAATACAAATGCAAAGTTTTCTTCACAAAATAGGGGGGCGACTGCCCCCCTCGCCCACCCCTAATCGCCGCTACTGGTTGTCACCACTTACTTGTAAGTAAAATTGTACTGAATTGACTACACAATACGTCTTTCATTTCGTCCACAGTCAGACTTGAGCCTGGCGACTTTGTTATTTGTTAAGGATCCTAGTGGGACAGTCCATCACCTGTCTCCACCCGAATTTCGATACAGAGTACGTCCATAGTTTCGAAACCGTACTTGGGCCTGTGAGCGTTAGAAAAACAGGAATATTTTAAACGGAAATAATTTATAGAACACGTGTGACGACAGTGTTCAGTAACTCACTGTAAGGAGAAACAAGAGTACTATCGCGGTACGATGCCATCAAGTGATGCAATAGCCCCACCACCTTGAGGTACTAAAATCGCCGTGCCACGTGGTTATCAGGTTGTTTAGCTCTGAACTGTAGCGAGGTAGCACGTGGCTGTGGGATATTAATGGATTCTTCTTTGTGAGTTATACAAGTGTACGAAAATAGGAACGAGATAGTGGAAATTTGAGAAAATCCTGATGCGAAAAATTGCGAAAAATGTTTTTCTGTCGCAAAATTTCTCGACGTATAGACAATATATGTCTACGTAATTTTCGTAAAGAGATTTGAGAGGAGATACAGGCATTTCAGATATCCATAAGGTTCCAAACCTCGAATACAGCTATGACAATTCTTCTCGGGAGCATGTAAAATAATGTTCAGGCGGCCGAGTGTCGCGAGGCGAGTTCAGTAGTACTGAGAACATGTAGTACTGCAAACTTGTTTATCATTGAGAAGTAATATATCAACAGCAACATTTCAAACCCAGACTGACTAAAAAATTTATTTCGACAATAACTGTCACGCGGTATGCATTCTACTTCCAAACATGCAACCGTGACCCCATTCGGAGCTTTATAATCATAGCGATAACTTTCATCATGTAGGCTACAGATAAAATGGAAAGTTTATCAACAGAAATTTCCACATTCAACCAAACGATTTTGGTGAAGATTGTGGCTGTCAAAGACTCATCAAATGAATACAGAATACGTACTTCATTCTGGAAGAGCAGCTACTGAACATGAGTCGTAACGACGTGCCTGTCACCGATATCTCTAAAACCTTTCCAGCTATTCTAAGTAAAGCAGCGCAATAAATTACTGGCCCTATACACGAGCAAGTATCTCCTTTATTTCGATTCAGAAGAGGCCGGCTGCAATGAATCAATTGTAGCCATCAAAACGAATGAAGCAGTCAGTTTAAAACGTCTTTCAATGAGGAAGATTATATCAAAAGTTCATAAATAAGTAACAACTGATGTACCATTTCTTTCTACAGTCAAGTAAGTAATCTACTGTAATGTGCGTAATTGCATTTAAAATTTGTCAGAAGACGAGAGTGTTGTCTGACGTGTGATAAACCAGGGCTTCCCTACTCAAGTTTAAGGGTCACACGTCCGTACATGGCCTCCCTGCAACACAAGCGAGACACCACACTCAATTGTTTGGAGGTTTGCTGTGTGTGCCACCTGCGGCGCTGTCGCCCCGGGAGGCGCGCCATCCAACGGCGATTCACTTTCTTCTTCTTGCTCCTTCCACTTTTCGTTTTATTTTGAACCTCGGTTCATCTCCCGCTGGTTTCTTTCCCGCTTCGTCGGTCTTTTCTGATTTAGCTCGGTTTTATGTTATTTGAGGTCTGTTTAATTCGAATCGCTTCCCGTAAGTTGCCTATGTTCCAAACATTTTACCGAATTCAGATAAATTAATGATAAATCCCTCCACTTTTGCTTCAGTCCGTGAAACCTAGGCTGGCCATTCACACTACAATCAGAACGTTTTACGAATTTGCAATCTTGTCTATTGGAACAAGAAATTTATTTCCCATCTACTAAACAAACCTTCCGTACTTATGCAATATATTGGTATATAAATGATACGACAATATGTTCACAACGTGTCGCTGAAAATTCCATTAATATAGTTCTGACGCTTATTGCCTGAGAATAGCACTAAATATTAAGCTAAAATAAGAACACTATACTAAGGTTAGCCTGCATCTTTTACGTTAAAAGATAAATAATAGACTCAGTCAATGTATTTTCACATACTGTATTTTGTCCCTTTTTGATAATATATATATATATATAAATATTCACAGATATGCGCGAGGATCGTAAAAATGTTATGATATATAATACTACTACACAAGTTTTCATCCTGTCCCTGAAGGGGGTGGCGGGCCTCCTGGACGGCGCCGCCGTCTCTCAGTCCAGGGAGATTTACAACGGTGAAGGAGATGTTCGGAGAAGGTGAGGGGCTTGGCGGCCGCGGCCTATACTACTAACTGACCCCGCATTCGCCTTAGATTAGGAGAATGGAAAACCACGGAAAACCATTCTCAGGACATCCAACGGTTGGGACCAGCCACTCTCCGTCTCCCGAATACAGAGACGTAGAGCCACGGTAGAGCCATGGCCACCCCTCCTCTGCTCGGCTGGTCGGTCGGAATACAGAGGTGTCGAACCACGGACCAGCCGTGGACACCTGTAGCCGAAGCCTACTTTGTAACCGCCGACCTATGATATATGCATAGTATTATTCAGAGGAAGGAGAGTCCAGTTTTCGTGATTAGCACTCACATACGGAAAAATTAATAATAATAATAATAATAATAATAATAATAATAATAATAATAATGCTATTTGCTTTACGTCCCACTGACTACTTTTTCGGTATTCGGAGACGCCGAGGTGCCGAAAATTAGTCCCGCAGGAGTTCTTTTATGTGCCAGTAAATCTACCGACACGAGGCTGGCGTATTTGAGCACCTTCAAATACCACCGGACTGAGCCAGGATCGAACCTGCCAAGTTGTAGTCAGAAGGCCAGCGCCTCAACCGCCTGAGCCACTCAGCCCGGCACGGAAAAATTAAGGAAGAAAGTAAGACAGTTAAGAAATTTAGCATTAATTGAATATAGGATATTACAGTGTGAAATAATTGACCACACTCCACTGTACTGCTGAAATATTAAGGGCCATGCTTATTACTATCCGAAGACGATTGTAACCTCCAACGGTATTTCGCAAATATCCCGGAGAATGGCAGCTTGACGTTTCTCTCTCCTTCTATTCAACGAAAAACCATGAGTTTACAGGAATGATGACCAAAAATGGCTTTATGTTACTTCCCTGCTGGCAAGCAACCAGAGACGTTGCCATGGTAACCGGTAGAATTGTTGGTCTGCGAGGGTGGTCCGTCACTTGACGCAGAGCATGAAACACGTAGAAAGTAGTAATTTTCTCTGTCATTTGAAGAGTATGCGAAATTATGTAGGTAACAAAAATTATTTAGAAAGAAGGGAATATTCACATGTGTACAGATTTTACAGAAAATCAATAGTGTATGTGAAAATATAAAAAATCTCGTTTGATCTCACTATAAACCCCAGTCCGTTCCGTGATTTTTAAATAATGTACATACCAAAGCCTATTCTGGATGAATATACTAAAATATGAAATTTGTTCGAGATCTGTTTCGGCATGATGGTGGAACAGACAGACTGACAGACAGTAAAGCTAAAAACCACTGATACGGTCTTGAATTTTCACAAAATGGATAAATATGTGAAACATTGGCAAAATAAACGAAATTATCGGCAGTGAAACTCCTACAACTTTATTTTCTTACATTAATGTCTATTCAGAGATTAATGCCTTCTTCGTTATATTCCGTACAACATCCCTCCCATAACATGGAGACACCGAAGGACGTTGTACTGAACTTGGGCTAAACTGAGATTTTGTACCAAGCTAAACGAAGTCAAAAAAATGTATGTATACACTTGTCGTGTTCACAACTGTGCAGCTACCTTAGACCAAGTACACACTTACCCCATATGAAACTTCCTTAAAGTCATTGTATGGAATTCAATACCGATCCGTGATCAATATAATCAATAAAACTACCTGTGTATCAATGATGCGTTTAACTGTGGAAACCCAAGAATGCCATCCTCCAATATGAGATATCTTGATTTTCCCCTTTTTATAAAGTTTGAAAGTGGAACTAATCAAAGTTTGGGCCACAGTTATACCATTCCATCTTACTCGACTAAATCTTATGCTCGAGAAATGTGTGCATTCTAATTCATGAATATTTCTATCCCATTTTGACTGAATTAATGTAAATTTGGCGCCTGTTTCGTTTGAATTCCGTTCTATATACAGCACTATAACTTAATCGACAAATAAAATTACGACTTCGTCACATACTGTATCTCCTCGCAGAATATTCATAAAATTTGATTTGATTTAACGCTGACCAAAGTCTAAAAGTATCACAAGAATTCTGGTTCACAAATAACTTGAATATTTTTTTTAAATTAAAAAATAACTCTGTGTGTTGTGTGAACTCTCTATTTATGAAGTCCGTTTTTAAATGAGCAAAGAGATTATCATTTACATTTGGGCTCAAGTCTTGCAATATATTAAGTAATCATTTTAATTACAACTGTAGTGAAACAAAATGAGATGAATGACATTGGCGATCATCTTAAATAATGGCTGTGAGAAAACTAAAACGAGATGGAATCATTTAAATTTTGATACCTATTTTTACCTCTTAGCAGTTGATCCAAATAATCTGGACGGACGGGGCACAGCCATGTGATAAGAATTTGCATTGATGAAGAATCTTCTTCTACTTACCTCGCAATTCCTCGTGCAACATGATCATGAAGAAAGGATAAAAATCTTCAAGACTCTTTGTCTTAGTTACTTATATTTTCTTTTTCTTCTTACTGGCCTTTTCCCAACTTCTTTACGTTGGAACATTGTATGGATTTGGCCTAGTTTCACGCCTATGTGGAGGAAAGTATTCTTAAGCGTTTTTGTAGTGATTTGGAGTGTGATGTTTCTTCTTCTTCTTCTTCTTCTTCTTCTTTTCCTACCGATTTTCCCACACCTGTGCGGTCGTGGGTGCAAACTGCGTCGTACATGTGGATTTGGCCCTGTTTTATGGCCGGATGCCCTTCCTGACGCCAACACTATATAGAGGGAAGTAAACACTATTGCGTGTTTCTGTGGTGGTTGGTAGTGTAGTGTGTTGTGTGAATATGAAGAGGAGAGTGTTGGAACGGACACAAACACCCAGTCCCCAGTCCCCCCTCGCGAGGATTTCGTAAATTGATAAAAATTACTTTTTTCTCGGTACTGCACTCAGACATTATCTGTAAATCCCTAAAGTATAAAAACTCACCGAAACATTGCATTTCATTTACCCCAGAACCTCTTTGTAAACCACGTTTGACCGGGCGATTTGGCCGTGCGGTTAGGGGTGCACAGCGGTGAGCTCGCATCCGAGAGAGAGTGGGTTCCTACCCCACTGTTGGCAGCTCTGAAGATTGTTTTCCATGGTTTCCCATTTTCACCCCAGGAAAATGCTGGGGCTGTATAATAATTAAAGCTACGGCCGCTTTCTTCCCATTCCTAGGCCTCTCCTGTCCCATCGTCGCCATAAGACCTATCTGCGTCGGTGCTTTGTAAAGCAAAGAAAATACCAACGTTTGTGGCATTGCCTTTTGGGGCTAAGACGACCAGGCTACTGGCAGACCTAAATTTGGAACAAGGGACATAGAACTCTATGTGTGAGAAACAGTCCTCTTTTATGTCGAAAAAAGTCATCTTTATTTCTAAAGTAGGTTCCAAATACCAATTTTCACGTCTGTAACATGTTACGTTTATGAGATTTAATGTAGATATACTCCGTATAAAAACTGCCCCACTCCTTGGATGAGTGGTCAGCGTTGATGTATTCGGTTCACAGGGTTCCAGCTTCGATTTCGGGCAAGATTGCGGTTTTTAATCGGGTATGATTAAATCTTCTGGCTCGGGGACAGGTTGTTTATATTTGTCCGAACATTCTCCCCTTCATATTCACTCAACACACCACATTACCAACCACAACAGGAACACGCAATAGTAATAACACCCCTACACATACGATTGCCGTCAGGAAGGGCATTCAGCCGTAAAACAGTGTCAAATCCACATGTGCGGCACAGATCGCACCCGCAACCCCACAGGTGTGGGTAAAGTGGCAGAGGAAGAAGATACTAATTTTAAAATTCGCCCGGTTTTAAATTATTTTCACCCCCTTAAGTGGATTTTCCAAAAAGAAATGTGTTCATTTTTAAAGGAGAATCCAAGTACCAACTTTAACGTCAGTAAAATCTTCATTTTCTGAGATATACGTATCCTCACATAAATAATTCAACTTCTTCCTCACTTCTTTTCACCCCCTCCCCCCTCCAAGTGGATTTTCTGAAAACGAACATTTGTGTTCTCCCTTTTTTTTTCTAGTTGATTTACGTCGCACCGACACAGATAGGTCTTGTGGCGACGATCTTTTATTTTTAAAGGGGATTCCAAATACCAATTTTCATGTCTGTAACATGTTCGGTTTTTTTTGATATATTGTAGATAATTTCGCTGCTGTAGAATCCTGGAGCTGACGTTGCCATGGTTACGGCAGTTCATTACTTTATCCGATTCTTAGAGCAGGGGTAGTGTGGTGCCAATATCTCCGTAACGGTTAGTTTTAGGGCCTTAAAACATGGTTTTCGGGCCCGTAGGGCTTAACGAGTTTTGTTATTTGCATCAAGGGGATCGAATTGAGCTTTGTCTCGTCCTTGTACGACAAATTCGATATTTTGCCTATATTAGCCTATTATTTTTATATCTCCCCTACCCCCCCCCCCCCGTGTCCCATACCTCGAATTGTTTTGAAAATAAAATACAGCCCATATTACTCACTGGCAATGTAGCTTTCTATAGGTGACGTAATTTTAAGAATCGGTTCAGTAGTTTTTGAGTCTATCCGTTACAAACAAATATACAAATATGTCCTCTTTATAATATTATAGAAAAAATAGAAACGTCTCCGTTTCATACATGTTGACCGATAAAAATCAATAAAGGATGAAAAATTCTCTTAAACTGAGTCATCAATCCGAATAACTTTGTTATTAACTTTTTGACAAGCAAAGCAAAGTCATCTCCGTACAGGCCATGAAGGCCCTTGGAAGGGTGGAAGGTAAAGGCTTCCACTATCCGCAACCTCGACACTTGATGGGGTAAAGTGTTTAGCTCTAAGCCCGGCCGCCTTTGCCCCCAGGAATTAACCTGGTACTCATTTTTGGTGTAGGCTGAGTGAACCTCAGGGCCATGTGCACCTCCGGAAGTGGAAATCTCATTTCTTACATTTTACGACTTCCTGACTGGGATTCGAACCTTCCGGGCGAACCGAGCACGCATTTACCGCCTCGGCCAGGCAGCCCCTAACTTTTTGATAACCCAGCAATAATAATAACTGTAAATATTCTTATGTGAAATTTTAAGACGACAACATATGTACTTTAAATTTATAGATATTCTTGTTGAATACGACGACTAAAGGCCCTAAATTCAGGAAAATTTTCTGAGCTCTGGAATGTGTCTCCACCTTTCATAATTGACATATACCATACTTTTGTGATTCTCAAGTTCAGCATTCTTCGAAATTAATTATAGATTACTTGTTATTGAGTTTTATAAATGATTTGTTCAAGTCGCATTGAAGAAGGCCATTCTCTGATTTACGTACTCATGCCTATATGTTGTGCAAATTTAAAATATATCAGGAAGGGGTACCTGCTGTATAATCTATATATATAAAATAAGAGTTTTGTCTGTACATTGCTCAGAATTTGAAAAGAATGGTATTTATGTATCGATCACGTCCACAGTAACAAGAAAATGCAGTTTTTACTTTTCCGTAATTTCTGTCTGTCTGTCTATCTGTCTGTCTGTATATATGTACACGCATCACTAGAAAACGGCTGAAGAGAATTTAATAAAAATCGCTATGTAGAGTTGGGGGGTGAGCTGCTACAATCTAGGCTATAAATTATTTTATTCACGCTGAGTGGAATGGTAGTTTAGGGGAAGGCCTAAAATTCAAATCTCAAATATTTATATTATTTGTGGTCATATCGATACATACTACATAACTAAAGTTATATAGAATTAAATTTCTGATCATTTACGTCTTATGCATTTTTACCGTACCGGCTATGATAACACAGATATTCATGAATTTGGAATTTTGTTGCTAAGTCCATATCAACGCCGAGCCCCGACAAAATGGGTAAACAGAATTTAAAGAAAATCGGTATATAGACCCGGGAATAAGACACTACAGTTTAAGCTATAAACAATTTTATTCACCCTGGGTGAAATGGTAGTTTAGGGGAAGGCACCTAAAATTTAATTTTTAAATACCTATGTTTTTGGCCCTATTGAAAAGTACTACATAACAAAAGGTATAGAGAATATAATTTCCGATCATTTATGTTTTGTTCAGTTTTACCATACCGACTATGATAAGAGTGGTACTTCAGAACCGGAAGACAATTAATAATGTGAAGGCCTAGAATATCGAAAGCGCGTAACATAGATCAACAAGAACATTACACTGACCGTTGTTTGTTGTAATGTTCTTTGTCTCTTACGCTGACATTCAACTCCGATAGATGGGATTACTGCTGCGTACCGAGTATAACAGCCTAACTAAATATTGGCGGGAAATAGCTGAGGAGTTAGATAACTTTCTTCTTTAGCATGCCAATCCTCTGGTTCATACATTTTCTGATACTGCTGGTACGTAACACACTGGTTCATCATAGTATGCCAGCTATTCGATACCTACTCTGACGCGCTGTTTTGAATGAGCAGTGTGCGCACTTAAGTCAGAAGCTCAGTTAGTAGTAGTAGGAGTAGTAGTATGAACTGGTCTGGAATTACAATTTAGCCCTATTCCAAATTATAGGACCACAATTCACTTATAACTCAAAATTCAACCATGTAAAGAGCCGTTTCTTAGGAAAAGCTTCTTCCTCTTCACTTTCATTAAATCTACATTAACGTTATTCCAAATTAGCAGCGAAAATGTGGTTTCTTCTCTGGCTTGGAGGAAAAATTGCCTCCACGTCAGATAGTTCTTTCCTCCGCCAGTGTAGTGAATTGAGATTTTCCGACTCATCGGGTACTCCCAGGAAACAGATAAGTAAACGGGCATAGTTTTTGCCCTGGGACTATCCACTATTTGACCTACCCCCCCTCCCCTCCACCGAAAAAAGGAAGAAGATTGTTCACGGATCACGGATGTCTGCGTCTTGGTTATTCCAGCTCTGTAGCATTGAACTGTTAGTTGGGCAGCATAGTACTGTTCGTTAAAAGTGAGAAAATGTGTGGTTTTTCATTTGATCGAGTATTTCATATGAAGTCATTGCTTTTAATCGCGCCATTCCTACTGACGTCATTGTAATGACCCATGTTCATTTCAGTTGGGAAAACCAGTAAGAGAGTCTTTCTGAGAATCTATAAAGGCAGGCGGAGAGTGAGTGTCTGCCATTATAATGAAAACTCCCCAACCTGATTGTGACTGACGGTAGGCAAGCTGGCCTACCATTACAATGAAAATTACCCAACCCAGTCTTCATATGAGAAAATTGGTAACTTGCCCGTCGTGCTTCTACGGCAACGTTAAGAGCTATGCAACTTAATACAATCTTGCTCACAACGTTTACACTACCTAACCTAGAAATCTGTATAAAATTTAGAATTCCGTAGCGAAGCACGGGTTCATCAGCTAGTATTATATATTTACTCATGAAATCTAAGAGGCTGGGAATCTCCTATTTGAGGAATCGCTCATCCAAGCTCACAGATAGTTGCTCATTTGTTCTTTTAATTGCATAAAGTTCTGGTATATTGGTTCTGTTACCAAAAAGTAACAGAAACATCTATGAACACGTACAAGTCATTTTCAAAGTTGTGGAATGTTATGGTGTAATGTGTACCATGTTACACGCACGGCAATTTTTGTATGGGACCGGGAATAACCTGGGAACTATACTCAAGTGCTAGTGCACGGATATTGAAACATTTTAGGAAAATATGAAGGCGGTGGAATGGAAATTGGCACGGTGACGTTATGACCCTGAGTTTGTCTTGGTAAGTAGTTAGGAAAAGGCAGTTTTTCATGGAACAGAGATAAGTTGAAAACGTGAATAATGGAAAGTGTCCTAGGATATAAAAACCTAAAAAGTGCTACTCAAACGACTCATTTCTCATTAGTTATATAGACAACGATTCTGTACTATTCTATTTGCCATGATTGTTGTGAGTGTGTCGTGCTCTCAGACTTATTTCGTTATTTATTCATGGAATAAGTGAAGTGTGAAAAAATTATATCCATTTTTGGTAATATAGAGAATAGTCCTTTTCTTTACAATTGACTTTACGTCGCACCGACACAGATAGGTTTTATGGTGACGATGGTATAGGAAAGGCCTAGGAGTGGAAAGGAAGCGGCCCTGGCCTTAATTAAGTTACACATCTAGCATTTCCCTGGTGTGGAAATGGTAAACAACAGAAAACCATCTTCAGCGCTGCCAACAGTGGGATTCGAACCCACTATCTCCCGGATGAAAGCTCACAGCTGCGCGCCCCTAACCACACGGCCAACTTGCACGGTAAAGAATAAAGTCAAACAGTGAGTTAAAGTCATTCATATTGGCCTTGACTGCAAGCGCTTACCATTTTCTATCGTTTGCAGGGGTTATCAAGCGAGGTCTTGTCAACAGGATACCAGTTTTCCAGTCTTTATGTACACTTACCCAAGATATAATCTTTCATGCTCTTCATTAATTATAAATGCATATAATAATAATAATAATAATAATAATAATAATAATAATAATAATAATAATAATAATAATAATAATAATAATAATAATAATAATAATAATAATAATAATAATAATAATAATAATAATAATAATAATAATAATAATAATAATAATAATAATAATGTACTGCTCCATGGCTGAATGATCTCTCTCTAGAGGGTGGTGGAATAACACCTAAGGTATCCCCTGTCATCGTAAAAGGCGACTAAAAAGGGGATCCAGCGGCTCACAGCTTGGAAGATTGGTTTGGCGACCACGGGGCCCCTTAGCTGAGCCCGGGCATTGCTTCCACTTACTTGTGTCAGTCTCCTAACTTTTATCTGACTTATCCGACCTCTTTAGCCGCGTTTAACAATTCCTCATAAAATATGTATTCTGCTAGGTGTTCATAATCGTCTTAAAACACATCTTCATTTACAGACAACACCACAAAAATACACAGTTGTGTGTACGGTACATCACTTTTCATTGGGTTTCGTCGAAAAGAGCATACTGCCGATTAACTGGGCTTAATCTCCGTTAATATCAGCCTTAGATGATTGAAAAAAGGCCAAGAAACAAGAAATAATAATAATAATAATAATAATAATAATAATAATAATAATAATAATAATAATAATAATAATAATAATAATAATAATAATAATAATAATAATAATAGCTGGGGTTTGATTTGGCTTCGAAAATGAGATGCAGATCTGCCGATGGAGAAGATAGCCGATGTCCATTTCTTGCTAATATTTTTAACGCACTCTGAAAGATATACTTCGCAAATATGTTCTGTACTGTGAAATCTAATGTGGAACACACTACTCGATATTGTCGATATGCAAGCGAGCAGACAGAAGGAAGGTTGCTGTTTGAAATGTTCTCACCATTCTTTGTTTATTGTCCTCAGTGTGTTGCCACACCTCGTGTTTATCATGTCCACTTCATCCATCTCTGTCCACTTGTCGCCCCTCCCTTCTCCCCTGCACTGGCTGAGCGCTGTGGGGAATCCGGACCCCCCTTTGAAGTGGAAAATGTGTTTTGGAGGTGGTTCAAATTTGTTAAAGAAACTGAACAAACATCATATCGCCTTGTATTAAAATCTACACACAATGAATCTGCTGCTTAGTTACAGTACAACTCCTCTCAATTGTACAAACTTCATCTCAGGAGAGCAACACAGCCCTATATTTCACATCAGAATAATTATAATATTTGTACCCGCTTTTGTCACTAGCCCTTTTAAAATGTATGAAAAAAGTTTTGTTAAGACATGGATTGTGACTCCGCAATAATTTACGGTTGGATTACTCTATTTTAGTCTTGAATTAAACGTGTAAAGTAGGTACAATAGTAGAAAGAACATGTTAAAAAAATCTGAATTGAACGTTCAAATTGAATCACCTGATTTGAGAACCACTGCTTACATGTGCTGGTTTTCATAAGCATAGTGAATACTAACGAAGCCGACACTTAAACAAAGCGTTGCAAACAGTAAAGTTCATTTTGCTTACGCTTTTTATAACCACACCAGTGGATAAATGATCTACAGCATGCAACAACGATTGACATATAAGATGCGCTCACCACATTGGCAGACAAGCTCAACGTCCAATCAAGTTTTCGGAATGGCGATGATTGATCCCTCACTATTTACTGATTCCACACAGCTTAAAACAATACACAATTTTCACAGCTCTTACCTTATTTTATTCCGTTTGCCTAGAACTTCGAAGTATTACAATATGATATGCAAGGGTTAAGGATCTCTTTGTACTGAAATGCCTCGTTCATTCGTCGAGGTTTAAATTGTGGCCGCCTTGCTGAGGAGTCACAGACAATATCACTCAGCTATCACACCTTATAATAATAATAATAATAATAATAATAATAATAATAATAATAATAATAATAATAATAATAATAATAATAATAATAATAAATTTCGTGTGGCTATTTCTAGCCGAATGCAGCCCTTGAAAGGCAGACCCTCCGAAGAGGGTGGGCGGCATCTGCCATGTGTAGGTAACTGCGTGTTATTGTGGTGGAGGATAGAGTTATGCGTGGTGTATGAGTTGCAGGGATGTTGGGGACAGCACAAACATCCAGCCCCCGGGCCATTGGAATTAACCAATGAAGTTTAAAATTCCCGACCCGGCCGGGAATCGAACCCGGAACCCTCTGAACCGAAGGCCAGTACGCTGACCATTCAGCCAACGAGTCGGACATAATAATAATAATAATAATAATAATAATAATAATAATAATAATAATAATAATAATAATAATAATAATAATAATAATAATAATAATAATAATAATCATCATCATCATCATCTATCAACTTGAACTAATGATCGCCCTTGGAGCCCTTCCCTGTTTTTCCCTCGAATCCGGGACCCCTGTGACCAAAGGCCAGCACGCTAACCATTTAGCCATGGAGCCGGAAATAATAATAATAATAATAATAATAATAATAATAATAATAATAATAATAATAATAATAATAATAATAATAATAATAATAATAATAATGAAGGAAAACGGAGTGGAAATAGATTGCTTAGCGTTCGCTGATGATATAGCCCTGATGAAATGTTGAAGGAAGTAGCAGAACAAACAGGTTTACAAATTTCCTTTCAAAAGACAGAAGTTATGTCGAACATAAAAAAATGATACGGCACAACTAAGCACCAAATATGGAACGATAAACCGTGTTAATAAATTTCAATACCTTGGGGAATGGATCCAGCAAAATTAACTTGACAAAGAAGCCATGGCAGCAAGAATCAAGAAAATGGAAGTCACTTTTCAAACCACCCGCAACATATACAACAAAAAGTGTTTTTCTCTGAACACAAACATTCGTCACTACAACACTGTCATCAAACCAGTATCGCTGTTTGCATGTGAATGCCTTATCCTGCCCGAGAAACTTTTGCTTGCGGATGTAGAGAGGAAAGGAAGAAAGATCTTACACACCATACTTGGTCCAAACTACAAACATGGCATCTACATTAGAAAATCCAGGCAAGATAGAGAAGATCACGGACACAATGCGTAAAGGCAGAGTTCGCTTCTACGATCATATACGACGGATGATCGACTCTCGATGGACGAAACGTATCTTCAGTATATTTGACTCAGAACCAAAAACGGCAATGCCATGGTACGTTAATGTCAAAAAAGGTCTTAAAGAACTGGGCATACAAGCAGAAGATGCACTAGACCGAAAACTTTTCACAGAAGCCATCAGGTCTTTTGGGACTCTCCGGGACGAAAAACGGGCAACTGGCGAAATGGACAGAAGAATGTCGTGCTAAACACAGCGAGATAATGAAGACGATGTGGATCAAGTGAAAAACGAACGTGGCAGATTCCCTATCTGTTGTTTTCCTATCCTTTTCTTAAATGATTTCAAAGAAATTGGAAATTTATTGAATATCTCCCTTGGTAAGTATTCAAATTCCTAACTCCCCTTCCTATAAATGAATATTTGCTCCAATTTGTACTCTTAAATTCCAAAGGTCAAAGGTCAACGACTGCTCAAAAGTGGTCCCAATAGGCCCATTTGAAGAAAGAAGAAAAATAAGGAGGAGGACAGTGTAACGAAATTCGGAAACAGATGAAGAAGAAGAAGAAGAAGAAGAAGAAGAAGAAGAAGAAGAAGAAGAAAGATTACATTACAACGTCTCTTGTTCAGGTTCTCTAGATTGAAGAATACATATCCTAGTATGAGTTTGAGTCAGTGTCAACTTCCGTTCATGATCTTGGTTTAAAATGCAGTTTTCCATGACTACATTATACAGAATGATTAAATACTACGTAATAGGTTATATGCGTATTACTGAGCAGAGATGCCGCGTTGTATTCACGCGCGAATGCTATGGTGGCAAGCTTTGCATTCGTGAGACGAGTAAGTGCAAACCACGCCGTCGGCTGTCCCGAGAATTTTTTTTTGTGGTTTCCTATTTTCAAATGCTGGAACAGTTCCTATTCATAGGCGATAGCCGATTCTTTTCACCTCATTGCCCCGTTTCATTCTCCGTAATTCATTTAATCTTCTTTAGGTCCTTAACAAAGGTTGGGGTCAGGAAGGTCAAGCGACCGTAAAACATGCCGTATAATTTCATTTCTCCTCGTTCCCAACTTAGAATTAGGAACGGGACTCCGGAGTAGACATACTTACAGTTCATATGCGTATTAGCCTTCTGTATGGTTTTCGGTGCGTGAATTGTAGTTTACATGTTGAACGTATGTTATTCTTCTAAATATAGACCTTCCGTAATTGTGACAAAATAGTTGGATTCATGATTATGCAGTGTTTGCAGAGTAATGATATCAGTAACAGAAGTCAATTTGTAGTCATTTTCATAAATACTTGGCACTTTTGTTAATATCCCACTTCTTCAATTACAAACATTTTGTTCATAACACATTCTCGCCTTAAACTGCTTTTGACTTCTTGCGCTTGTAATCTGACGTGTACCAGTTTCAAGAAATGGGTCTGTATTAAACTAATTGGTTTGTTTTTAGTCGTGAACACTAATTGCTGTTTGCGTCATTTTTTTCACTGTGCTGGTTCCTTTCGTCAACACTCAGGTTATTCATCTGTGAAGACTTTTTAGATGATGCATGTGTTTACTGAGTGCATGAAGTGTGGTAACTTATTATAAACTAGCTGCAAAACCCGGCGTTGACAACAATCACTTGGCATGTACATGATTATATTTTTGTCCACCCCTCGTACTTCTTCCCAGATTCTTGACGCACTCGCTTCTTTGCTCTCTTTAGCTCTTTGCAATTACGTAATATATTTTTGCATTGTTGGCGATCTTGATTTGATCTTTTTCCTTCCGGTATAAAAGGAATCCAGATATTGGGTTAGTATTTTTTTTGTAAATCCTGACAAATTTACAAAGTTTTTTTGTTGCTATTTGCTTTACGTCGCACTGACACAGATAGGTCTTATGGTGATGATTGGACAGGAAGGGCCTAGGAATGTGAAGGAAGTGGTCGTGGCCTTAATCAAGGTACAGCCCTAGAATTTGCCTGGTGTGAAAATGAGGAACCACGGAAAACCATCTGCAGGGCTCCCGACAGTGGGGTTCGAACCCACTATCTCTCTGATGCGAGCTCACAGCTACGCGCTCCTAACCGCACGGCCAACTCGCCCGGTACAAAATCTTTGAAACGCTGCCAGAACGATCTCAATAGCAGTTCTCTTTACAGTCCATAGAGTTATTTACCGGCTCTTGGGTGTGAACTTTCACACGATCGCCACTGATATTTTTTTTTCATTGTATCGGAAAAAGGTGTGGAATAAAAATTTCTAAATAAACTTTGCCATGAATTATTTTCGTGAAAAACCAACCGTAAAAGAGATACATCGAATTTTATGCTTTAGGTCCTTCCTAAAGTACATCCCCCTGCCTACTTTTTAAAAACTTACAGTTAGGATCCTACTCGAATATTAACCGACTGGAATGTGACGATTGAAAGCAATGCTATCATATAAAATGCTGGATGAAATGAAAAGCGGCACAGTTTCTCACTTTTCGCTAACAGTACTACGCTGGCGTTCTAACAATTGGAAGTTCCAGAGCTGGAATGACCCGACCACAGACGGCGGTGAAAACTGCTCTGCCATCTTCAGTTAAGTGTGCGCACTCACCATTCGCTTCAGCGCCTCATAGCAGGGACCGAATAGCTGGAATACTACGATTAACCAGAGAAATGGCATGGTAAGAAATAAAGTTATCTAACTCCCCAGCTGCTTCACACCAATATTCAGATATGGTGTATTACTCGGGTAGGTAACATTCACAGCTCACCCGGCAGGCAGTGGTAATGCCATCTATCGGAGATGAGTATCAGCAGAAGAGACAAAGCACATCACTGCAAATAATAGTCAATGCAATGTTATCGTTCTTCAATGTTATGGGCTTTCCATATTGTAGGACTTCACATTCACTTTTCATCCGACTCTGTGATATTAGGGCATCCAATGTAAAGGGAATCTCTCTTCCTCCTTTCAACCCCCTGTGGATGGGGGCGGTGGAATAACACTCACTATATCCTCTGCCTGTCGTAAGTGGCGACTAAAAGGGGCATCAGGGACTCTGAACTTTGGAGCGTGGGTTTGCGACCGCGGAGCCCTCAGCTGAGTCCTGGCATTGCTTTCACTTACATGTGCCAAGCTCCTCACTTTCATCTATTTTATCCGACCTGGCTTGGTCAACTCTTGTTCTTTTCCGACCCCGATGGTATTACGTATAGAGGCCTAACGAGTCTTTCATGTTCATGTCCTTCATGGCCCTTTTCTTACTTTGGCCGATACCTTCATTTTTCGAAGTGTCGGACCCCTTCCATTTTTTCTCTCTGATTAGTGTTATACAGGATGTACCAAAACTTGACGGCAAAAATTTAGGAATGGATTCCTCACATAGAGAGAAGGGAAAAAGTTCATGACAACATAGGTCCGGAGACGTATATTTACAGATTTATTCAAAATTTTGTACATTTACACCGTACGTCTGTAACGGCACCTGAAAAACTTTGAGTATGTATCAGAGGAAATGTTCAAAGTGACGACCTTCAGCTTGAATAGAAGCTTCTGAGTGGCTCAGACGGTTAAGGCGCTGGCCTTCTAACCCCAACTTGGCAGGTTCGATCCTGGCTCAGTCCGGTGGTATTTGAAGGTGCTCAAATACGACAGCCCCGTGTCGGTAGATTTACTGGCACGTAAAAGAACTCCTGCGGGACTAAATTCCGGCACCTCGGCGTCTCCGAAGACCTTAAAAAGTAGTTAGTGGGACGTAAAACAAATAACATTATTATTATTATTATTAATAGAAGCTTCCGCTCGTCGTTGCATGGAGTTACGCACGCGATCAAAAATGCCTGGTGTAGTGAGTACTGCCTGAGAGGCTGTCACAAGGTGCTCACATCAAGTACATCAGGAACAGGAGTCGCATACACAAGTCCAGGGGGTTGAAGCCAGGAGAGCGTGGTGGTGGCCAAGCAATTGGTTCTCCTCTACCTATCCAGCGCTCGAGAAAATGGGTATTCAGGTACCTGCGGGCAGCAGACTGAAATTCTCGCTTTAGAAAGGTAACATTAATTGAAGTAGGGTTTAATTATGGAATGTACACGAGAACTCAGATTTATCCTAAATTCTATTATTACGACCGCCTAGCTGCTCCCAAGGACTCACAATTCGTGGTCGCGGATTGGCAATCAGTCTGGCGTTATTTCCATGCTCTTAATTTATATTTTTCACATCCGAACTCCTTTTATGGTAAGCTCTTGTTCTCAAACCGACCTCTGAAGAAGATCTCCAATTTTTATTTTCCGTTATATCATGAGCTTTCTTTTTATTTCACTTGCACCGATCTCGATAGCTGCAGTCGCTTAAGTGCGGCGACTACCAGTAATCGGGAGATAGTGGTTTCGAACCCCACTGTAGTCAGCCCTGAAGATGGTTTTCCGTGGTTTCCAATTTTCGCACCAGGAAACAATGCTGGGGCTGTACCTTAATTAAGGCCACGGCCGCTTCCTTCCCACTCCTAGCCCTTTCCTGTCCCATCGTCGCCATAAGACCTATCTGTGTCAGTGCGACGTAAGACAACTTGAAAAAAAGTTATTTGACTTACACCTTCGTTCCTCATTTTCTTTCTGTCTACTATGATTAATATTAAGAACTGATAATGTCGTTGTTTAACCCATTAAAAAACCAATAATCTCACCTGCCTCAGTCACTCGGAACGACTTGGGTTCGATTTCACTTCAGGAAAATGATCAATTTTAAGTGTTCTGAATTTCATTTAGCTTACAAAACCATGGGTATTAAGTTAATTGTAAGGGGGAAAACTGACCGACCATGGAGCTATCCATTGTACTGCATTGCAATCAATGTGGAGGTTAGGGATAGCTGTAACCTTTTCGGTCGCTGCCTCCGGCTCCTCTATGGACCGTACGTACTGTGTTTGCCTCCTAGCGTATTCCGTTCAGTCTAAGACTATGCATTTTATTGTCCCTTCGTATTTGATACTTAAATACACTTTTTAGAGACTGAAACGTTTATTGCAAGGGAAGTCATGGGAAATAATTTCAATGCCAGTAGTATTTTGTACCGCATATAACATACGTTACACTATTTTCAGTTAATATATCGAGCGAGTTGGCTGTGCGGATCGGGTCACACAGCTGTGAGCCCGTATTCGGGAGACGGAGGTTTCGAATCTTGCCGCCAGCAGCCCGAAAGGTAGTTTCCTGTGGTTTCTCATTTTGACACCAGGCAAATGCTGGGGCAAAAGAAGGCCACGTTCACTATGTTGCCCAGCCCTCTCCCATCCTGGAGTCACCTAAATCCTTCAGTGTGTTCGGAAAACGTTCAACCATTCGAAAAAATCTCAGTAAATATGTCTGTATAAAGCACAATCAGTGAATTTAGTACTCAAATCAACTTCCAGACTTCTACAAAATTGTGCTTCCTTTTCGTGTTCATCTACAGTTTACAGTAAGTTGCAGTGTCGCCAGAATAACCAATGTCAAATACATTTTATAAACATCATTTGCAAAGTGAAACAGAGATTGGTTTACTAAGAAGGGCACAAATCAATTCAGACCTATCTTGTAGAAAACTACTTCCTTACTCTGCGGATTAAGGTGACCCAGTGCAGAAACGTGCCTCCAACTCTACTAACACGGACATTCGCATTTAAATCAATTGAAGTGACTGTGCAGGGTGGTGGGTTGTTACAACTTAGCTCCGAGATGCGTTATCGAAAAAATGTTTTATTTCTACCTCATATTTATTTCTTATCAGAGTCCTTTTTGGGAATTAATGTTCATATTCTTGAGAAAGTTACACTAATTTTCATAAAAAGCAGAACTCCTTGAAAGACTAGATATAGGGTGTTCATGTTCACAGGATATGTTCCTTAGTATGTTGTGCAGAAACGATTAGAATTTCATTCACCTAGGTTCAGCATTTGCCCTGCTGTCTAGTACGCATTGGGTCCTCCATGGGCACGGATAACTTGTACCACGCGTGATGGCATCGACCCGTATAAGGTGCGAATGACGTCCTGGGGTATAGCCATCCATGTTGCATTAATCTGGTTCCACAGTTCATCTTTGGTGGTTGCCATTGGATCGCAGAGCCGGACCCGTCATTTCTCCATATCCCACATATTTTCGATTGGTGACAAGTCCGGTGATCGGGCGGGACAGGACAACAGTCTGACATCTTGTGACAACAAGAAGGCACATATTCGTGGAGCAGCATGTCGTCGCGCATTGCCGTACTGAAATATGGCGTCTGGGGTGTCGTGCAGAAAGGGTATGGCTACCAGACGCAGGATGTCATTCACGTAGGTAGAACTGGTTACAGTGCCCTGCACACATGCCAATTGTGATTTGTGGTTGTACCCAGTAGTACCCCACACCATAAGGCCTTGAGTTGGCGCTATATGTCTTGTGCGAATGCAGTCAATGTGATACCTCTCTCCCTGTCTGCGGTGAACCAAAATGCGGTCATCATTTTCAAACAAACAGAACCTGGATTCGTCCGAAAACACTATCTGCTGTAATTCCTGTCTCCAGTGACGTCGTTCCATACAGCATTGCAATCTAGCATATTTATGTACATTATTCAAAGGTAGGCAGAGAAGTGAACGACGCACCGGTAACCCAGACCGTAATAAACGGCGACGGACTGACACTCCTGATAGTGTACGACGTGTTACACTGTGTCCATACCCATCCCGTCGTGTTCTATGGCCTTCTGTGAACAATTCTGTACACATCCGTTGCACTGCCGACACGATTCGTCCCACACGAGCAGCAATTTTCCAGATTGATGCATCACGTTCTCTTATGCCAAAAATGCGCTCTCTTTCAAACTCACTCATTTGACAGTACGGTTCTCGTATACGTCTGCGAGGCATCCTGCACATCTGCTCAAGTCACACTGTTCCATTATCTTCGGTTTATAGCGACAACGAGAGCCGCAGACACATTTTACCAGTTGGTGATGGTGCGCCGGTGTATCGATGTGGACCTTGTACTGACGGCCGACATGGTTCAAATGCTAATATTTTTTTTCAGAACGTACTATTGCAAATATCCTGTGAATATGAACTTCCTCTCTCTTGTCTTTCAAGGTGTTCTGTTTTTTATTATCATGAGTGTATTAGTTTCTCGAAAGGAATTTATAAATTTACTTAATATACTTAATGTAAGCGAATAATTTTGATAAACATTTCATTTTCTCACTTTGTTTACGAACAAACCTATACACATCATGAAATATGTTTTGTAGAAATATACAGAAAAATGCATAAAATACGTTCGCATGAAAATATTCTGCTTTGTAACATTATAAATGCGTCCAACTCTTTGGCTGAATGGTCACCGTTGAGGACTTCCGTTCAGAGGGTCCCGGGTCCGATTTCCGGCCACGTCGGGGATTTTAATCGCGCCTGATTTAATGATTCTGACTCGGGTGGTGGGTATTTGTGTTTGTTTCAACACTCTTCTCTTCATATTCGGACAACACACGATACCACCAAGCACCACAGAAACACGCAATAGTGTTTATATCCCTCTACATAGGCCCAGGGTAGAGGATTGTTGGCCAGTTGTACTTCCTCTTAAAACAATAATCGCCAACCAACCTCCATACAGGGTTGGCGTGAGGTAGGGCATCTGGTCGTAAAACAGGGCCAAATCAACGTGTGGGACGAATATACTGCCAGTATCTTACTTCCTTGACCTACAGAAATTGAAAACCTACTTGGAAACAACACATTTATTTCGCATAGTGCCTGTTCACAAGCTTATATTTTAAAATGATTGTTGTTATGGCGACCATAAGAATGTTAGTTTTACATGAAATATAATCATTAAAATCATCAATTTTCATTTCAAATGTCCCACACGCAGTGGCCGAGATTCGAACCGTGATAGACTTGGTGGAATTCAGTGGCTGTACTATTCAACTATAAATTATGTTAAACCTTTGAAATACTGCCTGTTGTATTTTTAACAAGTGTTATATTTTTCCAACAAATCAATGCGTGTGATGATGAGTTTCAAATGATCTGACGATACGATGAAGAGTAGCAGCTTTCGTGTTATAAGGAGATCCATAGTAATTTATAACAAACCCTACTTTATGTAGCTCTAATCCTATCTAATAAGAGATTTTGGGCAACTTGTTCTAGCCAATACATAAAATATATTGCAGTTGATCTGAATGTTCAGTTTAGATTACCAATATGAAACTAGTTTTCGGCAATGGTTATCAACTTCAAACGGTTTGAATATTTGATAATTCAGTTAAAGAAAGTGAGGCTTCTTGCTTCTTAAGAAAATAATTCTCATTATGGATATATTAACAATACTTTAGTTTGCTTTACATCCGAATAACTATATTTTTTAATATTTTTCAGAGTCGTAGAGGTGCCGGAATATTTTCTCGTGCAAGTAAATCTACCTACATGAAGCTGACCTATTTGAGCACCTTAAATACCACCAGGTCCGCCTCTGTGGTGTAGTGGTTAGCGTGATTAGCTGCCACCCCGGGAGGCCCGGGTTCGATTCCCGGCTCTGCCACGAAATTTGAAAAAGTGGTATGAGGGCTGGAACGGGGTCCACTCAGCCTCGGGAGGTCAACTGAGTAGAGGTGGGTTCGATTCCCACCTCAGCCATCCTGGAAGTGGTTTTCCGTGGTTTCCCACTTCTCCTCCAGGCGAATGCCGGGATGGTACCTAACTTAAGGCCACGGCCGCTTCCTTCCCTCTTCCTTGCCTATCCCTTCCAGTCATCCCATCCCTCCACAAGGCCCCTGTTCAGCATAGCAGGTGAGGCCGCCTGGGCGCTGTACTGGTCATTCTCCCCAGTTGTATCCCCGACCAAGTGTCTGAAACTCCAGGACACTGCCCTTGAGGCGGCAGAGGTGGGATCCCTCGCTGAGTCCGAGGGAGAAGCCGAACCTGGAGCCGAACCGTCCGAGCTACTCATTCCGGCACGGATATATTAATGAGAAGGTTAACTTGCAGACAGTCTCTAATAAAATGAACAACAATTGTCGCACTCGAAAAACAATCGTTATACTCTTCTACCAGTCAATGTCTATGATGATGAATTCATGTACAGAAATATTCCTCATTAATATGAAAATGATCTGAGGATACCATGAAGAATTTACTTCATCAGAGTAGCAGCTCTCGAAGAAAATGTCATGATTTCTGATAATTCGAGTGCTAAAACTGTTAGCTGTGATTCGTCGTGCTTTGAGTGTTGATAGCCCAACCCCTCGTGTTGCGAGTGGAAAGCCCTCCCACTTGTCTTGCACTCTGTTAGATTACTGAGAAGACTGTCCGGCGCTTAAAGCTTCCTCTGTCCAACAGCGCCATTAATTTTATAGGCTATTGTAAGGGCAGGGGAGACTTCAATTCCATTAGTGGTTAACCGCAGTAAGAGACAGACATACCCTGTAATAAAAATAATACATACGTTTACCCTCGAAGTTACGATATTAAAATGATACCTCTAAACAAACATTCATTTAACCATGTTAGTGGATAGTTTGCACGCAATTCTTTCCTACAGGACTTATGGCCAACTCAGAAATAAATACTGTCTCTAAAATATATTCGCATTAAAAATATTGAGAACTGAAAAGCAACAGGGCAGCGTATTCGAACCCTTGGTATGTAGTAAATGATACAATGACAAGCACAAATACTAGGTGATACATTAACAGCAGTGACACAGCAGTCGCAACGCGAGGTTTTAGCTTTATAGAAGTACAGTATTCATTGTCCTTTCCTTGCGTGGTTCACACATATTACTGTAGTAATAATTTATTTGAATCCGAAATTATTACAAAGCACAAGTTTGTGCAGTCCATGTAACTAACAAGTATGCTAATACAGCGCACCACATGGTGAGAAAAAAATTGCTGTAATACTGTACCTAAAGCGAATTATTTTCAAGACAGTCATTAAAGATGTTTAACTAAGAGATCGCTCAGATAGCAGACCTCTAGTTGCTCTTCTCTTGACATTTTATATACACTATTCTGTTTGCTTTCTTCCCATACCAACGATTTTGGATAACACTCATAGAATTATGGTTGGAACTCTCCATACGATACAATTTATCTGCTCTTCGGTTGACATTACCCAATCTCACATTCGAATAGGAGTGTAGATGCAGCAGTTGAAAAGAAGCAGTGACTGATTCAGTACATCGAATCTTTCGCTATCAACCTTCTGACAGAGGCTTAAGTCTTGAAGCAACTTTCTGAAGTGAATCGTAGCCCATAAAATTTAATAGGAAGGTACACGAGTGAAGACATGAAAGATATTGAGGTGCCAATCATTCGCTTTCAGGGAAGATGACACACTGCCATCGGATCGTACGGAAGACGGAAGTCTTTGCCCAAGCTGAGGACGGGAGTGATGTTGACGTGAAGAACTGAAATATTGTCTTCCAGCTCTGTGATGTGGTCGGGTATTGAGGATGTTCCTAACTCGCCTACTAAATTAAAAACATATAAAACTGCATTTAAATTGAAAAATATGAAAATTATTATTTATTAAATAAAATACTCAATCGTTGTACCTTGTAATCACACTTAGTTCTTACCTGATTACTTACACATACGTTATTTGATGGTCGCCAGCTGCAACTCAGTACAACAATAATAGAATTAGAATCTTGAATATCACTGGGGTGTGGGGTAAATAGCTTACTTTCTGCGAAAATGCGATTGTCGTTTTGTTTCCTCATTAAATTTTAAGTTTATGTAATTTTACTCTTGAAATGAAACGATTGATTGATTGATTAATTTGATAGAACAAAATATATTCTTGAAATAATTTCAATAAAAATAGTAAGAACTGCTGCGATAAAACAGATGAGAATATAAAATTATGGCATTGCAACTGAAAGAAACTCGTCATTAAATTTGAATTCTTCTTGACCGGACATTTAACTACAGTATTATACACGAAATTTTTCCCTTACTGGTTCACTTGACGACGTATTCCTTTGAATTGGTATTTGCTATAGACTAATGACTATTGACCGACTGAGGCCTCTCCATCCCGTTGATTGAAGCTATAAGACGCTGGTCCTAGTATTTATAACCAAATGTATCACCAGAGATCTTTTACATGCCGATATCATTAGGCATGGAGTGTCGAGCTGACTTTTTTCCGTACTTCAAAAGTCTGACTACCTCTGCCGGGTTTGAACTCGCAATCTTGGGATCCAAAGGCCGGCAATTTACCACTGATCCATACAGGGAGCTGGTAACGTGATATATTGTACCTGTATGAAACGCCGTGTATGAAAACGAGTACAAACACCTATTCTCCGAGTCAGCGGAATTAATGAGACGCGGTTAAAAGCTCCAGCCCGACTAAGGTATGAGGAATGATAATGAGAAGTCTCAATTGTTCAACATTTTGTTTTACTGACGGATTAAATTCATTTAAGCTTACAGTATTGTATGTAAGTTGGAGTGCTCAGCTCGGAGGCTGGTTTGGACCTTTTGGACCTCAACAACTCCGCCATCAGCCGCCATAGGTGGCCCAGGCCTCGCTGGAAATGCGTACTACGGAAATGAGGAGTGATGTCGTTTCCCGTTGCTTTCCTGACTGAGCCACATGTTGCAATTACATCTCAGTCTGCCAAGCCCACTGAAATGCCCGCACTAAATGACCCTATGAGCAATATTTTCACACCATTACTAGCATCGCTCATACCTCAGTCACTGAGACAGATCATTGAAAGTAAATTTCTTCTAGCCCGTACCAGAAGACATAGTGCACTGTAAACACTAAGTCTTGTCAGAAATGGCATGCTTACAGTATAATAATTGTTTTCTCTTCGTTCCGAAATATTGCTTATCTACAAGTGGAGGACTGTCGCTGTCTCTCGTTTCGGTAGTAAGTACATATCATTATTAAATGTAAGAAACAGGGGACATTGCAACACACACTGCGTCAAGTGAGAGAATAGCCTCAGGTTAGAAAAAAGGTTATTTGTAACCATTATCAGTTATCTAGTCCGGCTCCATGGCTAAAGGGTAGCGTGCTGGCCTTTGGTCACAGGGATCCCGAGTTCGATTCTCGGCAGGGTAAGGAATTTTAACCATAATTGATTAATTCCCCTGGCACGGGGACCGGGTGTATGTGTAGTCTTCACCATCATTTCATTCTCATCACGTAGCGCAGGTCGCCTACGGGAGTCAAAGCAAAAGACCTGCACCAGGCCTCTCCGGAGGCCACGCGACATTTCATTTATCAATTATCTAAATGACAACAGATAAATATAAACGATATACCCATTCAAATTCAAAATAACGTCCCTGGCTATGTTAAAATAATGGCCTTTAAAATGTATATATGGTCGCCATAAGACCTATCTGTGTCGGTGCGACGTAAAGCCCCTAGCAAAAAAAAAAAAATGTATATGGCTCATTTTTCCCTTAATCAGCCTTAGCTCAACCAATCAGAAAAATATCGTGAATTATCACGTGACCTGGTCAGGGTGACGACTGTTTCTCTATCATTACTAAATTAACCGACTCTCAATTACTGCGTATCGAACACAAAGCCTCGATGTAACAGGCATCACTGGGCCGGCTCTTGGATTTTTAAATTTAATACTGCTCTCGTCAGCTTGGGCTGCAACCTACAATTCAATAACCGGCTACAAAATGAGTTGAAAATCTGGTTTACTGTAAATAGTGACAATGGAACTATCCAAGACGTTCCACGCGAATGTTTGTAAACACACGATAAATATAAACTACAATATGCAGGACAGAAGAATGATCCAGTTCAAAAGTGAAAATAACCGTAGTCAATACTGAAGGGTCAGACATGGCAGTCAAAATTGATAGGAAGTGAAATGAAAAATGGAAAGGAATTATTCCTATGAATTACGTACCTGACAAGTGGTTTGGTCAATGCAAGTACCTCGAAGGAATATTCGCTCTCAGTTACACTATGCAGTTATAGGAAAATTTTCTTCTCTTGTTAATTTAATATTTAGTGCTTGACAATAATGTATTTTAGTGTACCATTTGCCACCGAGGTTGACACCTCATTTGCAAATAAAGAGATTTTGATTTTGATTTGATTTGACTCAAAATAGAAAGCTTACCCAGCTCACTCCAAAATGCTTTCCGAACGACTCACAACTGAGACATTCCTGTAATGACTATAGAACCGGAGTCCGGAGTGAGTCTTGTACTTTTTCCATTTACGTTTTCCAGGCTTCTTCGTTTCATTTCTATTATCCGGCCTCCTTCGGCCAACTTACGTTCCCTTACGAACCAAATAGTATTTTGGGAGATAAAATCCTATTTCAGTTTCCTAATTTTAATAGCATTTCTTTATTTAGCCGATACCCCACCCTTTAAGTTGTCTAGGCTCTTCCTATTCCTTCTTTAGTATTCACAGGGGTTGATGACTACTTTGTTTTATCCCTTGAGACAGTCGCTACCACCATCACTCTGGTGTTCCCGCTGTGCTTCAATTTCTCATTTTCTTCTGTCATGCTCTAATGGACTTCATTCAGGACCTTCCCATTTAAGTCAGAAAAATCATCAATTGATGAATCAATACATCTATCTATCTATCTATCTATCTACTCTATCTACTCTATCTATCTGTCTATCCATGAATAGATCTGTACAGCATTGGGATATCTTAGGTCTCCGCTATTTTTCACGATATGGTCTTTTAAAACGTGCTTCTTAAAATTCTTACGAATCAAGATTCACCCTGGTGAAATGGGTCGACAGGTGTTATTATTTGCTGTTTTACATCGCACCGACACTCGCGGGTCTTATAAGACGACGGGACAGGAAGGAAGCGACTTGGCACTATCACAGAACAGGCTTACATTGATGTTTCACTTTTACTGAGGTACAGCCCCAGCATTTACTTGGCGTGAAAATGAGAAACTACGAAAAACCATCTTCAGGGCTGCCAGTAGTCGGCTTGGAACCCACTACCTTCCGAATGCAGGTTCACAGCTACCTGACCCAAACCGAGTAGCAGCTCAGTCGGTGTTGATAGTCTTCGGGTAAGAATTGTCTTATTCTCGTAATTGGCTTTAAAAATAAGAAAGTGATTGACGTATGAGCTACGTAAGAAGCACCATTCCCTGTGCGTGATGGATGGTGCGAAAGTGCCGCCCATAGAACCAGTTAGTGCACACATTTTAGTGTTCTAGTCTGATTGACATGTAATGGTAGTTTCTGGTTCGGTGAGAAAAGCAACGATAAACTACTTCACCCCACATTTCCCCACATGAATGTGAAGAGACTGGCACAAGTAAGTAGAAACAATGCCCAACTCAACTAACGGCCTCGTGACCACTAACCTATGCTTCAACGTTGAGAGGCCCTGGAGTTCCATTTTTCAGTCACCTCTAACGACAGACAGACAGGGTATAATATCGTGGGTATATTATACCTCAAGCCCCCCTCCCCGCCCAAATGTGAAATATCTGTGATGAAAAGATGGTATAGCCGTCCTTCGGGTGAAGGACTTATCATAAATTCAATATCCCCAAACTGGGAGTGCAAAACAGTACCATTTCTCTCTGACCAATATACTTATATTCTTAAAATGGAATTATAATAACCACGACAACCAATATCATTATCATCATCATCATCATCCTCATAATCATAATCATAACCATAATCATAATTGTTCCAAGATCAAACACAAAGTCAGTGCCAGGAACAACATCTTGAGGAAGCTGAGAGGTACAAACTGGTGTGCAAAGCCACAAGTTCTTAGAACCACTGCATTGGCTCTGTGTTACTCTGCTGCAGAATACGCATCCCCTGTGTGGTATAGATTATCCCACGCCAAGACTGTGGACCCTGCCCTGAATGAAGCTTGTAGATTAATCACAGGATGCCTGAAACCTACCCATGTTGAGAAGCTATACTATCTTGCTGGTGTTGCACCTCCAAGTATTCGTCGAGAAGTCGATGCCGATCAAGAACGACTGAAGTTTGAGAACGTTGAAGCTCACCCGCTGTTTGGTCAGCAACAATCTCAATCTAGGCTGAAATCAAGGAAAAGCTTCCTCGAGACATCAAAGCCCTTGAAAGGACCACCAGATAAGGCAAGACTTTCCTTGTGAAAATGTAAGCAGCAAGAATGGATAGAGCCGCGTGAACAACTTCCGGCTGGCTACAATGAAGACTGGAGTGTCTGGGGGTCCCTTAACCGATTAAGAACTGGTGTCGGCAGGGCTAAGTCCTCACTTAACCCTTGTCTAGTCGCGCGAAAATTATTACGTTACTAGTCGCGCACGGAGGTAACCACCGGGGTAAAAAATGCGCGTCATTTTCGTCCTTTGAGATGATGTTTTGGCATGTTCGTTTGCAGTATTCTTCGGTATAATTAAAAGAAAGCCTTTTAAGTACTTGTAGGTTATTTTTACAGAGTTTGTTTGATCTAAAAACAGAATACTGTAGACCTTAACAATGTCGAATGATCTTATGATATTAAATTCGTGAGACTCGTCATTACCTACGACGATCACATCATATGATATATGAAATAATATTAGTAAAATAACTGTAGAAGAACGAAACAACAAGGTCATCGACCTCCAAAATAAAAATGCCCTAAAATATACGGTAATTTACCTAATTGCACACGAAGGAAACGTCCAGGCGATATCACTCGTCTAAACAATGATCCCACATTCGCACACAGGATGCACGAAGGCGCCGAAATGCTGACAGGACGAATCCAAATGAACAAGGATGGGGATGGGGAGACCCCACAGTTCAACTGGGAAGTTCAGTACCGTGAAAAATGTAATCGGCCCGGAGGAAATCTCCGCGAGCGACTAATTAAGGGTTAAGTTATGGGGTTTCACATCAGAGGACAGCAAATACGACTGCGGTGAAGAACAAACAGTGAACCATATGTATTAATGTCCTCTTTGCCCATTTTCATGCTCAGAGCTAGATTTAATGCTTGCTGATGACAACGCCCTAAGTTCGGCTTGCCAGATGCAGGACTTTTGATTTGATTCCCGTAGGCGACCTGCGCGTCGTGATGAGGATGAAATGATGATGAAGACGACACGTACACCCAGTCCCCGTGCCGGCGAAATTAACCAATTATGGTTAAAATTCCCGACCCTGCCGGGAATCGAACCCGGGACCCCTGTGACCAAAGACCATTTAGCGATGGAGCCGGACAACGCCCTAGGTGTGGCACAGTTTTGGAAAAACACCAAATTTGGTCAATTTACTTTGTATGTTAATTTTCGTAAATAGTTGAATTATTGTTTTAACTTATGATTAAGTATGCTTCTGACACGAGTAAATAAATAAAAATAATCATCATCGCCCAATGGGCATAAACGCACCGAGCATCTTTGTTCTAAATTTGACTGCAGATATTCTGTTGTGGAGAGCCTCCGTGGCTCAGACGGCAGCGCGTCGGCCTCTCACCGCTGGATACCGTGGTTCAAATCCCGGTCATTCCATGTGAGATTTGTGCTGGACAAACCGGAGGCGGGACAGGTTTTTCTCCGGGTACTCCGGTTTTCCCTGTCATATTTCATTCCAGCAACACTATCCATTCTCATTTCGTAGCATCTATCATTCATTAACATATCACTTTGGGAGTGGCGACCCCATCGTAATAATAGCCTATATATGATTCATTCATTACATCCCTGACCCGGTCACTGACTGGAAAACAGGTTGTAGGTTTTCAGTTTTCATTTTGTTGTGGAAATCAATTTCCATTAAGAACGAAATCAATGAAGGTAAATCATGATGTAAAGTATGTTGTAGCAGGGTTCCGAGCATTTTTATATGCTGTATGGCTATAAATTAGTTCTTATGACTTGTGTGAATTGTGACGAATTCTTCATAAAGCTCAGAAATGTCAGTTTTCAGACTTGTAATAAAAATAACTAGTAGAACTCACAAGACGATAAAGAGGGTTAACAGTAAGTGATTGTACATAAGGTTCGTCTCTAGCTCCTCCCCTAACTATTTGTGACTTCAAGCCGGCTGACCAACCGCATTGCACTTGGGCTATTTGATAACTCGCCTGTGCCATCAATCTGTGTCACATACACAATAGAATTTGTTTTACTCCTGCTCTGGTATACTTTATACCCCGCCTTCCCCCTTTTCTTTTTCCTCTTGTTCCTGCTCCCGACTGCCATTGTTGCGAACTCGTATGGTGCATGCTAGTGGCTTGTTCACCATTGTTTATAAAATGTCGCAAAGAGAATAAAAAGGAAATTCGCTTCCCTCAACTAACCAATATAACGTCTGCATAGTCAGTCGTCAAATGCAAAAAATAGTATGTGCAGGAATTCACTTCTTTCTTTTTAAAAAAGGAATGCACGGCATAAGCGCAGCGAGGAGACTGTTGGTGAAATCAGTAACATCACATCATTGTCCAAAGACACGACCGCTGTAAGTGTTAGGTTGGGATTCATTCCATGTCAAAGAGTACATTATATTATCCAACACTAAATATTTACTGAAATATTACTGATTTAATAGCTGCCACGGTGGATCAGTGGTACAGTCTGCTGCTCTATGGCTAAATGATTAGCATGCTGACTTTTGGTTTAAGGGGTCCCGGGTTCGATTCCCGGTTGGGTCAGGAATTTTAACTTTCATTGGCTAATTCCTTTGCTAAAGTGGCATGGTGTGTGTGTGTGTGCGTGCTGTTTTTATCATTGTAGATGTCCGACTCGTTGGCTGAATGGCCTGCGTACTGGCCCTCGGTTCAGAGGGTACCGGGTTCGATTCCCGGCCGGGTCAGGGATTTTAACCTTCGTTAGTTAATTCCAGCGGCTCGGGGTCTGGGTGTTTGTGCTGTCCCCAACATCCCTGCAACTCACACATCACACATAACACTCTCCTCCACCACAATAACACGCAGTTACCTACACATGGCAGGTGCCACCCACCCTCATTGGAGGGTCTGCCATACAAGGGCTGCACTCGGCTAGAAACACCCCCACGAAATTATTATATTATTGTAGATAAAGCCTCATTCTCACAGACGCACAGGTCGCGTGTACTGCGTCAACTCGGTTCGATCCCGGCTGAGGTAGTCGATCTTTGAAAGACGGCCAAAATCTTGGCATGATAAAATAGAATGGCCTTCTCTACCAATACCAGATGATCGGCGATAGAGGACACATATATAATCGAGCGAGTTGGCTGAGTGATTTATGTCAGCTAGCTGTCAGCTTGTATTCGGGAGATGGTTGGTTCGAGACGCACAGTCGGCAGTTCTAAATCTGATTTTCCGTGGTTTCTCATTTTCACACCAGGCAAATTCTGGAGATGCATCTTAAGGCCACGGTTACTTCCTCCCTAGTCCTTGCCATTTTAGGTACATATCATCCAGTTGTATGACGAATCATCTGTAAGAGATGCAGATTCAGGCCTAGGAGGCGAAGACTCCTTGCTGTTTAATAATTCCAAGGTAAGAGGACAAGGAACAGATGACGTCTCATTACTATCTAAAATATCTGGGAGGAATACTTCCTTCACAGACTGAAGATGGGTTTTGGGGTGTTTTCCCATTTTCACACCGTAAAAGTATGGAGATGTACTTTAATTAAGACCGCGGTCGCTTCCCCCCCCCCCCCCCCAGACCTAGCCCTTCCCTTCACCACAAGACCTGTGTATGTTGGTGTGATGTAAAGCAAACTACCAACGATAATGTACCCTTTCACTGCAATCATTACTGAATACTGAAATACAATCTAGTGACGATCATAGCGATCAAAGTCTATTAACATAAACTAGAGGAAAAAGTAATAACAGCATGCTGCAAATGTAGGTCAGTACATATTCACGTGAACTTCATCATGTTTACAAAGAGAAATGGCTATATCGAGATATAATTGCATAGAAAAAAGCAATGCAGGTTTCTAATCACTTTAACATTATAATTTGTTAGTATACGGAACTACACCTTGAATACTTACATACATTCTTAAGAAATTTTAATGACAGAGCAGAGAGTGTATCGTACATACTCGACATTCATTCCGTATTGAAAACTTAAAGTACTTTGCTTCTATACTTACAAATGTAGAAAATTATTATTATTATTATTATTATTATTATTATTATTATTATTATTATTATTATTATTATTACTGTACAGGGCGGTACACCTCCACAATGCAAATTCTAATATTGCGCCAGTTTAAACTCCTCTACAGGAGAACGCCTGAACTTTAACAAACTATATTAATTCAATGGTCTCTCGAAAGATGTCACCACAGTAAATTTGGTAATTTTGAAGTGTCTGAACGGTGTCTATTTCGACTTGTGTTTGTTTCCTCTGGATCAAGAAGTTTGGACGTTCTCTAACAGATGTCTCTACAGAAACTTTAATAACGCACTCTGGTGTAAAGGAATTAACTGTCCTGAAGAAATTTAACATTCATAAGTTTTGTTTTTGCTAAATTTTGTTCTGTGGTTTGTAGGTTGGCAACATTAATAATTTCTACTCGCTTGTATTGAATTTAGCCAATCCCGAATTTCTCTACTTAATTTTTGACCGATTACGTATGTCTTCTCCGATATGGATATGTTGCTTTAAGCTATCCAATAAAGTCGAGGGGGGTGTGGGTACTCATTCTTGAAAGGTCTCGAATGTTCCACGAGGGTATTTAAACTGCTGATTTTCTTGTCTCGGGGCCTCTTCAGTAACATCTCTCCTAGTGTGATTATGTAGCAGGGGACTTGAAGCGCCTCTTTCTTCGGGCAGCAGTTCATCCATAAGGTAATGGCCATTTAATAACTTCATTTCTCGCTAGCTCAGCAGTTTAAGCCTCGGGGCAGGTTCGAATCTTTTCGCATGTAACCTATCTTTAAAATGTAATAGACACTTGGTAAAATTTCGTCTCTAACTATAAATTGGGATAGAGAGTGCCTAACCCTCTCGAGCTCCCACTCCTATTGTTTTGAGGTGACTTTGTTTTCACAACCGTTTCCTTCTTTCTTAATGTAATAAAGTCTTCTTATACAAGTCACCTCTTTAGTATGGGATTAGCCCTTGTGTATGCGGCCTAGTGCCAAGTAGGTTTTAAAAGTGTATTAGGAGTGCAAGTTACGCCTCCAGTCAAGTTGGTATTTTGGGTCATGTAATTAACCTGCTTCTTTACTGAATAGGCCCAGTAGGTTGGGTATGTATTACCCCTGTTCTTGGTATGCCTTGAGGGCAGTTTGAAGTATAGTTTGTTGTGGCCTTTGATGGGCTTGAACCTTGAGAGCGGGTTTGCTCTTTCTTAAATTTGGTTTCTGTGTGCCTCGAGGAGGCTTAATATGGTAATCAGGAGCCAGTGCTCCTTGGCATGATTGGGGTTTTCTGCCCCTTTGTTTGAACTTGGTATATAGGTAAAGATGGGCTTATAGCTCAAGGTTCGTGAGTGTCGGGCTCGAAGCCCAAATTTTGTAACGAACTAAAATTGTACTTTCTTAATTTGTTGATCTGCTACTTGGTACCTGTTATATTCTGTTATTTGTTTATCTTGAAAAGAAAATATAACCTTTGTTAAAGTTTTAAATTACAGTAATTTCGTAAGTTGAGACCTATTCCCGCCCGCACCTTCTTTCACCTCTGCTGGTCCACGGGTAACCCCGTAACAATTACAACAATCCGAATCGATTCTTTACTGTGCTCAGCATTACGTATGAAGTGCTTCCAGACTCAAAACTGTAGAGATTACATCTCAAAATTTTCAATACATAAACTTTGTTGAAACAAGAAGAGTACCCGACATCAAGAATGATGGGGGTATTAAATAAAGAAAGAGAACGCCCATAAAAGGCCTCCTTCTACATAATACTACCAAGACGGAAGAGAAACATCAGTAATCAAGGTAGGTCGGTATAAAATATGAAGGGCAAAAGAAAAGCAAAAATAATGCCAGAATCGGTTTGGGGTCCAGCGAACATCACCTTACGTCCCACAGTTTGGAAACCCTTGAGGAGCCGGAGAGTTTGTATATTATTAGCATAGTGTAATGCATGCACGTTGATGAGTAGCAAGTCTACTTTCATCAGTCTGGCGTTGTTCCATAAGACAGTTTCGTCCTAAATTGTACTGAGACTTCCAACTACCTTCCTTAGGCTCAATGACCTGTTCTGGCTTCAGAACATCTTTTCCTTTGTCTTCCTACGTCTCTCTTGTCAGATAGAATATATCTGTGTTGAACTACTGTATATGATCGAGTATAGGTTCCACCTGCAGATCAGGGCAGTTGTCCACATTCTGAATCATGTCTGTACGCTGGCATACGTAAACTCCTAATCTAATATCGCATACTGGATGTGACTCTTGTGTTTGTTTTCAATATCAAAGTTTCACATACAAAGAACAGATTCGGTACAGCGTTATTGACCAATGCTTCTTTCCTGATATTCCTCAAAAGTATTCTTCTGATATTTCCACACATTGCTTGATATTTGTGCTATTTTAAGTGACTTTCAGTGTCTCTGTCATAGCTCAAGGCATATCTCAAATAGTTGAAATATTCAATTGACTTGCCTCGAAATGTCGTACGTTTACTTTTATAAACATTTACCTTTGTTAAAATTATAGCATATTAAAATTGGCATGCATGGTTGGCTTCATGGCTTACTGTTCAGCGTCGAGGCAGTTGAGTTCTAATGCTGGCCAGATTGTGAGAATTTTTTCGTGTCCAGATAATTCTCATGATCTGGGAATTAATTTTTTGCGCTGTCCTCAGCATTCCTGACACTCACACTCTATACTAAACACGACCTTCCTCCACACCTACACAAGACGCCGCCGAACTTAAAGTGCTGCACTTTGCTAGTAATAGCGACATGAAATACATTATTATTATTATTATTATTATTATTATTATTATTATTATTATTATTATTATTATTATTATTAATAATAATAATGTCCGGCTCCATGGCTAAATGGTTAGCGTGCTGGCCTTTGGTCACAGGTGTCCTGGGTTCGATTCCAGGCAGGGCCGGGAATTTTAACCATCATTGGTTAATTTCTCTGGCACGGGGACTGGGTGTATGTGTTGTCTTCATCATTTCATCCTCATCACGACAGGCAGGTCGCCTACGGGTGTCAAATAGAAAGACCTGCACCTGGTGAGCCGAACATGTCTTCGGGCACTCCCGGCACTAAAAGCCATACGCCATTTCATTTCATTATTAATAATAATGTTATTATTAATATTATTAAGACACAAAGGGTAATATATACAATGGCTCGATCACAGGCTGAGAAGATGATTTCCGGTGCAATTCAGGACAGGGTAGCTGAATCTCTTGTCTTCCCCGGATGCAGTATGTAATCGATCTTCCCGACTATGTTACCTCATCGATGACCCCATCTATCGACTACACCGTGTCTGCTACACCTTTGCCCGTCGGTCTGATATCAATATTTCATTAGTTTGCTGCACTATAAATGCCCTAAATATTAGTGTAAAACATGCAATTACTTGCCTATAAATTGCGACTAAAATACAATTTAAAATAACTGGAAGCTAATAGACAGTGACGTCCGAAAATATAGGAACATAAGCTTGCATTTGGGATGCGGTGGATTCGAATCCTATCGTAGGCAGCTCTGTAGCACATAAGGCTTGCTGAAGTTTCTCATTTTCATACCAAGCACGTGCGGAACTGTTGCTTAATTACTAGCATGGCTGCTAACATCTCAGGCCTAGACCTTTCCTAATACAGCGTCGTAGAAATCCTGCCTGTGTTAGCGTGACATTAAAAAACTGACTAAAAGGAAAGAAGTGAGCTTAGCTCTGAATTAACTCTTGTCAATGTAAGATCGATATGTACTGTATAAGTGCTTCCTGGTTCTATAAGGAAAGCAACAACCTCACTGTTCATTTCCTCAGCACGTCTCTTCAGTGTAGGTAAAAATCATTAGGAGGAAGTTTATAACCGCCAGTATGAGTACAGCCAGAGGGTAGAGCTGCACATGAGACACAAGTTCGTTGTTTTATCTAGAAAGTACAGTACATTTGTACTGGTGGCTGAGAAAAATGAAAGGAGCAAACAGGAGTTCTTAATGCAGTGGAATTGAGAAGTTTCTGAATTTTAAGCCACATTCGTTGATGACATTTCTCTGGATACTGGATAGCGTCATTTTAATAATCCAATTGCAATAATGTGTAAACAAAAGTCCTAAATTATCCTGCGGGGTAAAAAAGCAAATAGTTTGTATTGGGAACAACAATTTTCAGGAAAAATGAGAAATGCTTGTTATTCATTTCGAGATCGACGGCTCTGCAGACAAATTTCATCCCTAACTATAACTGTTTCCTGTTTAAGTGAATGATTTTCAAAGTTCTCTAATACAGTAGTTTCGTTGCTGTAATATGAACATTGTTGAGATCAATTATTTGATCTCCCTTCAGAAGGAGCCGATGTCAATGAAAAGTAGTTCATGACGGATTATAATTAAAAATTTAATGCTGCAGAAATGAAGTTGAAGCGTATTTTATGGAGATACTGAAGGACAAAATATAAGTGGAATTAAACAATGTTATTCCAGCTAATTTACAATCACTGTACCAGAAGATACGGAATGTTTGGAAAGATATTATCTACAATTCTACAGCAAGCAAGCAAGCAAGCAAGCAAATCAGCAAGCAACTAGGAATATAGTGATCATTGCCAGTGAAGTTCCAATATAATGTAAGTCTAGACCAAACCATACAGACGTGACTTACCTAAATATGGAACGAAACTTACTAGGTAATAGCGCAAATAAAATAACTTCAAATTAACAAACATAAGCCTTTCCAATAGCCTGAGTACAGCCAATTTTCTGTCCTCCATCTTTTTGGACGATCTCTTTGCTGAGTGCTAAGAACGTCCCGAATTCAAAATGTCATTGTTTTCCATCTCACTCTTAGAGAAAACTTACAGTAATCTAAGTGTATTATTCTGAATTTGAATCTGAAGTGATTTATAAAAGGTAAGGAAAAATAAGATTGCAGATAACATTTTTATAAACTGGAAAGTTCTAATAACTTTGGATTAAAGAAATCGGTGATCTGGGAGAGTTTCTATACAAGGAGCCTATACCTGTATAAGCTATTTTTAGGTTTTATCTACCTGCTTATTCTTTATAGTCATGATGGCTATCTTGTAAAGTTTCATTTCGAAATTTTGAATATTGTAGTCATGGTGATCGATTTTTATATGCTTGTTCATGATACGTTGGATTATGCAGTGCAAAATTGAGGACAGTGGAGAACATTTATACATAAGTATAATCTTCTGAAATTCTCAAGAATTGCCGAGAAAGACCTGCAAGTTATGGAGTCACAATAATGAAGGGCTGGGATACTGGCCTGCAAACGATTTTTCACAAAAGTCCAAAGCTATAAATCAGTATCTAAAATCCATTCTTACCAAATAATGGCATTTTATAAACACTGTGAATTTGCGGGTTTTCCTTCTTAAAATGCGTCTCAGTTATAGTTTTCCTTTTTTTGAACGACGTTCAGCCATTTCATTAAATGATTAAAGTTTACAATCATTTGCCAACGAAAAACGTAGTCCTGCAACTGAAAATGTAATATGGAGTCCGTTTAGGTACCTCGCTAATGATAAAGTAGCCTATTTGAAGAAATAATCGCCAAGATCGGGTCAGGAAGAGTGAATTACTCATTTAAAATTACTCTAAGTAAAAAAATGCTACTCTTTTCATTAAAGGAGTTTGTTGGAGTAACTAGAAGGAGATCTGAATAAATAACATAAAAATTCATTTGCTTTAGCATTTTCCCCATGTACTCCTCTTTGGATGTATAACTACTCAACTGTAGACAATACTATTCGTGATCATACCCATATAGAGCTCTTCATTTAGATGTAGTTTACCTTGACTGGACTGCATTGCAAACTGAGACTACAACTGCCGGTGTCCTAGTCATTTCTTAGTAATTGTGGGGATTCACTAAACAGAACGTATTACTTGAAATGTTCTCTGAGTACCTTCGACTTTATCTCCTATCTGAAGTAAGAGTTCAGTCTAAGGAAGCGTTTCATGGAAACTATTTTAACGTAAGTCGGAATAAAACCTTGACATTAAAAATAATCTTATGTAATAATTTAAAAATTCGTCATGAAGTCCGTTTATCACTTGCTAATAAATTCGTTCGGGCGTTTACCAAGTTATTGGTAAAATACTGTATGTTCTCATCGATCTATTTAAACATCTCCATTCCCTAGATCATCTGGTATACAGGGGTTTGATTTCCACGTAATTTTATAGAATATCTCATTCTTTATGTTAGTCGTAGGAAATATTACTCCAGTGCCTAGAAAGCTGCACTTGGTTTCAAACGAATGCCTTTAATGAATAACTTCGTAACGAATTACTTAGACCGAATTTTCATATTTCGTATTTTCAATATAACATGTAAATCTATATGATAAGCTACTGAGCCGATAATATAAACATTTTCATTATACATACATACATACATACATACATACATACATACATACATACATACATACATACATATATTATAATTATAGACTGTTATGCCTTTCAGCGTTCAGTCTGCAAGCCTCTGTGAATTTACTAAACGTCGCCACAATCCTTGATTTTCAACTAGTGTTGTGGCCTCATTTAGTTCTGTACCTCTTATCTTTAAATCGTTAGAAACCGAGTCTAACCATCGTCGTCTTGGTCTCCCTCTACTTCTCTTACCCTCCATAGCAGAGTCCATTATTCTCCTAGGTAACCTATCCTCCTCCCTTCGCCTCACATGACCCCACCACCGAAGCCAGTTTATGCGTACAGCTTCATCCATAGAGTTCATTCCTAAATTAGCCATTATCTCATTCATTTTCATCAACCTCTTAAAACCTCTTAAGAGTCTCTGCGATAAAATCGTAGAATAGTCATTCACATTGTCTGAATTAGAGAGATTTGGTATAATATTTCTCGGAATTAGGAGTAAAATACCATATCTTGATACCATTACCTTTCAGGAAGCAAGAACATTTGACAAGTTTAACATTGTTTAGTATATAACGGGTTGTATATTTGGTTTGGAAAGTCGCTGATTGTTTCTATGTTAACAACACATTCCTAAAGAGCGTCATGTACTTACATGCAGTGTTATATGTGAGGTATATATTTCTTGTAGCCAATAACAGAGATGCTGAAGTTTGTCACGTTGTAGGCTTATTTAGAAAAGCACTAAAATTACGCTGCTTTGCCGATAAATGGGTTGCATTTGTTTGTTCGCTTTAAGTGAAAGGCAACCATGCATTTTGTTTACCGAGCAAGTAGCTGCTCGATTTGGGTCACGTATGTCAGTTTGCATTCGGGGTTCGAACCCCACTGTCGACAGCCCTGAAGATGGTTTTCCGTGATTTCCCATTTTCACATCAGGCAAATTCTGGGGTTGTACCTTAATTAAGGCCCAGTCGCTTCCTTCCCAGTCCTAGCTTTTTCCTATCCCATCATCGACATAAGACGTACTGTATCTGTGTCGGTGTGGCGTAAAGCAAACTGTAAAACTTGTTCAAGTTATAAGAATCACATAATTGAGATGTCAAAAACAGCTCCACCAACTTAAAAGCTGTAACTAAGGAAGTTCCAGAGATAAAGGGGCAATTTTAACATTGACGAGGTAGGCCATTTCCGTACCTGTCAATATCTAACGTGCAACCTGGGAAATTTCGATTCAGGGACAGCATTGGCTTAAAATTTTAACCGATGTCTTTGAGACTTCATAATGAATTACTTAGATTCAATGTAGTTCTAATCGCTGTAGTGTATCGGTGGTGCAAACAGCAACGAGAAAGACTGGATACTCTATAGGAAAGGCTTATGCCGTGTCAAGAAAATAAGGTCAAATTCTTTACGTTTCGAAGAGAACTGTGTTCTGGGTCATCAGCAGAAAATCATCTCTACTGTTCACGAGAAATCCTTCTTAAACAATGACTTTCTGAAATTTAGACGTTATAATAGAAGTGGAAATCGTACGTTCATTCGTCACCAGATGGCTCCTCGGAAGTGGCACAGCGCTAGCGCTCGAAGCGGAAGCTGACCGAACCATCAGAATCAGTCTAAGAGGGTCACATAACATGTGTAAGTAACATATGACATTGACAGGTGTATGACATTGACACAAGCCTGGAATGAAACATCTGGCGTTCTATACGTCTGGCATCTATGCAGTATCATGTCTATAAATACGGGCCGTGAAAGCATCAATGGCAGCAACAAGTAAGTTTATAATGATATCGCTGTAGCCAGGTGAGTCTAACATCTCCAGAAATTGACTATAATACAGCATGAAAACAAAAGCAAAGCCAGCTCCGTATAAGCCGCGTGAGCCTTTGGAGGAGTGGAAAGTAAGGCCTTCACTTTTCACGATCTTGACACAAAGTGGGGTGCAGTGGTTGGCTCTGTGCCCATCCGCCTTTCCTCTAGGAATCTAAACAAATTTCATTGTTTTACAATACATCCAGCCCTGTTTGTTTTAAGCGTCTTAATACCTACAACGGCGGATAGCTCCTACCACCTTGGTAATGGCATTCTCTCCAGAGGACTCGTGCTCATCCTAGCCGACCCATTACCGTTTCATTTGGTCACCCGCCTGCCATAGGCTTTTTGCAGTACAAATGTCTCCATAACTTAGACCCTTCCTCATAAAGCTGTGTTATGAGAGGAGGGGTGAGAGCATCATCATCGTATACTGTTCACCTCCGTTAAATATTTTCAAGTTCTTACCTGTTTTAACTGTGGGCCATAAAACTGTTTCTTAGGTCATTTTAACGGATCATTAAACGAAGAGAAGTGCAGCTACAGAATGGAACATGGATCCTGTCTTTGCCCGCGACCTTTGGCGATATTTACAATATCATTGTGCGCAGTCACCAGTGATATATTACTAGCAGTAGGATACATTACTTTTTCAATGTCTCTTTTATATGAAAAGTACTTGAAAGAGAAGGAACCAGGGGACATTAAGCTTTACGGAAATATCTGGCGAACAATGGTGGGGGCGATACAGATGACAAAGCAAAATAATGTCAGGCGTACGAGGAGGGGATCGGGGTTAAAGTGTCGGATTATGAGTTGGCAGTAGTGTAAGTGTTTGTTGCACTAGTGCATCATCTGGTCTTTGAAACCCACTTCCTCAGGAGGTTACAAAGTGCATAAGGCCTGGTGGATCATTTATACGATATTGTCTTTAAGTTTTCACATGGATATAACAAAGGATATTCCATTCAACTCTGTGTAACGGAAATATTAAGGGGAGTTGAAACCTCAAAAATAGAACATGTATCGAAAGAGATCTAACTGTTTCATAATTATAGTTGAGGAAATTTCAGAGATGCCAGGACGTAAGTTTGACAGTGTTAATTATGTAATTAATATATAATTACATGTTTAAATTGGAGTATCATTGTTAAGAGACGCCTTTAAAAACATTTTTGTGATATTTATCAAGTTAGAGTTAAAAATTATTCCATTTTTCAGAAACTTCTCTTGAAACACCAGTATTTCCAAAACCAAGGGAGGGACGAGGATTTGGTCCCCACTAATTCGTAGAAACAGCTTCATAATTTACGTTAATAAGATTATCACAAGAATATGTCTGCCTGGAATGAGGTGCTTGGTTTGTATTTCAGTGCTTCATCCTATGTGTATACGCGATGGCAATTTCTTGAACTATAGAACGGAGAATACACAATTTTATCAAAAGCCTTAATATAAGTAAAAGATACTACAGAACTAGAATCATAGTAAACATGTTCTCGCAATCTGAAATAGACACTGTTACGTACCTTCTGTTCTTCTCAAAAATTTCTGATATTAAAATGAAATCAAATACCTTTTTCATAACAGAATGTTCACGTCAAAGTGGTTTAGTGAACTTGCAACAGGTATCGAAAAGAGATCTAAATATTCCATAATTATAGTTCAGGAAATTTCAGAGATGCCGGAAAGTAAGTTTGACAGTGTTAACTCATGTGAAGTCGTGCATTCCAACTACTTTCAATCCTTTTCTATTTGAGAACACTTATTGATTTTTTCTTTAAAAATATATTTTAGGATGAATACAGGTTCTGCAGAAGAGACAAACATACTAATGAATAATATCTGCCATACGTGTTCTGGAAAGGTACCAACACATTCGTGTTGATTAAGTGTTTATTGAATAAATATTCCCGTTTTTTGACACAAAAGAAGGATATAGGTAAAATGTGTTTGATGGTTCTTAAATAATTCTTTGGAGATAGGATACTAAAACATGACAACAGACCAGTAGCTCAGATTCTGTCCAATAGAACAAATGTGACCTAGGCCATAATAGCTCAATCGGCAGAGCATCCGAAGCGACGAAAAATGACAACAGACCTGTATCTCAGAATCTGTCCAATAGAACAAATGTGACCTAGGCCATCATAGCTCAATCGGCAGAGCATCCAAAGCGAAGTTGGAAGGTCAAAACCTTCGGTTCCCGCTGGTGTCCAGTTCGCCATTTATGTTCGATCCTTAAGCTCTCTTTAGCAACAACTATATGTACTTACAATGGCCTAATAAGCTGAAAGTCACAAACAGATTGTTACATGTTTAATACAAAAACTGAAAGAAGAAGGTGTTTTAAAGTGTTAATATTCTTTTCATTCTTATTAAACTGCTCATAACCCATGCAGCTCATCTTTGAATTGGATAAAGCCTGGTCAACATATAACGCTGAGCATGTCACTTTGCCTTTTGAGAGTTATATTTTGTCATATTCGTCCACTTAGCCCCAATTTCATGTGAGATAGGTGAGACAGCCCTCGGCTGAAGACTCGATATATTCATCATCGGACATTGGCGATCATTCTGGCTATCACATTTTTATTGTTAGAGCTCAGACTCAGATTCTCCAGTCAAGACGTGCGGGACCTCCCAGGACATATCTTTCCCCCGATCTTCTCTTGTATAATGATTCGCTGGAGGCTTTAGGTTTGCGGATGCCTCATGATATGGCCGAAGTAGGAGGTCTTCTTGATTTTAAGAGCCCTAAAGAGGTATTTTTCCTTTATCAACACTGGTGCCTCGTTCGGTACTCTATCTACCTAGCATATTTGAAATGCTTTTTTGATCTTCTCATGGTGGCTTCTGTCATAGTCCCAGACTCAACTCGACACACCAAGATGGATAATACATAGCGCCGTGCGATCCTACCCCGAAGCTGCAATGGTAGTTCTCCGTTACAGATCACTTGACGGATTCTTGCAAATTCTGAACTGGCCTTGGGAATGGTTCCAGTACTCGATGACGACATGTCCGGGTACGTGATCTTCTGGACCCTTTCTGTGGACACTTTGATGACCCAAAGACCTGGATGTACGACAGGCCCTTGCTCAGAATCATTTATTTGGTCTCTTTGTGTTGAAGCTTAGACCATGATTTTCACACCCCTCCACCAATTTCGACAGGATCTGCTTCAGGTTTCCGCGCTGTCAGCCGTAAGGACGCTGTCATCAGAATTTCTGATGTTGTTAATCGTCACTCCATTCACTCTGATTTCCCCATCTATATCATGCAAGCGTCCCTGAAACAGATCTCTAATACAGTCTGAAAAGGAGCGGGGAGAGAATACAGCCATACCTCACGCCTCGTTTTATCGTGAGTCGGTATACCCTCTGACAAAGACTTTCTGCTTTCAGTATACTGTAGGATTGTATTTATGCTGCTATCTTTGTCATCTATACCTGTCTCTTTCAGTATGGCCATCATTCTCTCATGCCGAACTCTGTCGAATGCCTTGTGAAATCAACGAAGCACATGCATCTCCGAACCAGGACCTGAATGCCAAACAGGGATTGTCGAGCTCCACGGCCTTTACGAAACCCGAACTGGGTATCACTTATGCGTTGTTGAATTTTGTTTTAAATGCATTAGTGAATCACCCTTAGAAAATGTTCAGTGTGGTTCTCATCAGGCTGATTATACGGTGATGTTTGCATTATATTGTATTAGATCTCTTTGGCGCGCTCACAAACGTTGATCCTAACCAGTCGTCAGGGAGTTCTTTAGTCTCGTAAATCTCATTGAACAATGTTAGCAATAGCTTCCTCTTGCTCACCCGGAATGTTAAGGTTTTGCTTGTATCGTCCTCTTTAGAGCCTGTTCTATCTCAGCCATTAATCTATGGGCCCGTCGTAGCTTCTCCTTGTTTTGAGTGTTCCTTGTTGTCATCGAACAGTTCTTGTACATGTTCCATCCATTGCTGCATTTTCAGGCCTTCGCTCAAGGTCATGGTTCCGTTTCTAACCATCAGGCAGCTCAGTCGACCTGTGAAAGGTGTATGATGATCAATTCCACCTTTGATTTCATTTCGGTTTGTTTCTGAAAGACAAATTTGATTCAAAAGCCAAAGGCAGGCATTTATACAAGAGACTTATTTCATTTAATTCCAGGTGAAACATAGGGCCTCGACGAAATTTCTCCAGCCTGTTCTATATGCCGCCAATGCTTTCACCTCCATCCATGTCTATTTATACAAGTAGAAGGTACATATCTCCCCGAGTGCACTGTCACTACGTTGTCCTACAAAGGAGGTTTGCAGTGGCGTCTCAACGGCACACTAGGTTCCAGTGTCTTGGAAAGGTGTGGGAATACAACTGACGAGCCAGCGGCCACAGTGGGGCGAAACCGCCTAAAGAGCTTGAATTTTAATTATACATCCATTTTTATTTTACTATTATATCAACGCAAATTTGATTAGAATTTCACATTGATATTATCAATTATTTCCCCTTTATTAGAATTAACTCAAATTATAACTTATCAGTCAAATCACTATAAAACGTTCAATTTACAAACACTACAAAATGCTAAATGTACAAATAAAATACTACACTTCTGATTTCAAAATGCTAAAAGATCACTTCTCGCCATAATATAATCTTGCGCAGTATTTCCCATGACAGATATCCCCAGAGTGCTCCGCAGCGCAAAGTAGTGAATGACAAGGTCATTTCACCTACCGGCGTGTGCTATGCTATCTATCGTACCTTGCAGTAGTGTGATGTGTTCTATAGAAATGTCGTCCAATTCTTTTCTAATATCCGGGTATGGCTGAAGAGAAGACATGTAAGGAGCTTGTTGCCTCCTACCTACCGCAGAACATCATATATCAATGACAATATCATGGAATAATATATACAAACCTCCATATTGGTCCCAGCTTATGGGACTTACAAAGCCGTCATATATAACGTAAAACAAAATAAACACTGTTTCTCTTAATGCATACAATCGTAGACTGTAGTACACTGTAGATGACTGGGTTCGAGTCCCTCTGATGGTAATAAAAATTTGTTCAAAGCCACGATTTCTTGTCATCCAAGTTTCTTATTTGGCTGTGCAATGTAAGTCTTGCAAGCTGCGCACGTGGTTAGCTGACGTTCCGAAGAGTGAGGATGCAGGTGATGCGTTCTTCAACTGGGTGAGAGACAACAAAATGAAAGTGACAGCCCTCACTTCCAATGCTGCTTAAGTCTTAAGTAGCCCGGTCCCGCGGTGTAGGGGGCAACGCGTCCGCCTGTCTCCCGGCGACCTCGGGTTCGATTCCCAGCCAGGTCAGGGGTTTTAATTGTAATAATGAATATCTCTGGACTGAGGACTGGGTGTCTGTGACGTCCTTAATCTTCCTTTCCTCACACACAATATTCCACACTACCGCCATTCCAATTACACGCAGATTCATACAAAATGGTACCAGTAGGGGCAAAAGATCCACGTGGGTCGACGCTCCGAACAAATAGCATTAAAAACAGTGTGAAGTACGTATCTCAAGAAGTTCAAACGTTTGGCAAATGATTAATATCCTAGACTTATAAATCAAATTTTAAATCGAAGTTTAAATTTTGTATACTGTATATTGATACTAATTGTATTTCTTTAACTGTATCGCATAGTTCCGGCTACATTAAGGAAAACATGATACTATTAATTCGCTTAAGATTTCAGTAAACGTTTGAGATATGGCAAAATTCACTGCTTTTCATTACTTTCTAAATGAGGTGCGGTTACTTTGCTTAGGCTATACGTAGAGTGTTCCTACTAATTACTATGGTAAAAAACAAAAAAACAAAACTGAGTTACGCCCTTTAGGCCTAGGACGAAACAATGCGAGCAGACTTTATCAGATTGTAAGACAAGGGGATACCAATAGAAGTTTGTGACCCGTGAAGAATTATAACAAAGAAAGTTTACTAACAGGGACATCTTTTAACAGCTCTATTCATCTGTATCTTTTTGTCTTTTCTCTCTTCCTGTGCTTATCGGGCTTTCTTGTATTACCCTTCTCTTCCACTATGTCCCCTCAATGACTGGTGAAGCCCATCCTCCTGCTGAAGCTGTGAAATAAAAACTAGCTCGTCGGGGGGTTGATAAGAAATGATTATAGTAGAACTAGGATAGATGCGGTAACGGCAGTGTATGAAGATGTGCATATTGCCTTTGCGTTTTCATTTTTGTTCTTGTCTACTCTTTCTGTAGCTCCCTCTTCCCACGAAAACTTGTTATTGTGTAAATCCTATTGTGTGTTCCTTCTCATGTTCCTATCTTTCCATGTTTGACTTGAAGTATAGAAGATTGTCATTCGACCTTCCTTTGTCGAAATCTTTCCTATATTCATGTGCAGTGCGCGATCAAGTCAGAGCATTAGCTGAATCTGGCTTTTAATTTTTCTACTTCTCACGACCGTTCAAATTCTGTATGCATCCGTCGTACTCCACTCCATCCTCCCAAGCCCCTAAAAATCATGAAGAACTGACCTCATGTTTAGGTTCCTTAAACTTAACGACCACTGCTCAATCTGAAGACCTGCAGATTACGAAGTTATGCGTGGTCAGTGTAACGAATTCTCCCGACAGCTATCTTGCCGTCAAATAGCTGCTCAATTGTTCTCGCGAAGACTGGGTGGACCTCAAACCAGCCCTCTGATATAAATGAAAGTCGAGGTCCTCTTTGAACTCTAAACCCAAGTAATTCTATGTATGGACTATATAAAAAATGAAACCATATCTATGCGGGCTATGAAGACCCCTGGAGGAATAAAAGTTGCTACTATCCGTAATCGCGACACTAAGTAGGAAAGAGTGCCTCTATAAATGAATCACGTGCACTTTTCTTATTTAGGCTGAGTACACTCTAGAGTCACGTGCCTTTCCAGTGGTTGAAGTTGTATCTCAAAATCTTCAAACCTTTAGCAAATGAATAATATCCTTAATTACAAATGAAAATGTTAAATCAAAACTTAACGTTTGTGTGTTATATATTGATATTAATTGCATGTGTTCAACGATATCGCATAGGTCCGGCCAGTGAATCGTACTAGTGAACCAAGCAGCCCGCTTATGACCCAAAAATAGTACATTCTGTCATATAATTTTTGTACAGGCAAGTGAGAGCTAATGAGAATTCGTCATGAGTTTCTAAAGTGATACAATGTAGTCAATTCATAACAATCACTACATTTAAAAGTGAGGAGCTGTATTTCTCTATGACCCCTGCGGTTTATTGGTAATCATCGTCACAGAGTCTGCCTCCGTAGCGTAACGGTTAGTGTTAGTAGCTGCCGTCGTCGGGGGGCCGGCTTCGATTCCCGGTACTGCGAGAAATTTAAGAATGGAAGGAGGGCTGGTATATGGTCAAATGGTACATACAGCTCACCTCCATTGGGGGTGTGCCTGAAAAGAGCTGCATCACCTCGAGATGAGGACACGAGTTTACTTTAAAGTCCGACTCGTTGGCCGAATGGTCAGCGTGCTGGCCTTCGGTTCACAGGGTCCCGGGTTCGATTCCAGGCCGGGTCAGGGATTTGAACCTTTATTGGTTAATTCAAATGGCTCGGGGGCTGGGTGCTGTCCCCAACATCCCTGCAACTCACACACCACATATAACACTATCCTCCACCACAATAACACGCAGTTACCTACACATGGCAGATGCCACCCACCCTCATCGGAGGGTCTGCCTTACAAGGGCTGCACCCGGGTAGAAATAGCCACACGAAATTATTTTATCGTCACGGAGACCTAAACGGTGTACTGGTCAACATTCTCGAAAAGAAGCCGGCTGATAGCTGACTATAAAGGAACAATTGTCCCTTTGTGAAGGACGGAAGTCTAAAGATCAATCACAACATCAGTACGTCATATACTCATGAAGTAGTGCGCCTCCTAATGTGAGTGTCGCAAGTCACTGAGAAGAATGATAGCGCCAGCGTCATCCTGCTTAATTGAACGTGAAGCATTAAGCTCCTCCCTCAATTTCCTTGCTTTAAATAAAGCTTACTGCGGAGGATCCCTCCCTAAACCCCGGTCAGATTTACACATACTAAATCATTAAGCACCCCGTACAAACTATTTTTGTTCCCTCTAGCAAACTCCTTTTAAAATGGACCCTTCCAGAGCATATCCGGCTTACTTCCGGATCTGGTGATGTCACTACCACCCTCCCCTCAACACTGCGGAACTATTGAAGTATCATTAAGACTTGTGTGAGACTGGAGATTTATCGCTGTCACTGTGGAAGGTAGTGTACGCCCGGTGGTGAATGTTGTTTTAAAGGACGAAACAACAACACTGTCAATCTCCCGAAACATCAACAAAAGGAGGAATAATTGTGACCCCTCAAAGAAAGGGAAGAGCTGTGGAGGGCGGAAAATGATTGATAATCTCGCACTTTGGGTTTTAAAACAACACCCATCACCACGGAAAAGAGAGACTATCTAGATCTCACAAAATTTACTGTAAGATTCTGAACTAAGTAGAATCAAACCTTTGACTGCCTCATACTTGTCAAATGCCGTGAGTTTAGACGGAGATGAGAAATCTATGACTCCTAGGTAGATTGATTAATGGACCACTAAACTTAACAAGAGCCAACGGCCGTAGCCGTGTTGAAACACCGGATCCCGTGAGATCTCCGAAGTTAAGCAACATTGGGCGTGGTCAGGAGTTGGATGGGTTGCCACGCGCTGTTGATGGGCTGGTAAGGGAATGGAGGAGCGGAAAAGAACTGGCCACCCTACCGCACGTAAACTCCGGCTCAGGATCACCTCTGCGGAGGTTCGGACCTGCCTTCGGGCAGAATAACCCTTACCTTACCTTAAACTTAACAAGAATACCGGTACGTCCTTGAAATTGTGTTTATTACATATGGCTATTTACTGCAAGTACATTTTCTCCCCTCTTCCACGGTTACAGTATGTGTTTCAGAGGAGGCACTAGCCGCCAGCGTCTTCTACAGGTGTGTCAATCGAACTGATAAACCCGATGCCACACTGAGAAACCTGATAATTTCACAATGAAAAAAGCCTGAAAAACTTGAATACTTAGCCTATATACTGTACATACTGCATTTCTAAGTGATATTTTAATGAGTAATTTTACAAACTAATACTAGAATTGATTTCCCCTGAGTATGCAGATCATTGACCGCCTCTGTGGTGTAGTGGTTAGCGTAATTAGCTGCCACCCCCGGAGGCCCGGGTTCGATTCCCGACTCTGCCACGAAATTTGAAAAGTACTACGAGGACTGGAACGGGGTCCACTAAGCCTCGGGAGGTCAACTGAGTAGGTATGGGTTCGATTCCCACCTCAGCCATCCTGGAAGTGATTTTCCGTGGTTTCCCACTTCTCCTCCAGGCAAATGCCGGGATGGTACCTAACTTAAGGCCACGGCCGCTTCCTTCCCTCTTCCTTGCCTGTCCCATCCAATCTTCCCATCTCTCCACAAGGCCCCTGTTCAGCATAGCGGGTGAGGCCGCCTGGGCGAGATACTGCTCATCCTCCCCAGTTGTATCCCCCAACCCAGAGTCTGAAGCTCTAGGACACTGCCCTTGAGGCGGTAGAGGTGGGATCCCTCGCTGAGTGCGAGGGAAAAACCGACTCTGGAGGGAAAACAGATTAAGAAGAAGAAGATGCAGATCATTACTTGACGTCAAAAACGTGTAACACCCCTTTTCTATCTCCACCTAACATACACACTGTACATCTTCATCTGATATATCTCTGTACCATAGGTACTCATTATTTTTGTGTTATTTGATTATTTATTTTGTTGTCTCATATAGTTTTATGTCTTTTTTTCCAGTTTCACATCAGTATTGTAAACAATTGAGGAGCGTGGTTAGCGAAGTGGCTTAGCTACTGGCTTTCCGGCCGGACATTTATGACTCGAATCCTGTTCGATATTGGGTTGAAAATTTCACCTGGAAAATAACGTGGCGTCAGGAAGGGCATACGGTCTCAAATCCTAAAATGAGCCAGTATAGTTCCAGCGACCCAGAAATAACTGAGAACTAAAGAGCAATCGTGGACTATTGCTTGAGTATTATTTCATTAAATGGTGTTGACGAGCAACGACAGCTTCTGAAATGTTTAAGACTCTAATATTCAAACACGCCATCAGTTAAAGGAGAAACTTACCAGTATTCTAAACAGTTGCCTGGCTCCTTGGCTGAATGGTCAGATTCGTCGTATTCTATTCAGGAGATCCTGGACTCGATTTCCGTCCAGGTCTGGGATTTTATCCACGTCCGATGAATTATTTTGTCTCTGGGACTAGATATTTGTGTTTGTCTCAATACACAACTCTTCACATACATACAACACATCACACTATCAACCACCTCAAAAACACCTAATAGTGATAGACCCCTCTTCCAAAGGACATCCGACATTAAAACCTGTACGACATAGTTCACACCTATGACGCCAGCAGGGTGTGAGAAAAGCTGTGGAGGAAGAAGAAGAACAAGAAGAAATATTCTGAAAAGTATGACATGATGAACGTTACATTTTACTTATTCCTACAGCATGGTTAAAATTGTTTAAATTGAGCACCTGAAGGAGGTAGTCGGATGTTTGAAGGGCGATAAGAATCCATTCGGTAGTCCATGACGATTGATGTGGACATGTAAAACGTTTATGGTGGCACACTTGGCGTTTAACCGACAAAAGTAATTCAAATCCGCCATATATAGTTCTGGTTTCTCTGTCATCTCGTACAGTAAAATGAAACATCAAAATTGAGAAGCTGGTAGCTTAATAAATGATGTCAAATACAAATATCCGCTGCACGGTAGCTGTTTTCATACGATTATTTATTATTATCGTTTTCAATGGTCATATAGTTCGCATACAAATAGAAGGTTCTGTTTCGATCTTGATTAAGATCCGTAGATGTTTGGAGGACGTAAAACCATTCCAGCTCATGTCAGCACATAAAAGAGCCCTAGTTGAATACACGAGGCGTTGATACGGCTAAATTCTCGCAACATTCTAATACACCTGCCTACAGTTCGGTTTCGTGGTTTTTGTAGGTTTGAAGCGCTTAGTGTTGTTAACTATAGAGGCCCGAACTGTTGATGAGAAAGGAAGATCAAATAAATGTGACAGGCAGTTCATCCAGCACTTTGGCACCTAAGGCTAATCAGTGTAAGAATATAATATTTTTTCTGCATCTACCTCAAATTGATTATAATTGTCACCCTAGGACATTCCTTTCAAAGACGATTTTTCGAGTTGCAGACTGTAGTAATTTTCACAGAGGAAATCGTACGCAGAGAGGAGGAATTTGCTATTAAAGAAATAATGTTAAAGGGGTCGTTTTAGCTATGTGTGGGACTAAAAGACCGTCGTTGACCATTGTTTAAGTATTCTTTTTTGAACAATATTGACGGACAATGCCAGCGTCTGAAAGATTTTAACGTCCAATATTCAAACATGGCATCAGTTATCCTGGTGATAAACGTTCTTCTGATTAAATTTGAGAGCTACATCTCAATGAAACTTTCATATAATGATTAATTAATAACATTTATGTTTATATAGATATGAAGTATTATAGACTTATTAGTTGTTCTACTCGTAGTTGATGGATTAGTTTCCGTACAACTACAACAGTATTGCCATCTAGCGGATCTGAATGACAGCAAAAGAGACGAAACGCACTAAACATTGTAGGCCACCATTATTTTCTTGCAGGTTGGCATTATGAAAGCATCCATGGCCTAGACCTAGGAGACTTTCTCATTCTTCCAACACTTTTACCATTATTTTCTCCGCTATCATTCATCTAGTTAATTTTATTGTTACCATAACAATTCAATATTTCCGTGTCAGCAATGTACGCCGTTCATGAAATTACCAGTAAAAGTCTAAATGGAGAAATTTTATAATCCATGTTTATGCTACACCACTGTTCAAAAATCAAATCATTCTTATACTTAGTAATGAGTTTGAAGAAATTCTATTTAGACATTTTACCGTGACGTTATAACAAGCAAGCAAGCAAGCAAGCAAGCAGACAGACAGACAGACAGACAGACAGACAGACAGACAGACAGACAGACAGACAGACAGACAGACAGACAGACAGACAGACAGACAGACAGACAGACAAAAATTGAACTCAACCAACTTTTGACTTTTGTTTACCCAGGAGGTGTGTAGCGATGACTTAATAATAATAATAATAATAATAATAATAATAATAATAATAATAATAATAATAATAATAATAATAATAATAATAATAATAATAATGTTATTTGATTTACGTACCGCTAACTACATTTACGGTTTTCGGAGACGCCGAGGTGCCGGAATTTAGTTCCACAGGAGTACTTTTATGTGCCAGTAAATCTACCGTCACGAGGCTGACGTATTTGAGCACCTTGAAATACCATCGGACTGAGCCAGGATCGAACCTGACAAGTTTGGGTCAGAAAGCCAACGCCTCAACCGTCTGAGCCACTCAGCCCGGCTAGCGATGATTTGAAGTGAAGTTGAAAGGGAAGGAGTAATGGAGTATTAAAGGAATTGTCCCGGCATTAGTAAGGAGAGTGTCAAACCACGAAAAAGCATTCTCAGCACAGCCGACGTTAGGACCATCCCACTTTTCACTGAATTTTGTCGCATGAGTTGTTTTTTGATCCGCATATTGATGTAAATATTGTATATTTGTGCTAAGTTTGTTTCCGTCTAGGCTCTCTTTTGTTTGTTTTTTCATTTGCTCCTTCATTATGTTTTTTAGCATTTTATCAACTTATATTATGTAAATTATTTCAAACTCCCCTCATTTTTCACTGAAGATGGTTCAAACGAGCCGAAACATGTTTGAATTTGTTTACTCCGTCTAATGACGGAATATTTATTGTATTGAATTAGGAGGATACTCTCATGTTTCACCTTTGTAAAGTGAAAAACGTCAATCAGGAATTATTCTAATATCTTGTAATAATAATAAAGTTACTAGGACCGATCAAAGTAGATGGCGAGTACAGAAGGTGACCAAACCAGGAGCTATACAGTAATATTGAACAAATCACATACGTAGCCAGGAAGAGGCGTCAGCCCTTCTATGGAGATGACTCGAGGATGAATCCAACTAGGATGACCTACCGGCTTCTCAACTACTGGGCAAACAGAAAGATAGGGACACGACAACTAACAGAAGTGAAGAAAGACATGCAGAAACAGGGAGTAACTGAAAACGACATCAGAAACCGAGCACCTCTCAGAATAATAACAAAACAAAAGAGGTTTCAGGACAGTCCATCATGTAAAAAAAGAGGCGCCCTTTAGATAAAGGAAAGAAGGGAGAAACATCGCCAGAGAATGGGCGAGAATTGGGCAAATATCAATTCCCTCTCCAAACAGAAAAGTTGAACATCGTGGTGTTTAGTTGGCCCATTCGAAAAAAAAAAAAAAAATTATAATAATAATAATAATAATAATAATAATAATAATAATAATAATAATTCGTAGTCATATATCGAACCGAGTTCTCAAGGACTAGAAGGCTCAAGGATAATTAAAACAATGAAGTGAGTTCTATTTACAAACAAAATAAAAATCTTTAGGGACGAGCATGCCACCGATTGTTCATGTGCTCGAGCTTTTTTTTAACAGCACAGTAAACTGTATGTATTGACTAGAGACTGCCACATCTATGGCCTGGAAGGAAACCGTGATCTTGCGAATAAAGGGCCATCTCTCAAACAAATTAGACTGACAAGATGAGAGGAAGTGGCCGGTGTTTATGGACTACCCAACTCCAGAAACCTTACTATTGACTGAGTCTAACCAAATAAAAACTATTGCTGAGGAAAATTCAGCATTCTAACATAGAATAAAAAAAGAGTCGAGTAAGATGGCTGCCCGGTTCCAGTCACGTAACTGTGAACTGCTTTCGGGGATTGGCGGGTTCAGATCCCACCGTCGGCAGCCCTGAAGATTGTTTCCCGTGGTTTCCCATTTTAACACTAGGCAATTGCTGGGGCCGTGTATTACTTAAGGCCATTGCCGTTACTTTCCCAATCATAGCCTTTTCCCATCCTTGCATCACCGAATTCCTTCTACGAGTTAGTGAGACGAGTTAAGCACTAGCAAAAAGTAAAGAAACGGAAAACAGTTCTGGGAAGAGGGATAGTAAAACACTTCGTTGTCCTTATTGAATACTATAACGTCGGAGAAAATTATAAATAAAATGGAATTTATTTGCTGGCTGATAATAATAATTTCTCATGGGTCCGACTCGTTGGCTGAATGGTCAGCGTACTGGCCTTCGGTTCAGGGGGTTCCGGGTTCGATTCCTGGCCGGGTCGGAGATTTTAATCGCTTCTGATTAATTCTTCTGGCTCGGGGACTGGGTGTTTGTGTGCGTCCCAACACTCTCCTCTTCATATTCAGACAACTACCAACCACCACAGACACACGCAATAGTGATTATATCCCTCCATATAAGGTTGACGTCAGGAAGGGCATCCAGCCGTAAAACATGGCCAAATCCACATATGCGACGCAGTTTGCATCCGCGACCCCATAGATGTAGGAAAAAGGCGTAGGAAAAGAAAGAAGAAAAATAATAATATTCTCATGGCTGTTGGTAGCCTGGTACTGCTTTTGAAAAGTGGACTGCTTGCATCCGGGAGATAGTAGGTTCGAATCCCACTATCGGCAGCCCTGAAAATGGTTTTCCGTGGTTTCCCATTTTCACACCAGGCAAATGCTGGGGCTGTACCTTAATTAAGGCCACGGCCACTTCCTTCCAACTCTTAGGCCTTTCCTATCCCATCGTCGCCATAAGACCTATCTGTGTCGGTGCGACGTAAAGCCCCTAGCAAAAAAAAATTAATAAAGTGGACTCTCCGCTGAGGGTGGGAGTTGTATCGTCTGGCCTGTATAAGAAACTATGTGTCAGTGTGGTAGAGGATAGTGTTAGTGTGGTATATGGGTTTCAGGAACGTTGGGGAATGACATAAGCATCCAGTCCCGGAGCCGAGGGAATTAACCGTTTAACCCTTCGCGGAAGTATGGTTCCGAGAAATTTCTGCATCAAGGACGAACATGTTTTGCTGTAAACATACAAGTTCATAAAATATTACGGTTTTAGATATTATATTGTTTATATCTAATACAAAATGACTTACTTCTATACCTAAAAACCTACATACTTTCCAGAATGGGGAACGTATAAATTAATATACAATGCATATTTACATCTAGCAATTGCGCCGAACTACTCATTATCAAAAAATAACGAAATAATAACCACTAGGCTTTACATCAAGTGGTAGGTTCATGTATAAGGTTCGGAATTATTACATAACGCGTTATCTCTCAGTTTCCTGTCATCAGGTTTTACTTCCATTCGTCAACATTCGTTAAACTCCCCGCGCTTTCATCACTGCTGATACTTTCATCACTCCTTTGTCCTTGTATCCCTTGTACTTCATTCTCAAAGTTGCTTTAATCATTGCAAATGTCATCTCCTAGCGCTTCATTTATCTGTTCCTCATCTAAAATATTATACCGCTTTCTATTCAGCCCGGAAGGGCCAGCTGAAACCTGGTTTGACGCCATGTGAGCAAGAACTGAATGCTCTTGTAGTTTATTCTCCCTAGAGATTTCCTAGTAGTTGCAAATATTGCGTGAAGATGGCAGCAGAAGTTGCTCCATGGCTCCTTGATCGCATAATTTGGGGTCACTGCGTATATAATCAACAACGACCGCACAGAACGGAGAAAGTGGTAGACCTAGGTCGACTGTATATCGACAGCCGACTGTGGAAGAACATTACGCTTCTCAACTATATATCGACATACATTCGTAGAAGTAATACCAATATAAATGGTCCGTTATTGGACATTATACATTTTCCAGCTAACTCATTCCTGGTTGCCAGCGTTTCGCCCCCGTGTGCTAGGCTGGGCTCAGGTTCCCCAATGGGAATCAACATCTATATCATCTGATGGCCAAGCAGGCATCAATTTTTGATAATGAGACAAAGTCTCACATAGTGCATTGGCACTGCCGGTGGCTACAATTAGCCTACGCAGTGGCCTCCACGGTTTGCACTAGCCAGCGTCTTGGCAGGTATGCTAGGTACCAACAGATGAGCCCAGCCTAGCACACGGGGGTGAAACGCTGGCAACCAGGAATGAGTTAGCTGGAAAATTTATAATGTCCAATAACGGACCATTTATATTGGTATTATAAATTTACTCATTTGGAACAAATATCTCAGGTTCCCCAATGGGAATCAACGTCTATATCATTCGTAGAAGGTTAAGATTAAAATTTCTCGACATGACAGGGAATCGAGAGTCGGGCCTCTAGAACGGAAGACTAAAATAATGGCTACTCAGCCACTGAGCCCGACTTCTGGCTGATCCAGCCAGACCCATTTCTGACAAGGAGTAGTGTTGAAAACGCACGCTGTCTTCAGATATGTGCTAGAACATATTTGTTACATTCATTCATTTGTCTCAGTCTCATATGTGCTTTTGACAATATGAAAGTGACTGCGGTATGAACAATACTGGTAATTCTGTCCGTTAAATGTTATGAATGGTGTGAAAGTTACGCTCACGGGATGGGGCCGATTTTTGCTTGCATTGCGGTGGGCATGGCAGCCTGATATGTAATAGCACATTCTGACTTGATGGGGAAAGCAACAGGAAAATACCTCAATCCTCATGTTCCTAGTACACCCAACCAGATTTCTGGATGAGAACTCAACAAACGAAATGGCAAATTAGGAGTAAGAAAAAGCAAGCTTGTAGTGACAGTTGATATCATTATCACACACATGGAATCCGAACCACGGGGACATGACCTCACATGCATTGGCCGGGATTCGAAACTCTGCCACCTTGGTGAGGAGCCACAACTCCGCTGTCTATCTGACTTGGAAATATCGAATTTCATCGCCATACATTTTTGGTCTGAATGTTTTCACATTATAACAATGTTTAGTTTTAACTTCAGTTCTATTGTTTCAGTTAACCTGTTATAATTAGAATACGCCTAAGTGAAGTTGATTATTGTAGTTTAGGTATTTTATTAGATAGTACGTTGATTACTTTCCTCTTCATATTCAGACAACACACTACACTTCCAACCAGCACAGAAACACCCAATAGTGATTACATCCCTCCATATATGGTTGGCGTCAGGAAAGGCATCCAGCCGTAAAACAGGGCCAAATCCACATGTGCAACACAGTTCACCGCCGCGACCCCACAGGTGTGGGAGAAGCGGCAGAGAAAGAAGAATAAGAATTAGACAGAATGTTGATAGAAATATTCGTGTATTATTCTGGTGTAATCCTTGGGGTATTTCAGCATTTAACTTAACTGCAGTTTTAATTTCTATTAGAGCATAGTAGGGTAAAATAATAATAATAATAATAATAATAATAATAATAATAATAATAATAATAATAATAATAATAATAATAATAATAATAATAATAATAATAATAATAATAATAATAATAATAATAATAATAATACGTATTTAGTTTTGTATTTAGTTTTCTTGTGTAATCCTTGTGTAATCCTTTTGATATTTCAACATTTAACGGCAATTTCAATTTCTGTTTGCGTATTTATAGGAAAATATAGTATATATATTTACTCATTTATTATAACTACATCCTTCGTTTCAGTTACACTGTTTCCATATCATTTCATATTTCTTTTCAGAAAATAAGGGAATGGCTGAGGAAGGCAGGTATAAGAACTGTGTGTGAGAGTAGGAATTAAAGTATGTGGGGGAAGACGTAGTGAGTTTGAGTAAGATAATTAGGCTTTTAGCGGAGCAGAGGAATAAAGGTAGATCTCCCTCAATCAATGTACGGGATAGGGTGGGTAGGCAAGAGGAAAGGGAACGAAGAGGAAATGTTGTGGAAGACAGGTGGGAAAATATTTTAATGGGAAGGAAAATGAGGGATAAGTGAGTCCACGAAAGATATCGGTGAGGAATCGGTATGAGTCAGTGCAGGTAAAACAGCGGAGGGGCGATGGGGAATGGTACAGAGATTGGGCGAGGCAAGAGTAAAGGAAGCGCTAGGAAAGGGAAACGAAAAGTATAGGATAGGAAGAAGGCGGTGAAACATGGTCGTGAGGGGCAGAGAAGGGGGGAAGAAGTAGATTTTGCAGGCGTAAGTTAAGGGAGACCAAGAGAGGAAGAGTTAATGTGGTGGCGGGCTTTGGTCATGGGCTCGAATGTTAGGCATGTGGAGAAATGGTGTGGAGGAAAGGGAGCCAGGGTAGGGTACTATTCATATTCTATTCTTTTCACACAGCAGCTACACGCAGACAAGTTCCAACACAACCCTGTTGACTATCACGCAACACGACGATTGTACACTTGGCTCGACTCCAGACAAGGCCAATAGCTCATACAATCAATTCACGTGGCTGCTCCACACACTGAACTACTTAACACGTATCGCTCGACAATAACATAGCTCCAATTTAGGTAATCTTCAACACTCCACAGGGCGACATACTCCCAACATAGATTCTCGGTAAGTTTCTTTTTATATATATGGCCGTGAAGTGCAAATAACTTCAGGGTACGGGCAGAGTACGAATATTTTAGTTCCGCCTTCTAGAAAGTCTACGGAGACACCAGACGGAAAGCACAATAGCAGAGGTTATCACATTCATTCAGGCTAGATGGTGATTCCCAGCCTGATACGCCCATGCCTTCCGGGAAATACCGAAGGGATCTTACAAAGGGTTGGCAGTTGCATGAGCACATAACAATATTTATGTTTGTTTATGTTTTGATAACTGCATTTTATGCCCTTCTAGCTTCTTTTGTTATTGGTTATTTTATCCCCCCCCCCCCCCGAGTAGCAAAATGCCCCTACTTCCTTGACGTCTTTACTCGTAGTCTTAGGCCTATATCACGTGCTACACGTGACCTTACTCTACTATATTCCATCACATACTTTGGATTTGTTTACTATCATTTTGTACTCAGTTTTTAAAACTGCATTCATTCCGTTAAATATCTATTCTAAATCTGCTGCTGATTCGGATATCATCTGATGGTTTTAATTGCCACTTTCTGAACAGTGACTCAGGTCCACATTTCTTCTAAATTTTCTTCATTGCTTTCTCTGTGTACAGAGTGAAATATAATGGTACCGCCACACTCCTTGAGATTATTCCACGTAATACATACACCGTGAGTGAAGTGACACTTTTCTTGGTCAAAGCATCATTAAGCCAACAAAATAAAATAAAAAATATATTCTCAAATTTTTGGAGTGACCTTCAGTAGTCCTGGCTTGGAACAAATGGAAAGGTAAACGTTACCTTAACAAAGGCATGTTCTTTGTATTTCTTGTATATATGTTTAGCCAGGAATAAAGGCTGAACTTCAGCGCACACTTGTTGAACGTTGCCACCAGAGTTGTGTTCCTGCAAGCGGAGGCACAGACATTTTGAATGGCCTGTAGAGGGGCCAAGAGGGAGTGAGGCGAAAATGGCACTATTATAGGTGATGTGTTGTTGTTTTTGTTGTTTACATGTGATGCAGTCACAATTTACAATGCAGGATGGCCACCATTTGCTAGAAAACCATCAAATCTATAGACACGGGAACGTCCATTCCTCTTGCTAATACCTATTAAAGGTTTAATTCTAGCGATAGAGATGCCTTCCACCTTTTGTTAAGATACATTTAAAGACAAACTACACCCCTGCCTTACTCCCTGGAGGATTGTTGTTTTCTTTCGTATCCCTCTACTCTGATCACAGCAGGTTTTTGTACAGATTACTCCCCGTTCCCTTTACTTAATTCCAGTCTTATCAAACATTTCAAATAACCCGGTTCAAATTACATCACAAAATCATTTTCTGAATCTACATGTGCCAGAAACGTGGATTTGTTCTTCCTTATTCAATCTTCAAATATCAACCGTACAGTTAGGATTGCCTTACGAGTTCCTAATTCTGTTCGAAAACCAAATTCGTTGTCAATTTGTCTTTCAAATATTCTGCAAGTAATTTTCTTGTTAAGATTTTACATGCACCAGACTTTCAACCCATAAATTTAGTTGTTACCCTTATACTACTTTTAAGTCATAAAGTTAGTTTCACGAACAAAATGATTTGTGCTTGCTAACATAAATAATAATGTCCTCAATATATATACTAGACATTACGTTATTGATGGAAATTGATGCAAGTATCTAAGTAAAATGCATTAGACCTCTTCAGGTCTAATTTAAGGACGGTCGTCTCGCCCGAACTAAGTACGTAACTTTTCGAAATTGTTCATATTTTATTATTTATACATACATACATACATACATACATACATACATACATACATACATACATACATACATCATCATTATAGACTGTTATGCCTTTCAGCGTTCAGTCTGCAAGCCTCTGTGAATTTACTAAACGTCGCCACAATACTCTATTTACAACTAATGCTGTGGCCTCATTTAGTTCTATACCTCTTACCTTTAAATCGTTAGAAACTGACTCTAACCATCGTCAACTTGGTCTTCCTCTACTTCTCCCACCCTCCATAACAGATACCATTATTCCCCTAGGTAACCTATCCTCCTCCATTCGCCTCACATGACCCCACTACCGAAGCCTGTTTGTGCGTACAGCTTCATCCATCGAGTTCATTCCTAAATTAGCCTGTATCTCCTCATTCCAAGTACCCTCCTGCCATTGTTCCCACCTGTTTTTACCAGCAATCCTTCTCGCTACTTTCATGTCTGTTACTTCTAAGTTATGAATAAGATACCCTGAGTACACCCAGCTTTTGCTCCCGTAAAGCAAAGTTGGTCTGAAAACAGACCGATGTAAAGATAGTTTCGTCTGGGAACTGACTTCCTTCTTACAGAATACTGTTGATCGCAACTACGAGCTCACTGCATTAGCTTTACTACACCTTGGTTTAATCTCACTTACTATATTACCATCCTGGGAGAACACGCTACCTAAATACTTGAAATTATCGACCTGTTCCAGTTTTGTATCAACAATTTGACATTCGATTCTGCTGAATTTCTTACCTACTTATATCAATTATTTACTCTTCGAAAGGCTAATTTTCATACCATACTCATTACACCTATTTTCAAGTTTCAAGACGTTAGACTGCAGGTTTTCGGCACAATCTGCCATTAAGACCGAGTTGTCAGCATAGGCCAGACTGCTTATTACATTTCCACCTCACTCAATCCCTCCCTGCCACTTTATACCTTTCAGCAGACGATCCATGTAAACTACGAACAGCAAAGGTGAAAGATTACAGCCTTGTCTAACCCCTGTAAGTACCCTGAACCAAGAACTCGTTCTAACATCCTCACTGATATATTTTAAGTTTAAAAACTAGGACTTGAATGGATTAAAGGCAATGCCCTAATTGATATTTGACTTGCCAGTAATTGGAAAGATGGATGGACGGAAAGACAATGAGAAACATATTAGGCTTCGAAATGTACAGATTACGTCATCAGTGCCAATCTCATGAAATTCAGAAAGGTGTTTTTTAATTCTTCTACGGATTCTTCGTAAATGAGTTGTTCATTTTAAATTCCAACAACAGAATAGCATTTATGATAATAGTTTTTGTGGTACTCGCTGCACGATTTGGGAGCGTGTCTGTCAATTGATGAGGAGTGATACATGACGGTATCAAAGGAGACCTATGGCCAGAGACGCTGGCGCCAGACGATTGTCGGCTCGAAAATTATTCAAATCCCAAGGAGCACGTGAGATATCATCGACTTCGTAAAGTTTGTAAACAAAAACACTATGGTCAAGAAAACAGAAATTGTAATTAGGAGGTTTGAAAAATTTCAATAGGAAATCCTGACTGTCATTGATTGTACGGATATCTGAATTACTGACATCCTGGAGATATTCTTTCACAATTAAAACTTCCTTATATAATGATGCTAGCTTATCAGGGGAGAGTTTGAAAATGTAGAGCATGGAAGGAAAATTGTCCATCTGGGAACCTTAAAAGTGAATATGCTGCCTTGGACTGCTGGTGCTATCGAAATGGATCCGACCAAGTGCGCTTAGAATTCAAGTTTCTTCAGCAAAGTGCACAGGTATTTTCTTACTAAATCCAGAATTTTTTCATGGTAATCTACCTTATGGGTATACTGATAGTCGTATCAAAAGGATACATATAGGATTTAAAATTAAATTTCCTACAAAAGTGGTCATAACCATAGCTCTAACAATTTACCAGATAATTTCGCATTTAAATGTGGATTAAGACAAAAATCGTTATTGTTATCCTTAACGGTGCAAGCCCATCGCTCTGTCAGAGAAACTTTGTTCAGGTCTACGACAAAGGACAATGAAAGAAAATGTGGCGTAAGCCGAAGGAAATGCACGTCTTAAAAGACAAAACATTGCCTAATCCGTTAGATGTACAAGACAGTAATGTTCCCTGGCAACAGGAAATGACGCGCTAATTGTTCTAGAGGCTGAGGAGAAAGATAAGAGGTGACAGACAGGTTGTAACCGAACAGGTTAGCTCAGTGCGTTGCGGCACGGTCTGTTAAGATTTCTAGCTCTGTACTCCGGAGAAAAGCGCTATCGAATTCCTCCACGGCCATCCTCGAAATGGTTTTCCATGGTTTCCAATTTCAGCTCAAGACAAATGCCACGATGGTACTTTTCCATAGAGCACAGCCGCTGCCTTCACATTTATAACCCCTTACAATCTACCCTACGCTGACAGAAACCCTCACACATCGATACATACAACTCACCCCATGGGGGTGTACCGGGAAAAGCAGCTACAGAACTGATGGGCCGAACATTTCGTCGGACACCCCTAGCACTAAAAGATATACGCTTAAAAGAAAAAGTTTTCAAATCTGATTTCTAATTATGACTTCAGTGTGGGTAGAGCCGCTGGTACTGCCAGTTTATCCATACTTAGTGAAGGTAATGTTTTTAATTGGGTCTTCAGTCCGTAGAGTGGATTTTCGCAGCAATCCGCGCCACCCAACCCTGTGGTACCCTTTTCATTTCTACATAACTACTACATCTGCTCTAATCTGTTTGTCATATTCATACCTTAGTCTATCCCTGCCATTCTTACCACCTACACCTCCCTGAAAAACAACTGAACATGTTCTGGGTGTCTTAAGATGCTTTCTACCATTCTACCTCTTATTCTGGTCAAATTTCTCCAAATCGTTCTCCCCTCACCAATTTGATTCAGTATCTCTTCATTCGTGATTCGATCTATCCATCATATCTTCAGTATTCTTCTGTAACACAAAATTTAAACAGTTTCTATTCTCTTTTCTTCTGTACAACTTATCTCTTTCATGCAATGCCACAATTCATACGAAAGTCATCAGAAACATCTTTCTACTTCCTATATCAGTGTTTGAAGTGAGCATATTTCTTTGCTTAATAAAGGCCTTCCTTGCTTGTGCCTGTCTGCATTTGATATCCTCCTTACTTCTGCAATCGTTACTTATACTACTACCCAAGTCCGGCTCCATGGCTAAATTGCTAGCGTGCTGGCCTTTGGTCTCCCACGGTTTAGACATTCTTTTCCAAATTCCAACAATATGAAATGTACTTGAGAACTATTGGACTTGGGGAGTTGGAAAGCCCTATCTTGACAATGTTAATTTGACAGAAACGATGCCCCGTTATCTCAGGAAGTATTAAGTTTAGAGCTTTGATATCTTTACTACTTATATTTACACCCCTTCCATAAGTACTAAACCAGGATGGAATGATTGGAGCAAACGATTGTAAAGTTATGAATTTGTTTAAGGGGAGGTGTTAGCCCGATTGGGTGAAAAAAATCAAAAATCAAATTTTGTGTGTTGTGTGTCCCTTATAACCTCAGTTAAGTGTCCTAAGCAAAATCTTGCATTTAACGACCCTCCTAGTAGCTTAAATAGACTTTTAATAAGCATTTTGCATTAGGTGCCACACCCCCTTTTTCTTTCCCTCCTCAGTTATCTTGTATAATTCATGCTTTCGAGTTAAGAGATATATTGTTGTATCATTAGATTTGCTGAATAATGCAATCAGCTCTTGCTGATCCAAGTTTGCTGAAGAAATGTTTGCGCGGCAAGACGCAAAAGAGTCTTCAGCAATGTTGTGTGGACTCGAATCCTTAAGGATGTGTTTGTTGGCTTGGAAACTTTGTGAATTGGTGTATCTGTTGCTGTTTTGACCTTTAATGATGGTAATTTTGGAACGATATGTGTTTTGAAACATTTAAACGTTGAACCCGGTAAAAACACTGTGAGAACGCTTAAAGAAATTGATAGTTTTAGAGTTAAAGGAGGTGATAAGGATATCAAAGACTTTATTAAGGAAGCTAGGAAGCAGAGAAGGAAATTTAGAAAGACTGAGAATGAGGATGATGATGATGACAACCCAGAGTATGCTGCAGGGATTCACTGATATATGTCGAAACTTTAAGTTAATTTTTCTGAAAACTAACTTTTCTTGTATAAATGACCCATTTTTTCAGAAACTTCTCATCATAGAAAAATGAGTTTTTGTTAATACATAATGATACTAATGATCAATCTACTGAGTTACTCCTAACTCCCAACTTGCAGTTGTAAGGATGTTATGGATAAATGTTTGATGACAAATGTGCTAAAAATTGAGTGCTAGAGAAAAATATCCCTTGAAATGTTATATTCAGTAAGAACTACTTGAAACAAACTCAGTGTACATACAAGATATCACCATAAGTGCATACCAAATTTTATATTCGTGGGGATAACGGTTCCAGAGAAAACGGGTCACAAAGTATGGCAATTTAACATTGTTAGTATAGGGGCTAACACCTCCCCTTAATAAGTCCCATTTTTTTTACAAAAATGTCATTAAAAATATATGTAAATCATAAACTATACATGTGAACTGCTTTTATGTGGTTCAGTAGCTGCATCATGGCACAAGCTGACTCTCTGAAAACAATGAACTACCTATCCAGTGTAGTTTCTGAGATAATGGGTCAAACATGTGTAAAAAGAGGCATTTTTCACAATATGATTTCAAAGTAAAACAGAATGTTCAGTCACACATTTACCCACAACAGTGCCTAAAATGCAACTCTATTTCATCGAAACTATTGAAATGTTTGTTATGGCAGTGCCGGAAACCTCTGCGTATAACATTCAGGAATAAAACAGTGAAAACCACAGCCTTCTAAATTAAAGGGTTCCAGATATTTATATTTTCAAAAGAAACATGTCTAAGTTGCCCAATTTGATTCTTACGCATTGATATTTTAAAATATTTACTTAAAATGCTTCCATGTGTCGTATTAAAATAAATTATACACCATTTTAATCATCAGAGTCCCATTTGGAAAAAGACATCTTTTAACTTTATTTTTTGTTTCCGACTCCCCTTATAGCATTTTATTGAATTTGGAATAAGCGTGTTTGCAAATGTTTTACTCGTTAATCCATATTTTTGGGGGACAACAAATTTATGAAATGTATTAGGAAGAACGGATGGGGAAAAGTGTCTGCTAATCAGAGACATCCTGTCGATGTTAAAAAAGTCGTGCATTTGATCACCTAAATCTCAAGTAGAACATCTACATTGAAGTACAGAAGAGAGTGATCTTTGAAAGTTGCCGTATTTTGAGGAACGTGATGATTAGTGATCTGAAGGATCGATAACGGGAGAAAATCAGAGGATGCATACTATTTCGCTCGACTTGGATATTAATCCCGCCTAATATGACTGAACACCGAGGAAACATGAGAATACCTGGATAATAATAATAATAATAATACTCATCGTCATCATCATCTTAATATGTCATCATCATCATCATACGTAAAATCGTAAGGTTCACGTGATTCTACATCCATTATATGAGCAAGATTTCCTTTTAATTATTGGTTTAACACGGGATGCTGATCATCTAAGGACTTTTCCTTTTGGTGACCGGCTCCATGGCTAAATGGTTAGCGTGCTGGCCTTTGGTCACGGGGATCCCGAGTTCGATTCCCGGCAGCGTCGGGAGTTTTAACCATAACTGGTTAATTTCACTGACACGGGGGTTGGGTGTATATGTGTCGCTTTCATCATCATTTCATCCTCATCACGACGCGCAGATCGCCTACGGGAGTCAAATCAAAAGACCTGCATTTGGCGAGTCGAACTTTTCCTCGGACACTCCCGGCACTAAAAGCCATACGCCATTGTTTTTTCCTTTTGGTGTCAGGCCGTCTGCTTATCTGTATGTTTGTGCTCTTAAAACTGGAAAACTGCTGGGCATATTTCTAACAAACTACGTTATTTGGAATCTACTCATTCAGGGTTGTGTTATCACGTACATATGATATCAAGGTAGGGTTTATAGGAAGATTATTCTCAAATATCTTCCTTAGAACTAGGTCTGTCAAAAGTGTGTATATAACAAACGTTTATGAATATATTATTTACGTTCGTTTATGCAATATGCAGTATGTATTTATCGTACGACGGATAATAACGGAGATGCCTACGAAAAGTTGGATTTTTAGTCCAAGTCCCGCGGGGCACTTTGTGCATGTCACTTCAAGGTGGGTAGATGGTAATAAATTAACAGCCATTTACTCTTTTCGGCAGGGCAGATAATTAGAGAGGTATAATCAACCGTGGGTTTTGTGAATCTCCAGTCACAGCGCGATGCCAGTGGTGAAAGGAACAACAATTTGCAACCCGAGAAACAGGGAGAATTTTTGCACAACTTCGGACCAGTAACTGGACTGTACAATGAATTCGGAAATGGTTCTTATTCTCTCTCGACTTTGTTCAGCTTTATGTACTTCACGTTATTGCCACGCGCTTTTCGAGAAAAATGCCAGTTTAACTTTTATTAAAGGTGTGAAAATAGACATGTAACTTCACATAAATTTATGAAAGAAACATGCAATTTATTGCAAATTACCGGGCGAAGAACGGGTACAATACTAGTATTAAATAATAAACTTACCATGTATGTAGTTCATGGGCTATTTTTCTTATCATTCATTTGTAAAACATAAGAAATGTGGTTGGACAAACGACCATTCCACGTCATGTTTAGTGACAGGAATATTGAATGGTCTAATTATATTTAAATGCATGTCATTGTCTTCACTGGTGGCACAGGTTATGTGAGGGTTCCTCATTTGACGATAATAATGATCGCATGGTATCGGCTATCGTGTCGATAATTTTGTTTTGACGTCATTTAGATTGCCCTCGTGTCAGTTTTGACGGTCTCTTTAACTATATCAGACAGCAGAGAAACCAAATCTGTAATGACAACCTATCACGTTTAAATGTCTTTTATTGTCGGGCAAACACCAAATGTGTCACCAGAGATCTTTTACATGCCGACGTCGTACGACATGGAGTATCGAATGGACATATTTTCTGACATTCAAAAATCCTACCACCTCTGTCAGATTTGAACACACGATTTTTGGAAGCAGAAGTCGACAATCTACCACTGACCCACACAGGGAGTTCCTAATTTGATTGAATGCGGTCACTGAAAATTTGCCAATTTCTCTCCTAATATTTGAATATTATCGAGTTACACAGTAAGAATAATCCCTTGTTATGTTGATGAAGGTTAATAACGTGTAATAATACAAATAATAATCCCAAGGATATCTCTGGAGAGATACACTGACGAGAGTACACTACGTTTGTTAAGTTTATCGATCTGACTTAGACGCAGTTTCAGCTTTGACACTATGGGATCACCAGAGGCTAGTAACACTGTTCGTAAGTAGCCAGTCCCTGTGATGAATGCAGAGTAGGTCTCGGCCCATAAGTGGTCCGACAGCTCTGCACTCTGACCGGCCAACCAATCAGAGGTGGGGTGGCTACGGCTCTACCGTGGCTCTACGCCTCTGCATTCGGTAGACGAGACAGAGCTGGACCTCACGGCTAGGCCCAACCGTCGGTTGTCCTCAGAATGGTTTTCCGTTGTTTTCCATTCTCCTGTACTAAGGCGAATGCCGGGACAGTTCCTAGTATAGGCCACGGCCGCCAACCCCTCACCTTCTCCGAGCATCTCCTTCACCGTAACAAATCTCCCGGCCTGAGAGACGGCGTCACCGTCTAAGAGGCCCGCCTCCCCCTTCAGGGGAGCAATGAAAACATTTTAGTAGTAGTAGTAGTAGTAGTAGTAGTGTGAATGTGACACTTAAAGGGTAGGAGAGGATAACTTATGTAGAGGTACAAATATCACATCGTCGCTGGAACGGTAAAAGGTTCTAATCCACAAAGCTCTTCCTATCAATTATTCTCCTTAAGACTGGCCACGCCTCCCAGCCACGTATGGATATGCAGTCCATCAGAACAAATTATGTTGTGTTCATTTTCCTATGCCCATGTGTAAAGGAAAATGAACCTTACAGTACCGTGCCGTAGGAATGCACGTTTGCATTACGTATTTACGCACTCCTAGTGTACAATGCATGTAAGGTTCATTTTCGTTTAATCGTCGACATAGGTAAACGAACACAACGGACATTGTTCTGATGGACTGCGTATCCATATGTGGCTGGGAGGCGTGGCCAGTCTTAAGGAGGATAATGGATAGGAAGAGTATTGTGGGATACAACCTTTTACCGTTCCAGCGACGACATTCTAGGTCGGTGACCAAAGCAACGCGCCACCGTTTCAACTCTAACGTGCGTAAGCTTTCCGTGGCAGCTATTGTGGATAAGACCACACTTTAGCCTGGGGACGGACTGCGGTTCAACATGGTCAGCATTATACCATCGTCTGCCATATAGTTTGTCTTTTATGGCCGGCTCCGCTGCCTCAGATATCAGAAAGACCCTATGAAAGCCTCACGAGACTAAGTAAACTTTGTTCTAGACATGAGTCCAGAATTTCCGGAAATCGAACTCAGGACCTCCTGGTAAGAGACAGTCATGCTATTCTAACATGCTGGAGTTGAATACACCGTATAATTCGACGTATTTCTGATAATGGTTTTATGTCCTACCTTCTTCTTTCACGGTTTTTGGAGACGCCGATTTGCCGAAATTTTGTCCCGCAGGAGTTATTTAACGTTTCATTAATTCTACCGACACGAGGTTGACGTATCTCAGCACTTTCAAATATCATCGGCATGAGCCGGGATCGAAGCCGACAACTTGAGTTCAGGGACCAGCGTTTTACCGCCTAAGGTACCCAGCCCGGTCGAAGTACTTCTCGACTTTCTGTCAGTTCGTAACACACATCTTAACAGTTAAGAGTATATCAGAAGTTATTGGCTCATATAATTTGATACGTGTTTTTGAATAAGTGCATTTTCTTACCCCATGGCTCCGGGTTTTGATTCCCAATTAGGTCGAGGGATTTTAATATTAAATGCTCAATTCCTTTGGATAGTGGACGTCTTGTCTCCACGGTTCCCGCAAATCGCATATCACACACAACACTGTTCTCCACCACACTAACACGGCACCTGCCAGGGTCTACCTTACAAAGGCTACACCAGGCTAGCAATAGCCACACGAATTTTTAAAAAGAATTGTATCTGCATTAAATACGGAAATCAGTGGTAGTGATTATTACTTTAAGGGAGAATAACCTTCGAAAGCAGAGCCTCTGTGGCTCAGACGGCAGCGCGCCGGCCTCTTACCATTGGATACCCTGGTTCAAATCCCGGTCTCTCCATGTGAGATTTGTGCTGGAGAAAGCGGAGGCGGGACAGGTTTTTCTCTGGGTACTCCGGTTTCCCCTGCCATCTCACATTCCAGTAACACTCTCCATTCTCATTTCATAGTTTCTATCAGTCATTAATAAATCACTTTAGGAGTGGCGATCCCATCGTACTAATAGCCTATATCTGCTTCATTCATTCCATCCCTGACCCGGTCAATGACTGGAAAACAGGTTGTAGGTTTTCATCCTTCGAAAATGGTTTAGCATGAGAGGCGTGAAAATAAATACTCTCTGGGCGTCGAAATACTAACACTATCGGGATAGAAGGAGAAACATGAATTTACCTAGAAATATGAACGTCGCGATCCTGACATTAGGTAAGTGAACACATTGTCAGACTCAGCTATGGAACCGTGGTCACCATCACCTAGTCCGCGGTTGGGAAACTCAGGGGAGTCATTCATTTTATTCCTCTCTTTCCTCAGAGCGTCTAATACAAGAAGATACGCCCTTTATAGTTCACAAACTTCAGAAATTCAAGTAGGTAAAAAGGAACGAAAATGACCTCATTCTAAGAACCATTCCGGTATTCGAATAGAATTCAAATAGAAAGCCACTTTCCAAGAAGTCTTCAAAAGTGAAGACCGTTTCATACCTCCCTACAAATCCTTAACATATGATAGTAATATTTGTCAGTCTGTAATCGTTTCCTATAAGTCAGCTTTTACCCCAGATAGTCATAATAAACGTAAGAATAAATAATGAGAGAATGAAAGTAGGTCAAAGGTCGAAGTCATCTCCATACAGGTCATGAATTCCCTTGGATGCGTGGAAGGTAAAGGCTCTACGCCAGCCTCCTTTGTCCCCAGTAATTAACCTGGTACTCATTTATGGTGTAGACTGAGTGAACTTGAGGGCAATTTGCATGTCCGGAAATGGAAATCTACTTTCCGAAAGTTTTCGGCTTCCTGGCGGGCAATCGAACCAACGTCCTTGCGCGTGAAACGAGCACGCCTTTACTGCCTCGGCCAAGCAGCCCCTAAGTAAGTAAGTAAGTAAGTAAAAAAACCGAAGAAAATCTAAAAGAAATGAAGAACAATTGCAGAATATGTTTGAGATACGTTTTTTGAAAATATTTCTGTCTTAACCAAATGAACATAATTTTTTTTGCAAGTGGCTTTACGTCGCACCGACACAGATAGGTCTTATGGCGACGATGGGATAGGAAAGGGCTAGGAGTTATAAGGAAGCGGCCGTGGCCTTAATTAAGGTTCAGCCCCAGTATTTGCCTGGTGTGAAAATGGGAAACCAAGGAAAACCATCTTCAGGGCTGCCAACAGTAGGATTCGAACCTACTATCTCCCGGATGCAAGCTCACAGCCGCGCGCCTCTAAATGGACATAATGTATCAACGCACAGTCATTCAGAAAACAGAATGAAGGCATTGGTATTGTATGTTCCTAGCATTTCATATTTTATCCATTTTAATTATTACCAAAATATAATTCACCTCCCATGTAGGTAGAAACCCTGTGGGTACACACAACAAACCTTATATGCACAGATTCAATTGTTTCCGAGAAAAGTGTACCTTCGATGAACTTATACAATATCATGTGCTATATTTTTGAGAGAATACGCCTCCGAGCAAACACGTCGGGGAAATTAGGCTATGTGGTTTTATTTTGAATAAAATTCATTCCAATTCTTTCCGTATGATGGTTACCTGGGTCAACAAATGTTACAATACTATTAGTTTAAAATATGAAGCAATATTGAAAATAGTAAAAATAATAGAGCAATAACAACTAATATGAACAGCAACTGATATTAGAACTGTAATGAATTTGTTACGTTTTAAAACGATAATGATTTCTATATTAGCTATATTAATAACTAGCGAATGTACCCGTGCTTCGCTACGGTATTCTACATTGTATTTGAATATCGACGTAAATAGTGTACATGCAGTAAATAAGATTGTTTTAAAATTGCATGTCTCTTAGCGTTATCCGAGAAAGAGCATGGGGAGGTCCCCGTACGTTGTTTCCAATGTAAAAAGTTTGTTATGTATTTGTGATATAACGGCAGGCTCACTTGTCTACTGCCATTCACAATCGAGTTGGGAAGTTTACATTATAATTGCAGGCCCCATTGCCTACTACGCGGACAGAATCGATTTGGGGAGTATCGTTAAAATGGCAGCCCCCTTTCCTACTTCCAGACAGATTACAGTTGAGGAGTTTTTATTATAATGGCAGGCAATTACCCTACTATCACTCGAAGTTGAGTTGTGCAGTTATCATTATAATGCCAGGTCCATTTTCCTACTTCCAGCTACCTTACTGCCAGTCACACCAAGTTGGTGAGTTTCCATCAAAATAGCGGGCCACTATGCCTAATGAAAGTCACATTTTAGATGAGGACATTTCTTTATAATGGCGGGCACCCTTGCCTACTGCCAAACACAATCGGGTAGGGGAGTTATAAACAAAACTGCATGCTCACTTGCCTTCTGCAAGTCAAATCGAGAAGGGAACTATTCATTACAATTGTAGGCCTTCCTTACACAGGAGTTGGAGAAGGAACCCTTTCCTACTGCCAGTCAAAGTCGGTGTGGGGAGTACTGATTACAATATCAGACCCACCCTTTCTCGATAGCTAAAAATCGACATCAGTGAATATATATAGATCGACATACGAAAGTATATGCGTGTTTACAATATTGAAGACCTTCATTTACAGATTAACTGCTACTAAACGAACGTCATATTGACAAAGGATTATACCATAAGACACGCCGGATTTAGTGGCCTAAATGGCTGGTCATATGATATGTCATCTATTCTTGGGTCAGATTGAGTTAGAAACGTGGAACAGGGTAAAGGTTTGGTAAGATTATCTCACATTACATTACCTTTCGGATAATTATGTGACAGCTACATACATAGCATTTGGCTCACATATGCCTACTGGGTGGGCCGATTTTCGTGAAGAGTATGATGATTCTGTATTTCATATATGTAACTCAAAGTATGAATTATGCATGTGAAAATTCCAAATTGACTTAACATCGATTAATAGAGAAAAATCAAACGTAAATGGGATACAGATACGGCAAAAGTCAAAAGACCAAGGTTGTAGGTCATTCCAAATTGAACGGAGATTGTGCAATCCGTTATGTGATAGGAATTTCCGAAGGTCTGCACCATCATTAAAATTGCCTGCATATTTCGATAATCTTCGGGGATAAAAAGTGAAAAATGTAATGATCTGGGATGTATTCCGTTCGTTACAGGCGAAAAGGTATAATTTTGTCAAATTTCAATTATCTTCTTTTTCTTCTGGCAGATTATGCCGCAACCTGGATTTTGGGCGAGGCGGATAAAAATTAGGACTTTCAGGAAACTAAACCAAAAATTATGGAGATGATCATTATTACCCCTTATAACGGAATGCTGTACGAAAATTTCGCCAAAATAGTCAGTGTAGAGGCACACAGTCGTTACGATTTGATTTATATAGATAAGGAATCTGCTCCATGTAAAACACCTTTTGGGCTATGTCCGCTGGACTTAACATGCAAAAGTGACCATTTATGAAAAATGCACATGAAGAAAAAGGTTTAGAGGTGGAATTCCATCACGTTTGGTCGATTTCCAGTTAGGTTGGTCTTGTTCTGTATATATTGTGGAAGAGTAAAATCACCATTTCGGTTCCCTATAAACCGCCAGTCCATTCCGGAACATGAAATGTTATTTACGTTTAAAACCTACCTTTGGACAGGTGGATGCTAAATATAAATTTTGGTTCGAATGTCTTCAGTAGTTTTCAAGTTGTAAGGAATACGCTTTACACGCACCCGCTCGTGAGTTAAGTCCGATGGGACTTGTACAGAAAAACGGTCCGTTAATGATATCTCCCTTATTAATCCTGGTATCGAAATGATGCACATGAGAAAAAAAGTTTATAAATTAATTTCTACCAAGACAGGTAGATTTAAATTAACGTTGGTTGTGTATATTTTGTGGAAGTGCAAAATTACTGTTTTGGTTTCGTATAAACCCCCAGTCAGTTCAGGGATTTTGAAACAATATTTTCCCTAAAACCTATCAAGGACAGGTGTATTCTAAATATGAGTCTCGGTGGAAATACATCCAGTAGTTTGTATCATTCGCGTACATACGGCGTAATTAAGGAAGAAAATAATACAGTTAAGAAAGTTGAAAGTAATAGAAAATGGATTATAACTGAGGACAGCCGGATAACGACAAATATGTAAATGCCGAGTTAACGTATTGGAAAATCAAATCCCCTCAATAAATTATGCTAGTGTGTGTTATGGATATAATAAAGCGGTAACAGAGGAGAAATTTAGATCCAGTGATTCCTAGGTAAACAAATAATAAGAAGATGACTAATGGTGTTATTACCTAATCTATTCGAGGGCGGTTATAACATCCAACGATATTCCGCCAATATCCCGCAGATAGGCCGATTGACGCCTCTCTTGCCTTCTACCCGAGGAACAACCACGAATTTAAAAGCATGATGAGGAAAATGGCAATACGTTACTTCCCTGCTGGCATGCAGTCAGAGACGTTGCCATGGTAACCAGTAGGTTCGTTGTCGTTCTGTCGGTCACTCAATGCAGAGCATGATACCAGCGGAAAATTGTAAATTTCTCCGTCATGTGAAGAGTAAGGTAAATTATGAACATAACGAAAGTTGTTTATAATGAAGAGACGTTTCACGTACGGTAAACTAAGTTTACAGAAAATCTATAGTATAAGAGAAAATGGAGGAAAACCATTCTGTTTTTCCTGTAAAACCCCGTCTATTCAAATATTTTAAAATAATATGCATACAGAAACCTTCCCCGGGAGGAGTATACTCTAAATATGAAGTTTAGTTGAGATCTATCCAGCCGTTTCGAAGTGATGGTGGAAAAACCACTCAGGTTTTCCTATAAACCCCCCGTCTATTCAAACATTTTAAAATGATATGCATATCGAATCTATCCGCGGGATGAGTGTACTCTAAATATGAAGTTTGGTTGTGATCTATCCAGCCGTTTCGACGTAATGGTGGAGAAACCATTCTGGTTTTCCTATAAACCCCCCGTGTATTCAAAGATTTTAAAATGATATGCATATCGAAACCTTGCCCGGGTTGAGTATACTCTAAATATGTAGTTTGGTTAAGATCTATCCAGCCGTTTCGACGTGATGGTGGAAAAACCATTCTGGTTTTCCTATAAACCCCCCGTGTATTCAAAGATTTTAAAACAATATGCATATCGAAACCTTCCCCGGGATGAGTATACTCTAAATATGAAGTTTGGTTGAGATCTATCCAGCCGTTTCGACGTGATGGTGGAACAGACAAACAAACAGACAGACAGACAAACAGACAAACAGACAAACAGACAAACAGACAAACAAACAGACACGAAACGTAAAAACCACCGATTCGGTCTTGAGTTGACCTAAAACGGATAAATATCTGAAAAATTGGCAAAACAAAAGAAATTACAGACAGCGGACCCCCTACAATTTTATTTATATAGACTAGCGATTGTACCCGTGCTTCGCTACGGTATTCTACATTGTATTCGGTTATCGAAGTAAATAGTGTACATGCAGTAAATAAGATTGTTTTAAAATTGCATGTCTCTTAGCGTTATCCGAGAAAGAGCATGGGGAGTTCCCCGTACGTTGTTTCCAATGTAAAGTGTTTGTTACGGATTTGTGATATAACGGCAGGCTCACTTGCCTACTGCCATTCACAATCGAGTTTGGATGCCTACGTTATAATTGCAGGCCCCATTGCCTACTACGCGGACAGTATCGATTTGGGGAGTTTTCGTTAATATGGCAGCCCCCTTTCCTACTTCCAGACAGATTACAGTTGAGGAGTTTCTATTATAATGGCAGGCAATTACCCTACTATCACTCGAAATTGAGTTGTGCAGTTATCATTATAATGCCAGGCCCATTTTCCTACTGCCAGCCAGCATACTGCCAGTCACACCAAGTTGGTGAGTTTCCATCAAAATAGCAGGCCACTATGCCTAATGCCAGTCACATTTTAGATGAGGACATTTCTTTATAATGATAGGCACCCTTGCCTACTGCCAAACACAATCGAGTAGGGGAGTTTTAAACAAAACTGCATGCTCACTTGCCTTCTGCAAGTCAAATCGAGAAGGGAACTATTCATTACAATTGTAGGCTTTCCTTACTAATGACAGTTACACAGGAGTTGGAGAAGGAACCCTTTCCTACTGCCAGTCAAAGTCAGTGTGGGGAGTACTGATTACAATAGCAGACCCACCCTTTCTCGATCGCTAAAAATCGACATCAGTGAATATATATAGATCGACATACGAAAGTATATGCGTGTTTACAATATTGAAGACCTTCATTTACAGATTAACTGCTACTAAACGTACGTCATATCGACAAAGGATTATACCATAAGACACGCCGGATTTAGTGGCCTAAATGGCTGGTCCTACGATATGTCATCTATTCTTGGGTCAGATAGAGTTAGAAACGTGGAAACGGGGTAAAGGTTTTGTATGATTATCTCATATTACATTACTTTTCGGATACATACATAGCATTTGGCTCACATATGGCTACTGGGTGGGCCAATTTTCGTGAAGAGTTTAATGATTCTGTATTTCATATAAGTAATTGAAAGTATGAATTATGCATGTGAAAATTCCAAATTGACTTAACATCGATTAAAGAGAAAAATCAAACGTAAAAGGGATACAGATACGGCAAAAAGTCATAAGACCACGGTTGTAGATCATTCCAAATTGAACGGAGATTGTGCAATCCGTTATGTGATAGGAATTTCCGAAGGTGTGCACCATCATTAAAATTGCCTGCATATTTCGATATTCTTCGGGGATAAAAAGTGAAAAATTTAATGATCTAGGATGTTTTCCGTTCGTTACAGGCTAAAACGTATAATTTTGTCAAATTTCAATTATCTTCTTTTTCTTCTGCCAGATTATGGCGCAATTTGGATTTTGGGCGAGGCGGGTAAAAATTAGTACTTTCAGGAAACTAAACCAAAAATTATGGAGATGGTCATTATTACCCCTTAAACGGAAAGCTGTACGAAAATTTCGCCAAAATAGTCAGTGTAGAGGCACACAGTCGTTACCATTTGATTTATATAGATCAGGAATCTGCTCCATGTAAAACACCTTTTGGGCTATGTCCGCTGAACTTAACCTGCAAAAGTGACCATTCATGATATCTCCCTTAGTAATCCTCCTGACGAAAGAATGCACATGAAAAAAAGGTTAAGAGGTGGAATTCCATCACGTTTGCTCGATTTCCAGTCAGGTTGGTCTTGTTCTGTATATATTGTGGAAGAGTAAAATCACCATTTCGGTTCCCTATAAACCGCCAGTCCATTCCGGAACATGAAATGTTATTTACGTTTAAAACCTACCTTTGGACAGGTGGATGCTGAATATAAATTTTGGTTCGAATGTCTTCAGTAGTTTTCAAATTGTAAGGAGTACGCTTTACACGCACCCGCTCGGGAGTTAAGTCCGATGGGACTTGCACAGAAAAACGGTCCGTTAATGATATCTCCCTTATTAATCCTCGTATCGAAATGATGCACATGAGAAAAAAGGTTTAGAAATTATTATCTAGCAAGGCAGGTAGATTTTAATTAACGTTGGTTGTGTATATTTTGTGAAAGTGCAAAATCACTGTTTCTGTTTCGTATAAACCCCCAGTCAATTCAGGGATTTAGAAACAATATTTGCCCTAAAACCTATCAAGGACAGGTGTATTCTAAATATGAGTCTTGGTGGAAATACATCCAGTGGTTTGTAGCACTCGCGTACATACGGCGTAATTAAGGAAGAAATAATACAGTTAAGAAAGTTGAAAGTAATAGAAAATGGATTATAACTGAGGACAGCCGGATAACGACAAATATGTAAATGCCAAGTTAATGTATTGGAAAATCAAATGCCCCTCAATAAATTATGCTAGTGTGAGTAATGGATATAATAAAGCGTAACAGAGGAGAAATTTAGGTCAGTGATTCTTAGGTAAACAAATAATAAGAAGATGACTAATGGTGTTATTACTTAATCTATTCGAGAGCGGTTATAATATCCAACGATATTCCGCCAATATCCCGCAGATAGGCCGATTGACGCCTCTCTTGCCTTCTACCCAAGGAACAACCACGAATTTAAAAGCATGATGAGGAAAATGGCAATACGTTACTTCCCTGCTGGCATGCAGTCAGAGACGTTGCCATGGTAACCTGTAGGTTCGTTGTCGGTCTGTCGGTCACTCAATGCAGAGCATGATACCAGCGGAAAATTGTAAATTTCTCCGTCATGTGAAGAGGAAGGTAAATTATGAACATAACAAAAGTTGTTTATAATGAAGAGACGTTTCACATACGGTAAACGAAGTTTACAGAAAATCAATAGTATAAGAGAAAATGGAGGAAAACCATTCTGGTTTTCCTATAAACTACCCGTCTATTCAAAGATTTTAAAACAATATGCATATAGAAACCTTCCCCAAGATGAGTATACTCTAAATATGAAGTTTGGTTGAGATCTATCCAGCCGTTTCGAAGTGATGGTGGAAAAACCATTCAGGTTTTTCTATAAACCCCCCGTCTATTCAAAGATTTTAAAATATTATGCATATGGAAGCCTTCCCCGGGATGAGTATACTCTAAGTATGAAGTTTGGTTGAGATCTATCCAGCCGTTTCGAAGTGATGGTGGAAAAACCATTCTGGTTTTCCTATAAACCCCCGGTCTGTTCAAAGATTTTAAAATAATATGCATATCGAAACCTTCCCCGAGATGAGTATACTCTAGATATGAAGTTTAGTTGAGATCTATCCAGTCGTTTCAACGTGATGGTGGAAAAACCATTCTGGTTTTCCTATAAACCCCCCGAGTATTGAAGGATTTTAAAATGATATGCATATCGAAACCATCCCCTGGATGAGTTTACTCTAAATATGAAGTTTGGTTGAGATCTATCCAGCCGTTTCGACGTGATGGTGGAACAGACAAACAAACAGACAGACAAACAGACAAACAGACAAACAGACAAACAGACAAACAAACAGACACGAAACGTAAAAACCACCGTTTCGGTCTTGAGTTGACCTAAAACGGATAAATATCTGAAAAATTGGCAAAACAAAAGAAATTACAGACAGCGGACCCCCTACAATTTTATTTATATAGATTCCTAAGGACTTCTCACAGTATATAGACGCACTTCTTTCATCAATACGTGTCTCAGGCTAAATATTTAATATAAATTAGCATACCTATTGTTATTGTCACTCGAACATCAGTCATAAAACCTATTCATCCTTATCAAGACGCGCAGGTCGCTTACGGGCGTGAAATAAAAAGACCTGCAACTGGCGAGCCGAACTTGTCCTCGGACACTCCCGGCACTAAAAGCCGTACGCCATTTCATTTTTCTCCCGTAGTTCTTAAAGTCCACTATACATTTTTACTTGGACACTAATATCCTAATAATATTTCAATGATACTATAACAAATTATTCTCCTCCACAGGTTAATAAAAAATCTTCAAAGTAGTGAAAGAAACGAAATTATCACCTGATTGAATTATTACCCCTTTAACGCTTGATAATACCTTTCTTAATTTATTATACTTCGGTTTTCGATCTGCAGGCCTGGTACTGAAGTCTTTCATACCTGTTGTATGTCCACGTACACAATATTTATTCATTTTATATCTGCTATGTCACGACGGAAATTTTACTCTACTGTTAGTGAGCCCGGAGACTGGTTGTAGACAAAATAAAAACATAATTTAATGCATACCTATTATTTACCTTCAACCAAAGTACTTCTATTTTCATTCCAAAATATTTAAATACTTTATTTCTTCCTTTATTGAAGTTAGTTTGGTTTCCTCAGGAAAACTCCCATTACGTGGTCTCGTATCTTTCGCCATTCTGTATATTTTAAAGCCGAAGCTATCCAACTCCCAATAAAGCAATTTATTAATTTAATTCATAAATCGTTTCTTCTTCTTCTTTTCCTTTCTCTTCTTTTTCATCATCACGTGCCATGCCTGGTCTTCCAGGCGTTTACAGCTACTACAGCAAACACTGTTCTACCTTGTGCCAGGCAAATAAGCTGCCAGGGTTTGTGGATGTCAATCCATTCTTCGATGTCCTTTAGACAGATTTTACTTCAAATGTAAAATAGGTAATCATATTAGTTTGCAATGAAGAATTAATTTCGATTTGAATAGTGGATGATAATGAAATATTTATCTTCTTATAGTTCGGCAGAGGAAAATATGAGGGGCCGATGACCTTCGATGTTAGGCCCCTTCAAACAACAAGCATCATCATCATCAGGAAAATATGAAGAATATTATCTTACGTTAATACATTCCTATTCTTCAATAATTTAAGTCTTCTCTGCACTGCAGTGATCACAGGTTAATTAAATTCATTGCGTTCAAGAAACGATTGGGAACGATTTCTCCAGAAATGTAAAACGCATATTAGAGTTCCTTATGTCAAATCACGGAATACCATTCCAAATCTACATTATTTAAAGAATTTCAAAGACACTGTTATCAGAAACCTCATTATAAAACCCACGCAGATGAAGACATGCGGCTTCAAATTATATATCCAAAAATTGCTTTTCAATAGGGTATCTCAAACACTGTTTTTTACTGACTGTCATTAAGTTAATATCGGGAGATGGTTACCAACGGATCATGAAGTTGTGCGTAGTATTTAAAGTGAGAACAATTACGTTAAAGCTGCAACTTGTAGTGTAAAGTTTAAAATACGTGGTTTGCTTTGACTAGTACGTTAGATATTTGTGGATAAAAGCAAATGTGAAAGTTCTTCGCATTACATAAAATTATGATTTTTATCAAAATCAAACATTTTCCAGTAAATAGTCTTAATTTAATTTCATGGAGTGAGAATACCATATTAACAAAAATTAAAAGTATTCAAGCTTTTAGGTTTCTACAACTAGCGTTTCGCACCTGTATGTGAGTGAACTCATCAGCAAGGATGCCACTCGTCTCTTATCTTGGAATTCCTTCTCTTGTCATCTTAGAGCATTTGAGCATTTACAGCATTTGAGCATTTGAGCATTTAGAGTGTTTGACATAGACTTATTACATTGCACTCCAACTCTCAGTAGAAGAAATTTTCCGCATTTCTATCATTGTTTTACCGAGATGTTTAATCCTCATGTTAGACTGTTATTAACAATCATCTTCGACTGAGGGATGGGAAGATAATGTAATATTTCTGTCCTTGAAGTTTGAAATAGAAAAGCATAAATGAATGTCACCTGTCTTACACCAGTTAGCTCTGAAATAATCAATACACACGCAGGCGATCTTTATGATGCTACATACAGGATGAGTAAATAACAATGAAAATAACACACCGGATATTTCACGATTGAAAGTGTTTGGATACTTTTAATTTGTTGTTAATATGTTGTTAGATTCAGAGTTTTTTCAAATTTAAAATTTAAAAGGCACTGTCACAGAAAAGAGAAGAATCAGTACTTACAAATATAAGTATGGGTAAATGCGAAAATCATCATAAATGATCACGGTTTCATTATTCATGTAAAGAACATCATCAAGAAAATCATAAGGATATAGAATAGAGCCGAAATAAATTATGAACCTCTCAAACTTAGTTCCCGAAAGGTTTTATTTTTACCTGAGTGTTCTACGGTGTTTTGTCTTTGACTGTACGTCATTGTGTTGAAAGCATTATGTACTGCTGGTTACCATTGTTTTGGAGTGGGTTTCCACAAAAGAAATGAGTGGACCAAGCTAGCAACCCTCTTGCTATGCTAATCTTACCGACAGCCTCCTTCTTTTGTTTCAGCGGATCTGTCTGTCTATCTGTCTACCTCGTACACCCTGGTCGCGCTATCTGCAAACATCTCTAAGAAACTAAAACAAAAAATATTTCGGTACCCTTTCACCGCACGGTGTACAGATTACGGATGCGTTTTTTCTTTCTTTCATGCCTCCTTGTCAATGGCGAATCCCGTCTAATTCCTCGTCTACTGTCGGTTCTTTCTGCCACTTTTTAAACATTTTTACAACTCCTTATTTATCATCTTTACCTTCAAATTTTATCTTTCTTTAAAGATTCAAACAAGTTAAAAGGTTTGAAATGTTTGTTTATAGAACTAGCTGCGTACGCCATTGCTACCAGTATTGCTTCAATCCCATAATATATATTGAGTTAATAATCCATTTCAATCAGTGGAACTGAAGGCAGCTCATTTTCTACAGAAGACACAAAACATTCAAAAAATTATAAAAACAATAATAACTTTATAACGAAATTTCCACAATACAGTAGTTTTCCAACATCCTATAAGTATATAAACTTTACTCCTCTGCAATTCTATGTCTTTCTCACTTAGAAGTTCTCTATCCACAGCTTCTTCACATACAATCAATCCGCTGCTCCCTAGGCTTTACCCGTTTTCTGTTGCCTCAGCTTTCCAGTTTGGCATCATCTTGGTAATTATATCATTTATCATCCATTTCGAATGTCCGAAAAATTTTTATTATATTTATTTATTTATTTACGTCCAACATATTCTTCTCTATCTCCATAAGTTCTCTGACTTCAGTGTTCCTTACTTTATTCAACCTTACTTTTAAATCCGCTCAATAATAATAATAATAATAATAATAATAATAATAATAATAATAATAATAATAATAATAATAATAATAATAATAATAATAATAATAATAATAATAATAATAATAATAATAATAATAATAATAATAATTTTACGTCCCACTAACTAATTTTACGGTCTTCTGAGACTCTGCAGTGCTGTTACTTTGTCCCATAGGCGTTATTTTCCGTGCAGGTAAATCCACTTCTACGAGGTCGGTGTATTTGTGCACCTTCAAATACCACTGAACATTGCTGCTATCGAACCCAGCAGCTTGGAGTCAGAAGACCAGCGTCCTTTCACCTGAGCCACTCATACTGGATTAATATTACCCATATTATTTATTTATTTATTTATTTATTTATTTATTTATTTATTTACATAGACTCATCAGTCCGAAGTCTGGGGACTGCCCAACAGCGCCATCATCAGCTAGGCGTAAGTGAAGAGGTATAGCAGGGAACTAACGAGTGAGGTAGTTTTCAACTGATCTCCACATTGAGCCAAAAATACTGTTACATATCAGCCTACTAAGTCCACTGAAGTGCATATATCAACTAACGGAATGAGAAAAACTTCCATACTATTCATCACAGGTAAGCTACTGGCTGCATAAGGAATGCTATTACTAGAGTCATTCATACCTCTGCTACTTTTACATTGTCAAAGAGAAGGAAAAAGAAACAAACCGTATGACATCACCTCATTATTTCAGACCTTCTAAGGTGATATCATCTAGGTGACTAGCTTACCAAGTTAGAAGTTCTGACTTGGCTGCTGTTTAGCATGAAAGCGAAACTTCTCTGAAAAAACACTTTCTGCAGCTGAGTTAAATTTGTCATATGACGCTCGATGAGTCTTTAAACTCGACTACCTCCGCCGGGATGAGAATGAAAGGGAGAAATTAAATTAAAATAATTAACAATTAATTTAACCTACAGAGAATAGATAGTACATTGTAAATACTGTCTTGCAAGAGATAGATCTAATTGCCCATACATGTACATCCTCCTGAGGTCAGTATATAATGTTTAAAAGGCACGATATAGAAAAAGCTGGTATGGTATATGACAGGAAAACCTATGTGACACGTTAAAAACGCATACACGTTAGAAATTCATAGGCACTCCTGAAACAGACAATATTCAAAAACGTTCGACAAAATGAGATTATGCGCGCGGCTGTGAGCTTGCATCCGGGAGATAGTAGGTTCGAATCCCACTATCGGCAGCCCTGAAAATGGTTTTCCGTGGTTTCCCATTTTCACACCAGGCAAATGCTGGGGCTGTACCTTAATTAAGGCCACGGCCGCTTCCTTCCAACTCCTAGGCCTTTCCTATCCCATCGTCGCCATAAGACCTATCTGTGTCGGCGCGACGTAAAGCCCCTAGAAAAAAAATAAAAAAAAAATGAGATTATACGCGAGTTTGAACAGCATTTACAGCAGCTAACGCTCCTGATTACACTCCGAAACTTCGACTCCATAGAGCCATTTTATGGAAAAATGTTGCAAAATCAGATTCGATTCTTTTACATTTAAAGCCTTGAAAAATGTTGCAAAATGAGATTCGAATTTTTTACATTTAAAGCCTTGAAAGATAATGACAATATGTCATATCTGCTGAAGTTTTCCTGATAACGTCCAATGAATAGTGCAAGTTTTGCATAATATGTGCCTTGAAATATATTACTGTATTTTCTAGATATAAAGAATGGCTAATATGTGCCTGACATTTTTCTGTTATAAGAAGCCCAACCGAAACTGAACGCACACCAGTAATTATTAATGTAAATGGATGATAAATTTTAAAACTTTACCGGGATAGTCTGTCTACTGTAATGATATTCTGGTGAGCTGAGATAACAAGGAAGAGATAGGACATTATAAAGCGTTCATAACAGGTGTTGAAAAGGGAAGTTAGCATGTGGAGTAGGACTGTTCATCAGAAGTAGTTTCTGTCAGGCAGATAAAATGAGCGAATGGTGTGGGTAGATTTGGAAGTTGGTGGTATTAGGACGCGGACTGTCTCAGTCTTTTCACCATGTGAGGGTGCAGATGAAGATGAAGTTGACAAGTTTTATGAAGCACTGAGTGAATTCGTAGTCAAGGATAGGATATTGCTAATGGTCAACTTCAGTGCGAGAGCTGGAAAGAGACTGAAGGATATAGGAATAGGAATGGGAAGCTAATAGGAATGGGAAGCGTTTACTAGACTTCTCTGCTAGTATCGGATTAGCAGTTACGAATACATTCTTCTAGCATAAGGCTAGTCACCGCTACACACGAGGACAAGAGGCACAAGATCCATAGTAGACTATACCATAACCAACATTGATTTCAGGAAATCTGTTAGGAATGTGCAGGTATTCCGGAGATTTTTCGGTGGCACAGACCACTATCTCTTCTATACTGAGCTGTCTCTAGTTCTAGAATAAAGTGAAATCTGTCTGCAGTCAAATAACGGTAGAAAATTTCCAGGACAAGGAAATTAGACAGAAGTACATGCATGTGATTAGTGAAAAGTTCCGAACAAAGGACACGAAACAAGTTCAGTATATAAAAAAAGAATGGGTGGCATACATCGACGCAGTCACGGCTCCAATCAAGGACTGATTCAGACAAGGAATTCTAAATAGAGGAAGGAAACAGAACGAAACAAATACACTGGAGGAAAATGACATTCCAACACCAAGAAGGGGTTGTGCTAAATAAGTGAAATTCGGGAGGCGTATTTGCACATCTGAAAGATGACGCCTATTCAAATTTGCATGCTACAGTAGTCTATGAAGAGTGTTGCTAATAGTGCCACTATGACCTTGAAAAGCAAATTTGATTTAAATACTCCCTGTAGCGTTATCGTCGGGTGTTGACGTCGCGAGGTAGGTGTGAGTCTAACATTCCTTATGGAGACGGAGAAGGTAGTATCAGCAGCTTACTGTGTTTGAACGAGGCCATGTAATAGGGCTACGAGAAGGTCGATGTTATTTCCGCGATATTGCAGAAAGACTTGGCAGTGCATTGGTGTTGGCAACAATGATCGCGGTAAGGCACTGTCTCGAGAAAACCCGGGTCCGGCTGCGCACGGGCCACTACGGAGAGGGAAGACCGCATGACTGCGGTGGATCGCACTGCGTCTGCAGTAGCCGTTAGACCTCCAATTGCCACTAGAGTGAAACAGCGAACTGTGAAAAATCGATTACCGGCGGGACAGCTCCAGCCAAGACGTCATGTAGTGTTCAGGCCACTAACTCTGAATCACTGCCCTTCTCGACTTCATTTTGGTAAGAAGGAAGCCAGGTGAGCGTTTGGAGTCAATCTGTCTGCGGCGTCGATGAGCTGGACCTGCACCAGGAGTTGTGGACTGGGCAGCGATTTCCTTTGACAGCAGGAGCTCAAGAACCTTGGCAGCGGATTTGTACGCTAGACTGGTGACTGAACCGGTTGTGCTGCCATTCATTAACTGTATGCAAGGGGATGTTTACCAACAGGATAACTGTCACCCAACGTGCTCTACAATGTGTCGACCAGTTTCCATGACCTGCGAGATCACCACGCTCTTCGCCCGAGTACATATGGGACTACAAATCCAGCGTCATCCAGTACCAACATTAACCGTTGTTGATTTGACTGACGAAGTGCAATAGGCATGGATCCCTACCCCACAAAATGACATACGGCAGCTGTACGGCACAATGCATGCTCGTCTGCATGCTTGCATTCAAAATCGTAGCGACTACAGCATTATTAATGTACCAGCAAGTCACATGTCTTCTCGCAAATACTTGAACGTGTGACCTGAAAATTTTAAGGTGAAATAAATATGTTACCTAGATAATTGCTTAGCGTAAATTACATTCTACAAAACGAACGTCTTCCAGGTGTTGGGATTTCATTTTCAGCCAGTGTAATTGTTGAATCCAGGAATAAGTCATGGGAAATTTATGATAATAACCTGGAAGGGCTTAATCAAGCGGTAGGGAAACCTTTCTCGACAGTAATAAAGAATCTTAGAAAGGGAGGATAAAAGGAAATTAATAGGGGTTTGAGTAAATCAGGTGAGCTCATAGTAGATCCCAGGGAATAACTGGACAGATGGACGAATTATTTTGAAAGTCTTGTCGACGTAAAAGGAAATATTTCTGTTGATGTGGCTCATAACTGAGCTCCTGGGGAGAACCAAACCAAAGCAAACCAAAACCCATGGCGCAACAGCCCCGAAGAGAACGCTGCTCAACCCGAAGGCCTGCAGATTACGAGGTGCCATGTGGTCAGCACGAATGATCTCATCGGCCGTTAAGCTTGGCTTTCTAGCCCGGAGCCGCTACCTCACCGCCGTCAGATAGTTCCTCAATTCTAATCACTTAGGCTGAGCGGAGCTCGAACCAGCCCTCAGATGCAGCTAAATATTCCTGACCTGGCCGGGAATCGAACCCGGGCCCTCCGGGTAAGAGGCAGGCACGCTACCCCTGAAGGACACTGATATCGGTGAAATTATGCTTGAGGAAGTGAAAATGACGGTAAATAAACTCCAGTGTCATAAGACAACAGGAATAGATGCTATTACACCTAAGGTGATGACATGTATTGGGAAGGTGGGGGTCAAATGGCTTCATAGAGTAATAAGTTTAGCATGGAATATTAGTCAGGTGCCTTCTGATTGGACGAAAGTAGTAACTGCACCTTTCTGTAAACAAGGGAATAGGAAATATTTCCCCAACTATCGAATTATTTAATTGTTCAGTATACCAGACAATGTGTTCACTGGCATTTTCGAAGGATTGGTGCGATGTATGATTGAGAGTAGGTTGGATGAAAACCAGTGTTATTTCAGACCACGGAGAGGCTGCCAGCATCAGATTTTCAGAATGCGACAGGTAACCGAAAAATGCTGCAGGAGGAATAGTCAGTTATATTTTTGTTTCCTAGATCTAGAGAAGACATAATGGCAGAATACCGAGGGACGAGTTATTGACCGTACTGGGGGATTATGGGATTAAGGGTAAATTATTAACAGGAATCAAGGCATTAGGCTGCAGTGAGAGTTGATGTTAGAATGATTTCTTGGTTTACGGTATTCACAGGGGTTAGACAAGGCTAGAATAATTCACCTTTGTATTTCATAGTTTACATGGATCATCTACTGAAACGTATAAAGTGGCAGGGATTTCAGTTAGCTGGAAGTTAACTAAGCAGTGTGGTCTATGCCGAGGGCTTGATCATAATGGAATACTGTGATGAAAGCCTTCATTCTTCTTCTTCTTTCCGATGAGGCCTGCTAAGGACCACGTCTCAATTTGAATTCAGTTCTTCATACTTTGTTGTTTTTTCTTCCGTTTCTTCCAATATTTTTTCATCCTTTCACTATGCTGTCTCTTTCCGTCCTCGGACGACTTTGCATCAGGTTTCTTGTTCAATTTTCCTTGGAATCCTTCCGTACCTACTACCCTCTTTATAAAAATCTTTCTGTCCATAGTTTCTTCTTCTCATATATTATTTCTTTCTAAATCTTTCTTATTGAATCCAGCTTTAATTATAATATCATCGCTGGAAAGGTAAAAGGTAGTATTCCACAAAGCTCTTCCTATCCATTATTCTCCTTAAGGCTGGTCACGCCTCCCAGCCACATATGGATATGCAGTCCATCAGAACAATGTCCGTTGTGTTCGTTTTCCTATGTCGACGATTAAACGAAAATGAACCTTACATGCATTGTACACTAGGAGTGCGTAAATACGTAATGCAAACGTACATTCCTACAGTACGGTACTGTAAGGTTCATTTTCCTTAACACATGGGCATAGGAAAATGAACACAACATAATTTGTTCTGATGGACTGCATATCCATACGTGGCTGGGAGGCGTGACCAGTCTTAAGGAGACTAATTGATAGGAAGAGCTTTGTGGAATACAACCTTTTACCTTTCCAGCGACGATATACTGAAACTTGAAAATAAGTGCAGTTGGTATGATATGAAAATTATCCTTTCCAGGACTAATGTGATGTCAGTAGGCAAAGAACCTAAGAGAATTGCATGTTAGGTTGGGAACACAAACATGAATATGGTAGGCTTACATCATTTAGGACGTGTATTATCCTAGGATGGTAGTATAGTAAGTGAGACTAAATCAAGATGCAGCAAAGCTAATGCAGTATTCTGGAAGATAAACGTCAGTTGCCGGATTAAACTATCTTTACACCGGTCTGTTTCGTAACTGATTTGCCTGCTTTTCCACGGCCCCCTGAATGTGGCGGACGGTAGACGGCATTCCCTACCTGTCCTAAGAGGGGACTAATAGGAGCTTCTGGGGCAATTCACTTGGAAGCGTGGTTGAATGACCACGGGGCCCTTAACTGGGTCCTTATGCCATGCTCCTCACTGACACATGCCATATCCGACCTGCTTTGGACAACTCTTGTTATTTTACGACCCTGACGGCGATACGTTTCTGAGTCTTAAGGAGTTTTTCATTTTCACTCTCTTCGTGGCCTTTGTTTTTCTTTGCCGATATCTTCATTTTTTCGAAGTGTCGGACCCCTTCATTTTTTCCCTGTGATTAGTGTTAATAGAGTTTCGTTGCCAAGCTGTACTTCCTTATAAAACAATCAACCCCACCACCACCACCACCACTGCCAATCCTTCCACGACAGCTTGAATTTCAGTTCCTCTGACTGCCCATCGTTTTGAACACAGTTGTGTAAATCTCTTGTACACAGCATCATCTAGCTGTTTTACAGGCATTCTTATTCGCTTCACTTCACATTTTTCGTTTTCCACATTACGTTTTAGCACAAATATTAACAGTTTGCTGTTTCTCTTCCTATTGTCAGAGACAGTCTGTTTTGCGATTCCGTACTTTGCACATATATCAGCCATGATAGCATCCTCTTCAAGTTCTTCTATTACAGCAAATTTTTCGTGTGTAGAAAGAGTCATGTGTTTGCTTTTCTATTCCGAACAGGTCTTACTAAATGGGAGCACGTTAAAACACTGTACAAAATACTTTACAAGAAGAAATAAGCGTTTGATATGACAGTTTAGTTTTAAGTTGTTGAGAATTAAAAATTTCGAACTCTAATATAAAATGTCTGCATCGTGTATAAATATGCGCGGTATTGTCAGCGGTCAGGGAGATATGTGATTAACGCGATATTTGACTTGTAGTCATAATTAAATGCTTGTTTTATACCTTTTTGCCTGTCCGTCTTCAGTGAATTCTGCCTTATCTGGGTCCAGATTAACGAGATTTTACTTTATTTATTATTGGATTAATTCCATCACTTCATTTACATCATAAATCTTTCTACATGTTATCGTATACATTTGCTCATCCTTCTTCACTGTTTCTTATCTTCCACAACAAAACAGAAGAATGAAAAGAATTTCTCGTTCTTTTCTACAGCAGCACATAATGTATAGAATTTACTGCGGTGCCTTGGTGCTGTATTGACTATATACACTTTAAAACTCTATTACAACGTTTGTGTCAAGTGACTTGCCTATTTCTTAATGAAGTAACTTGTATTCTATTCTAAACTTTAAGCACAGGGGGGAGAAGAAATCATTTGAGCCCGCAGAGACTTTACTGCCTTCACGCTCCGCCCTGCAGGTTAATATCACTCCGCTGTATTTCATAGTTTAAAACTTTCTCGTACTCGTCTTTTTTCCTCTTCTTTAGCTCCATTTTATTGTCATTAAATAAAATAGAGTAATATATTGCTTATGGGGTAGGTGTGGATTAATTAAGATATCTTATTTTAGTTGGTTCTTTGAACACATCGTCGTAAAGTTTAGATATTATGTCACATGGTACCGCACCTTCTCTATAGTTTATTTTATGAATTTGTTCTTCGTTTTAACCTGTGAAGAAGGCTACTCATTACGACTATTATCATCCAAAACATTCTCTATGAGGTTCACTAACCTCTTCCACAACATTCTTCTACGAATATCTTTTCCCTTGTGTGTTTGTGCTACTTTAAATCATTTGCAAAATACTTCTTGTCTTCTTAGGGCGCCCCTTCGTAGAGGAATCATCATTCACACATGCGTACATTAGAATAGTACATATATTTCCCCTTCAGACTTCTTTCCTTTCCGAAGTTCAATTCCTCTGCGAGTGATCTCGACAAAACCTTCACATTCAAATATAATCTGGATTCCAAAAGAAAGAAGTAATTCCACAGTACTTAGAGGATAGACAATGCAATAAATGGCACGTACATCTACAGTGGCAATTAAGAAGGGTCTGAATACCTCAACACCTATTCGTATCTGCGATGATCACCTAAGATAAGTTTGATATAGCGAAATACGATCATATTTATTATGCCCACGTGTTAATCTTACTCTCTCTAGCTATAGAGTTCATATCGCCTGTTTGGAGGCGTGTGGAATTTTAAGTAGTGATCACAATAGCACTTTCTTTGAACTACGTACTTGAATTAATTTTTGTGACTGTAAATTATTATAATACATTCTTTAAAAGACACAAAATATTGACCTTGGCTGTAAAGAGAATAAATACGTCCCACTAACTAGTTTTACGGGTCTCTGAGACGCCGAGGTGCCAGAATTTAGTCCCGCAGTAGTTATTTTACCTGCCAGTAAATCTACCGACACGAGGCTTACGTATTTGAGCACTTTCAAATACCACCGGACTGAGCCACGATCGAACCTGCCAAGTTGGGTCAGAAGGCCAGCGCCTGAACCGTCTGAGACACTCAGCCCACTGTGAAATCTGAGAACTGAGGTCGTGAGGGTCTCATCATTAGTCAATGCTTCTCGTACCAAATATCATGTTTTAGCCTTGGAAAATTTCTTGAAGATAAAGTGCCCCAAATGTATAAGCCAACCAAAAACTGAAAAGTTCTGGAGAACCCAGGTAATCTCAAGCATGAAAATTCCAGATTTCGGATTATTTTAATCAAGTTCCTGATATATGAAAAGGACTAGAAGCTTAATATCCTACTTGCAGTGTAAGGAAAGAATGTATTCATAGTGTTGCACTTAGGATGGTTACTTAAGTTAGCACTTAGCTGAATAGAACCCAAATACACTATAGTACATTGTTCATACTGTAGCTCTAACAGAAGAAATGACAGATACTGTAAGCAGTTTTCCATTATATTTTGAGCTGTACTTACAAAACACGTTTATTGGAGAAAACGTAATTCCTGTAATTTGTAATGCATTGTTTAACAATACTGTATTTTCCTCGTAATTTAAGTAGCTTTTACATATGTATGACTACACTGTAACATTGACTTAACTAGAAAAAACGGTAATCTTCTTAAGGTGTTAGAAACCAAACTTCCTTAATGACACAATATTGTGTCAGCATACCATAAGCATTACGCCGGTCGGCTCATCAGTAGCATTATTATATGTTTTCTTCTGATAGCCCACCAATGGCCGTAGCCGTGTTGAAACAGCGGATCCCGTGAGATCTCCGAAGTTAAGCAACATTGGGTGTGGCCAAGATTTGGATGGGTTGCCATGCGCTGTTGGTGGGGGGTAAGGGAATGGAGGAGCTAAAAGAACTGGCCACCCTACCGTACGTAAACTTCGGCTCCGGAACACCTCTGCGGAGGTTTGGACCTGCCTTCGGGCAGAATACACCCTTACCTTACCTTCTGATATGCTGAGCATTCCCGAACCCACTTAGCTCGGATTACCGTGGTTCTACAGCATTTCAAATCTTTAGATCACATTGAATTTACGAAGCATACGTTTTATCTGGATGGCTTTAATATTTTATTCGTGATTCCTCGTGGATATCGTAATATGATGGCCGTTGAATTGTTTAATGCGTTAATCGAGGTCAGTTCAAGAGGTCCCTCCAATAATTTGAATGACTCACTTAGTCGAGTGTTGGAAGTTTCTTCTGGAATAATATACAGTAGAATGTTCCGTGTGTGCAATTGGTTCAAAACGTGTAAAACAGTAAGATGTGTAGGAAATATTCACCAACTGGTTATTTTGGGTAAGTTTTGTAATCTACAACTTTCCGCATCTAGAAGTCTGCGAGATCGTCAGACGAGATCTATGACTTAGGCTATCAATCAAGTACCTATGGATTATTATTTTCTTTTCAGAAACGACCACTCTGAATTTTCTGTCTTTTATAGAAATCTTACCGAGTTTAAAATTGTTTAGAAAGAAGATTATTGTTCATTTTGCAATATAGAATCATTGATTTACAGCACTATCTAGAAACGTTTACGTATCGAGGAACCATCGATCTTCCGTAAATTTTGCACACAAGTTAAATGAGCCAGGAGTAACACAACAACCTAAACAATTATTTCAGAAATAAGCTCATGCGCCCTGCAGAAAACATTAAATTTGGCATGTTTGGTTACGGAGGACTGGAGTGCGCGCTGCGTTCATTTGCCGAGAAGCCGCTATATCATACTTTACCCGCAATTCGTACCGTCCAACAGCTGATTTCAGATCACGCTGACATACGCTTATAGTTGTTAGGGGCAAGTGATTCCATGTATACCGGAAATCTTCATAGGGCGTTGGAAGACAAATGTGGAACTTGTGGTATTCAACCTCTGGTCGCTATTGGTGGTATATTGATGGGTCTGTTTATTTGGTGCTTTCCGTCTCTTTCAAAGCTGTGTCGTAAACGATAACGTTTACGTAGACAACATGTCTTGTATCACTTTTCCTTCAAATGACATCTCACGTGATCTTGAATCAAAAAGGATTCCGATGATGAATATTTGGCGGATGATGATAGCCAACCAGAAAACACTAACGACGAACTTAAAGATATTCACAAAAAAAAAAGCTGTTGAATATTGGATAAATATTGTTTTTGTCGGTGAAATAAAAGTTCCATCGTGTTAAATGTAAAACAGATTTGTATGCTGTATACGTGGGAGAAGCACGTAAAGAAGAGTGGGGCGTGCCGCGACAAGTTGAGGCCAATGCCATGTACTGTCAGAACAATTTTGCCTACTTGACTGAATACTACTTGTTTTCTATTATCACCAGTTCCCACATTAACCAATTATGTGTCAAATTCGACCTCGAACACTAACGTGTCAAAGAAATACAGTCACCAATGTACTGTAGTTCCTTCTATGCCTTATCGGCCTCTTGATCCCAAGATTGCAGGTTCAAGCAGGACAGAAATAATCCATTCGGTGCTCCATGTCGTACGATATCAGTATGTAAAAGTTCTCTGGTTCGCATTTGGAGTTTACACGATTAAGTTAATTAAAACAGCCAGAGGTCACCCAACATAGCTCCGGTTTCTCTGTCTGGTAGAGTAAAATGGAACAAAGAAGTTTATATTCAAGCAGCCTAAACGTAAGTTATCATATACAAAATGCTTGCACACAAAAGATTATTATTATTAAATGAGCTGATGTACACACCGACTTACCTGTAAAAGTTGTTATTAACACAAAGAACCAAAGTTTTGTGAAAGTCACGGATCACGCCTCACGGTCCTTTTCCAGGAAGAGCCGCTGGTTCTTCCAGGACGCGATAAGCTTGCCATTGGTCTTCCAGACAGCGTATCGAGCCGCAAGCCAACTGCCCACGCGCGACAGATTATTTTACACTTGGCCTCTTCTTTGTCGGCGAACATCTCCTCTGTGAGGACCGTCTGACATGTTCAGTGGCGTAAGAATGCAAGATGAGATCCGGTAACGGGACATGAACCTTTATACCTTGAGTTAAATCGTGATAGAAATTAAACAGTGGCAGGTGATCTACCGCAGTCAATATCTAGAAATAATTTCCTTTTGTTGAATGTCGAGCTAAAGTCCACGTTTTGATGTAATAAAGACATACAGTACATCGAGGAACTCTGCTCTATTTCACTGACTGTAAATCTGTCCACCCCACCAAGGGTTCAAAAATCATAATAATTTCTCTATAGTTTGGACCTTGGCTAATTGAAGTTTCTGTAAGAAACGTACTGAAGTCTGTGTTAGGGAGTTCAACGCCAGCCATTCGAACAACAGTTTCTCAAAATCAATCAGTCTTATAATTACATATTATTACTTATACTGAATCATTAGCCACGAGACCTACAATTTAATGACATACAAACTACGCGGCAGGATTGCATTAACCAGGATTCCAACCACAGCCGCGATGGTGGGAAGCCAGCGACCATGTCATTCAGCAAATCAGGCTGGACAACGGTATCTTCACACTCGATATCAACTGACGTCTTCAAGGTGCACGGTACACTTCCTAATACTCTAAACAACTGATCTTACCTCGTGGAACAAACAGCTTTTTGTGGTGACGAAGTTTTAACTACGGAAGGTTTCGTTGTACAAATACTATCATTTAATGAGTGCGGTGATCTCCATCTGTACTGACGGTCTTATCTCTTAATAGCTCCTGAGTTGTTCTCTTGACCATAAGTTAACTGTACTTTATGTATGGTAAATAAAATTCGTTATTAAGTGAGCAGCGTGGAATGGTCTTACCCAGCGGCTCTCGAGCAAATTTTCTCTGGATGTCAAACCCCGCCTCCTTCCCACAGACAAGGGAAAATGATGCCCGGTTCCACTTCCAGATCTAATTTCTTTATTGTGTCATAGTTTCAGTTTACATTGTGTTTTAAGTTGTACTACTTTTGATCCTGCTATAGTCACGATTCAAGTGTCACAAAAATAATTGTGACACTTGTAGCCGACTAGCGTAAATGTATTCAAACATAAAATTATTTAAGTAACATACTCGTATAACGAATTTTAACTAAATTCAAATATTTCATAAAGAAATTTCTGGCTTACGAAAAGCCTGCATTTGAAAACATGTTTATCAAAACATCGTGCACTATCTAAAATGGCAATTATAAGTCTTTAAATATATAATCTTGAACGAATGTTTTACGTAATTGCTGACAAAAATGAAATCCGGTCTCGGATAAGTATGATATCGCGAGGTAATCAGGATTTGCTGGGCTCAAAGTTGGACGTTCCTAGCCAATGTGCATCCAGATTTCCGATAAAACCATTCCTTAAATATACAGTACTTCTTAATGATAAATCACTAGTTAGATACTGTACATGATCTGTTCTTGCTTATTTACGTTTAGTGATGATGATCCAGGATCCAAAACGTTTCTTCAGTTCAATTAAAATAGGCTACGTCAAAATCATTGCAGAAATATTAGAACAAATATGTGATTTGTAGTTACTACTGCAGGCTTTTCCACTTTTCAGCAGTTGCCCGTTCTCAGGTGCCACGTAGTCCTATCCTGTTCGATTTCTTCGAATAGACTTCTCCTCCCCGTGACTAGCTATTGTTCTCCTCAAGGTTGCCCTTATTCTCTCCCGTCATCTTCTTCCTTGTGGAGACCAGTTGAACAAACGCTACTGCCATCGCTGTTACACCATCCGTCGGACATGTCCATACCAACTCAGTGATCGAGAATCAATTCTATCCGTTACCCGCTCTTCCGCATCCGTCTCTCTTCTTAGATATTCATTTCCTCAGACGATCCAATCTTGTCCCTCTCATCCTCCCCCCATAGCACGTTCTTTTCCACAGCTTCAATCCTATTTCAGTGTCCAAAACCTCGAGCCATTGTCAGAGCCCTTTCAACCACAACACCAACACATCTCTCTTTGTTCATCTGCATATGTACTGACTCCAAAAGATCCCATTTAAAGATCTACAGTAATAGATTCCCTTGCCTGACATAACCTGTGTGGTATATCGACATCATATTTGCCGGTCTGGTCCATTACTGAATGCAAGTACTAGAACACGTTCACATTTCTCTCCCGGCCAAACTCAAAATCCAAATCCTCGCTTTGATCGCTTCCAACAACGAGATATTCTGTTTTATCCATATTGACTGCTAATCCCCAGTGCCTATATGCAACCTGTTACTTTATCCTTGGATACATGGTGGCATCATACCTATCCAGAGCCGTAAATACTTGATCACGAGTAAAGAGTACTGAATGTATGCGTTGATACTGTAATGACACACCGAAACTTCTGCACTGTCTACCCCAATAGTCAAGAACAACATATAAATACAACCAAAACACAATTTGTGACATCGAACACCATTGTCTTATCCCTTTACATGTTTCATCATTTTGTGTTATTTTATTACCAATATTTTCCAATGCCTTCCATAGTACAGTAACTTTCTTGGCACATAATCACAATCTATATCAACAAATATCAAACGAAGTTCTTGGCTCTTGTTACCATTTTCTGACACGTTCACATAAGATGTTATCCGCACAACTATTCCAAGCATTAATACTCGCCCCCCTCCCCTACTCCTCAGATATAACAACACGCGCAACATTTTCCAATCTGTTCTTTACCATACTACTGAACAACCTACTTCTCTATAAAATGTCGGTCCTCTGGCATTCCCCTCTTGTATATGACAGTGATGTGTGGTATCTTCCATTCCTGCGATACTTCATGTCATTTAACTACTGTGTTAAAGATAGTTAATCATGTTGCTACTACTTTAGCTCTTCCATATTTCAAAAATTCCCTGATTAGACCACCAGGACCGACTGCCTTGCCATTTTTTATATCTGAAAGGGTTTGTACACTTCATTCTCGATCACCTCTTCCATATTATAGTTAGCCACTTCTTTCTATTCTTTTCTGTCCTACGTAAGAGGTTCAAAATGACTCTTCCATTCAGAAATCGTAATGATTTCCGTTCCTGATTTATATCGACAAGTTTTAATTTGTATTTAATAGAAAGTATGTTGCACCCCATTTTTCAACACACCCATCGCCCCACCCCAACTTCCATCGGAGGCCCCGGGTTGGATTCCCGGCCAGATCAGGGATTTTACCTAGATCTTTGCTCGAACCTGAACGCGATAACCCTTACATGACTTACTTCCATTTACCACAATGATCTAAAGCTTACTATAGTAGCTTTAAACATGATTGGTCTCTGTTTGTTTCCCAGATCTGCTACAAGTTGAAGACTGGTTTGAGAAACGGGGACAGAGTGCTTTCAGCATTAAGGAATACAATTCAGTAGAAACGTGGGTTAAAATTACGCCCTCATTTCCCCATATTAACTTCAAACAAATGCTGGGATTGTACCTAAGATGTCTAAGGCCATCTCTTTTTCATTTGTAATCCCAATCCATTACAAGTACACACACTATTACAAACAACAAAATCAGAGTGGTAATCACACGTAAGCGGGGCTGATGACTACGAAGACTCAACCATTCCTTAAAGGAAGAAAAACGAAGTATATGTGCGTTATTGTTTGGTCATTAGTCCATAGTCGGGTTGATGCAGTTGTCCATGCCACCCTATCCTGCGCTAACGTTTTCATTTCTGCGTAACTAGTACGTCCTACTAATCTCTTTGTAGTATGCATATCTTATTCTCCCCCTACCATTTTTATCACCCACACATCCCTGAAAACTAAATGAACAATTCCTGGGTGTCTGAAGGTGTATCCTATCATTCTATCTCTTCCTCTGGCCAAATTCTAAAAAAAATTACTCCTCTCACAAATTCGATTTATCTCTTTTTTGATTCCACCTACCCAGCTCACCTTCAGCATTCTTCTGTAACACCACATTTCAAAAGTTTCTATTCTCTTTTCTTCTGAGGTAGTTATCGTCAATGTTTCACTTCCATTCAATGTCTTCAAAAACGTCATTCTAATTCCTTTATCAATGTTCGAAGTGAGTAATTGTCTTTTCTTAAAAATAGCCTTCCTTGCTTGTGCTAGTCTGCATTCTGTATCCTCCCTACCACCCAAGTAAAAATATTCATCCACTTCCTTTAAGACTTCACTAATCTAATATTTCCTGCATCACCTGACTTCATTAACTGCACTCGATTACTTTGGTTTAGGATTAATTTATTTTCATCTTGTGCTCCTTCCCCTAGACTATGTCCATACCATTCAACAATTTATCCATATCTCCATCATACTCATATAGAATAACAATATGATCGGAAAACCTCAGAGTTTTGATTTCTTCTCTTTGGAATGCGATTTATTTTCCCAATTTCTCTTTCATTTCTTTTATCACCTGTTCAATGTAAATATTATAATGGAGGGGGAACAAAGTGCTGCCTTGCCTCACTCCTTTCAAGTTGCTGCTTATTTTTCATAGCCTTCAATTCTTATAACTGCAGACTATATTATAGAGAATTATTCTTTCGCGGTATCTGAACCCAATAATCTTCAAAATCTCAAACAGTTTGGTCCAATCAACATTTTCAAATGCCTTTTCTAGATCTACAAATACCATGTACGTAGGCGTGTCTTCCTTAATTCAATCCACTAAAATCATACGTAAAGTGACTATTGTTTCATTTGTTCCTACATTTCCTCTGAAGCTAAACTGATCTTCACCCAATTCATCTTCAACTTGTCTTCCCATTCTACTGTAAAAAGTATGTGTTAAAACTTTACAAGCGTGAGACACGAAACTAATGGTGCGGTAGTTTTCACACTTGTCAGCACCTGATTTCTTTGGAATATGCATGATAACATTCTGTCTAGAATCGGAAAGCACTTCTGTATCATACATCATTCACAATAAATGGAATAACCTTCTCATGTTGGTTTATCCTATGCGCTCAGTAATAATGGAGGTATATCGTCTATTCCAGGTGCCTTGATCCTATTTAGGTCTCTCAAAGCTTTGTCGAATTTTGACCTCAAAATTGGGTCTCCCGTTTCATCAGCATTAACAGATTCTTGTTGGTCTACGAAGTTATAATTTATTTCTTTACCTTCGTACAATTGTTTAATACGTTTCTGCGATCATTCTGCCGTGACTTCTTTCTCTAGAAGTTGTTTTCAATCTGAGCAGTTAATAGTCATACATCTAGTGTCCTTTCTCCAAAAATTTCCTTGGCTTTCCTGTATGCAGCATCCATCTTTGCTACGACCACGTTTCTATCCACTTCATTCTTTAACCGCCTATATTTTTTGCTGCCCTCCACACTTTTTCCGTTCTTTTATTTTCGCCGTTCGTCAATCAGGTCTAATATCTCCTGAGTTATCCACTGATTCTTACTTGATCTTACCGTTCTTCCTAACTTTTCTTCAGCAGCCCTTCTGATCTCACAACTGTCCACACTTCAGCTATTTTATTTCGTTCAGCCTTTTCATTTAGTCATTGTGCAACATGTTCCTTAAAACAATCCCTCACACTCTTTTCTGTCAACGAATCTAGACCCCATCTTCTTGCATTCCTTCCTATGTTCTTCAACTTCAGATGACATTTTATGACCACCACGTTTTGGTCAGAGACCACATCCGCTCCTGGAAACGTCTTGCAATCCAACAACTAGTTTCTGAATCTCTGCCTAATTATAATGAAATCTATTTGACACCTTCCTGTACCTCTACGCCTTCTCCATGTGTACAGCCGTCGTGTGTGGTGTTTGAACAAAGTATTACCAAGGACTAAATTATGATTAGTGTTGAATTCAACTAGCCTACTTCCTCTATCATTCCTTCGTCCCAATCCGAAAACGCATACGGCATTACCTTCTCTTATTTAGCGAATCACCGCATTCTACTCCAATAACAATTAGATTCTCGTCTCCTTTTACATATTATATTAAATTATCTTTCGATTTCTTCTTCATCCGCTGTACTACTAGGCATAAAGACCTGTACTATTGTGGTGAGCATGGCTTGGTGTCTACCCAGACAACAATAGTTTGTTCATTCTGCTGGTCGTAGAAGCATACTTGCTGCCCTATTTTGTATTTCATTAGTAAATCAACTCTTGTATTTCCCGTGGTTGATTTTGTGTTGATAATTATGTAGTTGCCGGCTCCGCGGTGCAGGGGTAGTGTGCCTGTCCCTTACCTGGAGGCCGCGAGTTCGGTTCCCGCCCAGGACAGTGATTTTTACCAGGATCTGAGAGCTGGTTCGATCTCCACTCAGCCTAGGTGATTACAATTGAGGAGCTATCTGACGGTGAGATAGCCGCCCCGGTCTAGAAAGCCAAAAATAACGGCCGAGAGGATTCTTCGTGCTGACCACACGACCCCTCATAATATCCAGGCCTTACGGCCGAGCAGCGGTCACTTGGTAGGCTAAGGCCCTTCGGGGCTGTTGCGCCATGGGGTTGGGTTTGGTAATTCTGTAGCTGCCTGACCAAACATTCTGCTGTTCCTGCCAATGGGGGTACTTCACTTATACCAACTACATTAATTTTAGTCTATCCATTTCACTTTTCGGGTTCTCTAACCTACCACAACGATTCTAACTTCTCAAATTCCACGCTCCGACTCGCAGAATTTCAGTATTCATCTCCCCTCCCATCTCACCTCCGAAATAGTTTACCCGGGAAGAATCCATCGTCAGTACATCATTTATTCATTCACACAGATGGAGTTGCATGTCCTCGGGAGTTAGTTATACCTGTAGTTTCCCACTGCTTTCTGTCGTGTAGCAGTATCAACACATCTAAACCATGTTGAATATTATTACAAGGTCATATCTGTCAATCATCCAGAATGCAGCCTTTGCATTTTCCAATAGGTTGTTACCTCACTTTCGATGAACCGTTCGTTAGTCTGATTTCTCTGCAGATACCCCTCCGATATGGTTGCACTTACGGTTTGGCTATTTGCTTCATTGCGACGTGCAAGCCTCCCCACCATGGCAAGGTCACATGGTTCACAGGGGAGGAAAGTACATGTATTAAATAATAACCAAGGTGAGTAGTGTCATAAATTTCTGAAGTGGTAGGGTGCTGAAACTCTCTTAGATACTCAACTAGATTTAACAGTGGTATTGCCCATATCGACCAGATTTGGCGAACCAAGTGGTTGTAGCCCATTAGTTAAGTAAATGTGTTCGAAGCTTTAAAGATAGGTACAGTATATGCAATACCAGGAACTTTTTTGTAGAACGTTTTACGTTCTGCAATCCTTATCAGTAGATTTTGTGGATAGCTTTAATGGTTTAGGCCGCGGCAGCCAGGATACTGTTCGTGTGCAGTCACTTTCTTCTAGTTATTTCGCATAAAACACTACAGCTACGCTTACTTCCATTTCAGTTTAATGTTTAATACATTAAAACCTTCATCGGGAGAACCTCTGGGCAACAGTGAAAACTCAATGAAGATCTGTCCAGCGGCTCTCGAGTTTTAACAGCTTAGGCAATGCTGAGTTCAGCCTCACGAATGTTCCTTTCGTACGTAAAATAGAGTTTCTATTGATGAAAAATTGTTATACTGTACATATGTTAACCCTAGAACTGTTTTAGAATCCTTTATGTTTGCAGTTCTTACACATGGTTGGCCTGCGAAAGCCGAGGAAGTGCATCTCATACCGTTATTTTCCCCACATGTTCCGCAGAAACCGTTACTCATGGGTTTCTTTTCATCACAGTTCAATATTTAACACGTGAAAACAATTTCCTGTTGATCCTCTGGACAACTGCGAGAACTGGAAATATTCTTCAGGCTGTACTTAATTTATGACGTGCTATTCCTGAACCCAACACATGATTTCAACTGTTAAAAGACATAAAATCTCTTACTGTGGCCGACCATTTAAAGAAAGGTACGTGCTCTCCCGGACTATTTTAAAGTACATTTTTAGCATGTCAGTTCGTATGCATCGAGTTTGTGGATGTCTTTAATGGTTGAGGTAGTTTACAATGATATGAAGATGACACCCGGCGTCATTTTCTTCCACTTATTTCGAAGAATTCGGTACCCCTCGGTATTCTTTTACCACAGTTCAAGATTGTCTATACGAAAACCCTCCTACGGGGATCTTCTACATAACAGTGAAAAACGGCATAAAAATCCGTTGAGTAGTTCTTGAGTTATATCCGGATACTAATACATACATACATACATACATACATACATACATACATACATACATACATACTGAAACATTCAAGGTACGTAATAGGATACCTTCCTTACCTATCAGAAAATGAGTATAATATCTTGGGTCGTCTATAGATTCTTCGTCATTTGCTTAAGTAAGAGGCGGGTTTCAGTAATGGTCTACAATGAGAGGAGTCGAATCAAAATAATATAATAACAACAACAACAACAACAACAACAACGATGATAAGAGACGCTGGCTTTGGAGACCTTAAGTCAATTGCCTGAGGGGCATCCTTACTAGAAACCACCGTCATAATTTAAGAATGAAATAAAGAAAGTCTGGAGATCGCTAACATCGATTACCATTTGAGACTGCATGTACCACCATAGTGATTCGTGATGATACAAACCCCGTAACACGAGTTCTGTACTCCGGGTATAATTAAGGTGGTCAAACGGTATAAGTCACACAGTGGTTGTACGGCATTGGACTCTAATTGAATCGATGTGACCTGCGACTATCTCATACCGACATCTAACATTGTGATTTACGTTAAAGACATTGTGCGTGATGACGGCAAGAAAAATGATGCTATAATGGCAGATGGCCCTAATCTGTCACTAGGTTGATGACCCCATGAATATCCAAATTCCTAAGCTGAAGGCTGAATGGATTTAACTTGCAGTAGTTGATGACCAAGGTTTCCACATTAATATGTCCCCAGCGCATCTGATGCTCAACGAATCAAAATCAAAATAACGACCACAACAAACGCTCACAAGACTTGCGGCAGTTAAGTCCCTTGCCATTGGACTTATCCCCTTAATCGTTACGTTAATAAGTTGAAATTTCCCAGCAAATAAAACTAAGATTTCTCGGACACATTTTCAAGTTAGTCACTTGGTTTTAAGCTCAATCTCAAAATACGGTTCTACTGAAGTTAATAAATTAATTAAGTTATCTCATAATCCTGATTAACAATAAATGTTATCTATCCCGGACGAAGTGTTTTCTTTAAACTCCTTAACTGTTAATTATATTTTTCGTTATCACTCGGATTTGTTTACCAGAAACATTCCTTTGACGAAAATATTGATCTGCTATTTTTTATACTCAAAGTTTTCTTCAGCTGGAAAGCGAAATACATTGTCATAACTACCAGTACCATTTATTTATTTCATGACATCACTCAAGAAGTTTACATTATAACACTAATAATTGAGGAGCTTTCTTGCAAACTCCACTTGAGTAATTTTTTTTATAGATTTACAGGATGAATGAAAAAGTAAATTTGCTTTTATTATATTTTAATTGTACTTCATTTTAACTTTATATAGTAGGTATTGGGATGCATAAGAATAGGGAACAGTTATAGAGATATCTGATTTAGGGTCAGGACCTAAATGGCACCAGAAGAATGCATTTATTACTAAAAAACACTTAAATTACACATTTAATAAAAGGTAGTGCGGATAGAAACAATGTAATGGACGTGATGCACGCTACAATACATTTCGACATTGAAAATAATCGTTCTGTGTTCTTACACATTAATATTAATTGTTGCTCACTTCAACTACTGTATAGAAGCATTATTTTATGGTTTCCCACCTTACTGTCCGTTTGTTGGCTGTTTTACACTTTTACTCAGTGCCCTCCTGAGCAAACATAGAATACGTCTACTTGTATTGAATATCATCATCATTCTCAGTACTGGTGAAAATATAACCTTCTTTAATATTGTCTTAAAAGAATAGTTCCCCTTCATCACCGCCAAATATCGGTTTCTGTTGACTCTCTGACGAACAGTGCTTCATCACAGAAAGCTCTATCACTGTTACTGAGGGCTATAAATTTCAATAATATTCTTACGTCTTTCTCTTCTCATGAATGATAGAGTTAACACTGGGGATGGTAGAAGCAATTCTGAAGGTTGGTACTCGTTTTGAGTTCCTTTTCAACACAGCCGACTATGAGTTCATCTCTGAATAGGCATTCCTATGGCCGATGGATTTATATTATTTACAGAATCGCAAAGCACGAAGCTGTGAAAGTCAGTGTCTTCTCTTTTCTACATACGATACATTTTTCTCACATTCAAAGTAGAAGGTAAATATGAACGTGCTGTTTTGCCCTCTTGAATAATGTGCCTCAATAATTTTGAACGTTTTGATATGATTTACCATGCTCCGTGCGATACCAACGTCTGTTTTATTCGTGAACCACCTCTCTTTTCTTGATGTAGGATACCTTAACCCATCTGCAGGAATTTCCTCAGACCCTTCAGTCTGCCCAATGTGATGCCTGTTACTGACAGGAAAGACGTAAGATAGACGGGAACTTGCAATCCATTTCCTTTCTGAATATTGTACACTACAACTGCTCAATCTCTCGGATTCTTCACCCAGGGTCGTTGTTGCCTTTTCTTCTTAAATATGATGAACCTCAGTAAAAAAATTTCTTGTTCAGTCTTCGATAATTTGCTGTACATTTCATTGAAAAAGTATTTTATATCATCGGCAGTTAAACCATGATCATGATGGCAATTCAGTCTTGGAGAACGATTAGCTTCTTTACTGTTCCCTGCTATTTGCTTCTTCATCCTTACTACCCACGTTTATAACTTGTTCCTTTCCCTTTGAATTTTAGGGTACAACACTATATCACCCATTTACTCTACTAAGGCAGCAGTGCAACATAAGTAAAAACAACACTCCTTTCTATATCAAACTGTTTCACCGTTGAGATTACTGTTTGAACGGCTCTATCATTGTTAAACTAGCTTCTCTCTCCAAAACTCACATTAGAATATCGTTCCATATTGCGCAGAAATAAATGGAATTCAAGAATATTGATTTGTCATACGCGGGTTTTAGAATTAATTGTCTAATGACTTACGTGGACTTTGAAAAAATGCATTATCCCAAATCTTAGACTTAAATGAGTCTTGCATGTTATTGTAGTTCAGTAGGTGTTTCTCATGCGATCGAGATGTTTCGTACAAAAGCAAAAGAGCATTAAAATGACTTAGGTGGAGTTGCAAGAAAGCTCCTTAATTATTAAGAGAGTAGCTTGGATAACCCTAACCTTAAATCCTATAATATGCATAACTTTATACACAACACAAAATAAAACGACCCATGCCAATCGCTTATAACGCCTGTGGTTATCCCTTGGACTAAATTCCGGCAACTCCTTCGATATGATTTCAAGCCGACGAGACTCAAGTGTCGTAATGCACCTCACCCAACTCTAGGGCGGAATGACTACTGCAACCCATGTGCTCCACAAACATAACCTCATGTCACATGAACCTACATTTGTGCCTTAGAAACCAACAATAACAACACAATCATCCATCACGAACTCTATGGATTGACAGCTATCGTGACGTATGAATAAAATAATCGCAAAACAGTGGACAGCCCTCAACAACACGAAACAACATCACTCCAGATACACAAATTTTGGCATTCCTGAAAATGGTTATTTGCAACATACCATACCATCGTGTCATTTCCGTCGCCTCGATAATGAATTTCAAGTTTCAACCAAACGACTCTCTTCTAAAATAATGAAATCTAATTCCAAACCTTTACTAAAAATGACAAAATCTCAGTTACAGTTACTTTCTAACAATAAACTGGCTCGACCACCCAACAGCTGGCTTATTAACGGGAGCACGACCACTCCTCGCTATCTCTTAAAAGAACCACATACGTTAACTTCACCTGTATCAAATGAACCCTCGCCTCGCTGACAATTCACATGAAATATGATTCTGGACCCCCACACTATCCGAAGATATTTAATTTAAAATGTCACTTGAAATATTCTGATCCTTCACGGTTCTACGGTTTCACGTGGAATCCTAACTATGGAATGACCCTATTCACATATCATTAAATTACACAAAATAAATCCTCGGGTTCCCTACGATGAAAATCGTGGCATGAAGTCTCTTCAACAGTACAGGATTTCAACAACCTGATCCACATTCCTTCTCATCTTTGCAAGATATTCACCACTTGCTACCACAAATTTTCTACAGGATAATAATATGGAACATCTGTATTATGTGATCCCCTATGTTGTTACATAAAACACTCTGTGACAAGCTAACCATCTCTCCTCGCATATCGGAAATTGACAACATAAATTTTCCGAAACCGGAACTCACGACTTGACTTACAAAAAAATTACCGTTATTTTCCTCTCCACAGATTTTAACAGACTTTTGGAATAGCACTCCCCTTTCACAAATCACACACCGGTCTCGAGTGGTAACTTTCCTTGAAAAATTTACAGCGCCGATCACATGACGGTGTGCCTCCCTCAACAGCTGACATAGCAACATTATCGCGCACTCGTTCTAAATGGTAAAACAAGGATTACACTTACAGGAATTTAATCTTTGCAATGAACAGAATTTTATGATGAATTAATGTCTCAACTTTAGCAAACAACAAATATAGAAAATAAACGCACGGAAATGATACTTTGCTCTAGACATCATATTCGTTTTACAGCCATCTGATCTATTACTATACAACATTTCATACGCTAGTTTCGCGACTTTTCGATTGTCCAAGAAACATAAAAATGACCTTCTGTCGTATTTCTATGATATTTTCACGAAATAAAAGGGTGACCAAAATACGTCACTGATACACAAATAAAATGGTGACATCATGAAATAAATACAATACACTTTCTAAATAAAGGTAGTCTACATACTTGAAGTCGTACGTGGTATCACATCTTAACAGGCCCACCAGACTCTCTCATTCTTTATCTAGCCATCTCTACAGATAGTGGCTTTACAAAACTTATTCTTCCCATCTTTATATTTGATAACATTCACCTGAAAATAATGACAAAAAATACCCTTCACATGTTCTCTTCTTCGTGAACCAAACTCGTTCGTCAAATCACCGACCCGAACACGCAATAAAAACAAACGATGGTATTCTCTGATTTAACTTCACGACTTCGGCATTATAATGACCGTATGTTACCTTGATGTGAATTTGCATGACGGTTCCCTATGGGAATACCGTTAATTTGACTGATAACCCCTCTCTACTTGGAGATAACGTTAGATAGCCACCATTGGACAAAACTGCCGTCTCTTCAGGGGACTTAGTCTCCACCATCGATTTTTAATGTCATTCTGAATTACGTGTGGTCACCTCAAGTTCACTGAAAGCAATGCGAGATTGCAAATGGTGCGACGTCCTTTTATAAAATTTATTTCCACTCCCATGCCAGCTGCATTTACCGCCAAAAGTTTACAGGCACTCTTTTCACCTCACTGAAATATAATTATGGCTGACTACAACCTAATACATAGTTGCTTAGTTTAGTAGCGGTTTTGATGATAAACATTAAGGGTTACTCTTAACAAACTGATTCCTTAAATTAACTCATGAGCTAGGCACTGCATTTTCAACGATGTATCAAAGTTTAAACGAACAGGCGCGTCTTTCGACCATTTTCCTTCTGGAGCTATTTAGCGGTCTAAAGTCTTTATCACTAACAACCAAATTGTTTCACTTACGATTTCCTGACGTTTACTAAGGCAGTATCGTTGCCAATTGTTCTTAAAATATACTTTTACTAAAAAAGTAGTTCCGTAAAATTTCATCGTATCCCTGTACATTCTACACGTGTGGTGCGTATTCTCGGTAGCGTGAGAATCACCACTTTTATTTTCACGTGCCGTCTCTGGTCAGTAATAAAAGTGCACTTAGAGCTCCTCATGATTTGTAATTTATATGGGACCTCGTGTCATGAATTAAGGACTTTGGTTCCTTATGACTCAAAGGCCATAGGTTCAATACATACATTTATACATACATACATACATACATACATACATACATACATACATAACTGTAAACATTATTCTCGAAAGCCTTAAATGACAAGTTACTGGAAGGAATTTCGTAAACATACGTCAAGGAATCTCTATACTGTAATTTTTTTTGTTCAAAACTATCAGATCTAGCCAAGCGAATTATAGTCAGTAGAATATAGCTTTATAGCTTTATGACGATCTCGAAGAAATTGCACTGAAATTATCACGCAGTGAATATGCTGTACATTCACACGTTGTACATTAGTGTGATGTCTGGGTCTGCATGTCATTCATCAGGTGATAGAAGTTACGTGAATACTGGTTAATGACTAGTTTTAGAGACTCATGTATGTGATGTCATGAAAAGGAAAACATCATTGGAACGTTGTTTGCTTTTTATCATTTTAAGATACGGAAAAGCAGATTCACGCAAATACGTTAAACCGAAACACTTTTAAATTGTAATTTTCTTCTCTCGACACTAACTTCCAAAAAAATTTTCTTCAGAATTTGCATCTCATTTTCAAGAGACAACTTTTGTATTGAACTTTGGTATTGGCAATAACAGCAATACTTTTATATTTAAGTTTGTTTTGGAGGGATGTGACATATAGTCGAGAATTCCAATATTTTGGAAACCTCAGCAGCACTTTTTGAAATTCAACGCCAGAACCTATTTCGACCAAATTCTCCCGTGCCTGAATTTTAAATTCAGGACATTTGTTTATAGCATAACATCGTGCTTATCATTTCAGCGATGCATTTGTTTCTACCATATAGTTGTATGTTAATTTCATTACGTTTTCCGGTGAAATCGGCAAGAAAAGCCAGGTCACACAACCATATCTCATTTTCTATCTGTTGGTACCCATATTTCCTTTCCTATAAAATGGTAACTTATTTCCAACTTTAAAAAGTTTTCAAATTCTTTTCTTGCTGAGCCCCCCGATATATGAGTGTGAAAGGAGTTCGGGCATCCCTTCCTTAAGGGTGAGGTTTAAAAGTCTTCTTTGGAATAATTTGCCATGAAGTGAATTTACAATTTTAAATGCGATATCAACTACACACATTTTATAAATTCGCTTGCTTGCCAAAACGTCTAGTGAATTATACAGTGATAAGCAAGGAAATCAGGGAAATCTTATGCCATGTTATGGCTTTTGTTCAATCAGTAGTGAAGACAACAAATTTAGGACGGAACAATAGAAAAATCAAACATTTCCAGGCCTGTTAATCATCCCAAGAAGTTTTTCTTCGGCGCTGAAATCTTCAAAAATCACTCTGATAGAAACTAATGACTAACCTAAATCGCTGGTATCATTAGATTCATACAAATAGAGCGGGAAAACAATACAACTGAACACATGTTCTAAGAGCTGAGCACTTACACTTTTACATTCGTCGCACGACCGTATTTCTGTATAGTTGGAAATATTGGATAGCCTACTGGCCTTGATTTTTTATTTTAAAATTTTTCAGATAAGCATATCTGCGACTTCAAGAAAACAATTTTCAACAAACTTCCTTTCTGTGAATGGTTTATATTTTTTAACTTTTAAATTGGCCACTTTGAAGGAGGAAATTGTTGCATTGTTGGAATGACAGCTTGGTTTTGCTAGCATGTGTTTTGAGTTGCTAATTTCGGTTTAAGTTATTTGACCTTGAGTTTACGAATTTACCTTCCGGGTAGAAAATCAACATTATATTTACTACGATCATGTTTACTACTATGATTACTTTCCAACTTACCTTTTTGTCGAGGATGCCGAAGTAATACAAATTATACAACAAAATTTTACTTTCGCCTTAGCAAAGAAAAATGGAACTTCCCATTCGTCATGAAAATTATAAGTTTTGGTGTTCTTTCTTGCATTCATGTTCACTGTATTGAAACAGTTAAACATTATTATTGAATGATAAGTTTAAAAATTGCGCACTGTGGCACAAAAATCGATAGGCTCAACTAACGCGAACGTAGCCACGCTAAAGAACTTAGTTTATTTTTGTGTGATTGCTCAGAGATCGTCATTGAAACTATTTGTTTCTCAAAACAGTAAGCCCAAGACAGGAAAATATTTCACTCACACGTCGCCACGTACCTATCACACTACCGGAGAAGAAGTTCTAAATACATGTCGATATATTTTCTTTTGTTGCGTTTAAGAGAAAATACATATGGTTCAAAAACTGACGACTCCTAACTCCTGACAGACATACGTGATCAACTAAAAATTGTCTCGCGATAGACTATTAGATCGTGATTGACGCGTTGGACAGGCCTTGTATAGAACATTCCTAGCAACAGCGTATTTTCCCGATTGAAATGGGCATTTCTGGATTTGTAGTAATATTCGCATAGGGAAAAATTTAACCATCACGAATATATGCAAGAAAGTAAAGTCGTTCAGTGAGTTTCTTCAGTCATATGTATAAAAAAATGTGAAAATTAAATGTCAGAGAATTGAAAACTGTGAGGAAAGAATCTGCATTTTAGCGTATCAAATTATTAAAAATTAAAAATTTCAAATATACGGGAGACACAAAATAGGAGAAGTTACTCCATGATGGTCCTTCAAACTTCTGTGAGGAGACGGCACGAAAAGTAGAAACATGATACGATATAATTAGTATGTTTTGTACGGTCACCTGAAAAGCGAGAAATAAAGATCATCAGGGACTTACATGTAGTTCTATGTTATTTGTTGACCAGGTTTCGCATGTTTGATGGCAATCCTTTAGTAAAACGAATTAATATCAAGATCACATCTTGACCATGACAGATATCTAAAATAATTTAGTCAATATGGCGGCGTTATGTTTAATAAGTCACTGAGAACACCCGCTCGAATCTGGTCACATATTTTCATGTGTAGTTTACAGCCATGTTCCTGTGGAAGAACATTACGATATCATGTTCGCACCAGCAAATCACAAAGCTGTTGGAAAAGGAAGGCCATTAAAGGCTCCTCAATTAAAGAAGCGTATAATTAACTGCCATCTAGCCTGTGCCAGTGTCCTGTGAGTTGACAAATGTGCCTTCAGTGTTACTTGCAAGGCAGATAATCGCTCCCACCGGGAGGTACACTTTATAATGTATTAGTTATGGTGCTTAAGGCAGAATATGGTAAGGATTAGAACCCCTACGGCTCATACTCGCAGCACCCTCTACCTTTAGTAGCGGAGAGGAAAAACAACACCGTGAACGGACACATTTAGAAGGTAACGTGGTCAGACATTATAACGAAGGAGACAAAACACATAAACACACAGTGAAACTTTTGTCCCATGACAATATTTACTGGACCTGATACGAAACAGCAACACTCTGAATTGGTCTAAGGGCCCTCATTCCATTACAGGTTCACGTATTCGGCGCTCTTTAAAATTTAAACAATCCTTATTTTGTTCCAGACGAATCAAATATTATTGTAGACATACTCTGTGTATATAACATACCTTACTCGTAAACAATCAGTTTTGGAAGTACGGATGAATGTAAATTAGGCCTAATGTGAAATAAAAGAATTCAGTTAACATTTTTACTCCCAAGTTGTATTCGTCCTTTGCATTTCCCACTCCAGATTTCTCTACACCTTTTGACAATAGTTGAAACAGGTTTTAAATTGTTTATATTTGCAAATATTGCAAAGGTACTGGACGATCGTGGAAATAAACCTCTGACAATAGTTGTATCTTTACAGGAATTTAACAACTGTGTGATAAGTGTCTAAGGATTCATTTACTGCAAACCCATCTTCACTATCCTCATAAATGATAGACTCATAAACATTTCATTAAACTTCCTTTCAAGCTTTCTTTACACTAGGTCAGAGCATCTTCGTCCTATAAAAATATTTACTGGACTACATACGGAACAGCAACACTTGCTCTAAGGGGCCTCTTTCCAATCGAAGACAGAAGACAGCTGTCGAACCAAAAAACTAGTAGGGTTCTGAATCATCGTAAACATTACATGTAATGAAATATATTGTAGAATCTAAGTGGCATTCTCAAATAATACCACCTCGGGATACCTATTTACTTCCTTAGCGTTGTAGCCCATGAAGAGCCTGAGCCTTGACGACCATCAATGTTCGCCGTTCTTCTCTAGTTTTCTGTAGTTTCGTGATCCGAACTTCCGTAAGTCTCTCTCCATGTCATCCATCTATTTGATTCTTGGTCGGACCACGAAGCGGATGGCCTCTCTAGGTTTGAGTAGAATACTTTCTTCAGAACACGATGCTCATTAATCATTTGTGCTTATCTAAACAATGTCAATATTCATATACCCATCAGTAAGAACTATCTGGTATTGAACAACATGAATACAGATTTAATTCGAAACTGCATGAAAGCCTGACTTTTCAGACTCGTGACTGGGACAGAGGAAACATGTGTTGAATGACGAGTTAATTCGAGAGTAGGGTGGAAAAGATTAAACAACATTTGCAATGGCCTGTTTAGCAGACATTGAGATAATTATCCTTACAACGGTTAGAGATATGATAGGATCACCACTTGATTACGCAAATTTTATGCTGAGTGGTAAGTTAACATCACAATTTTAGTATATATCAACACTTGTGTCGGACTAATAATGCTTCATCGTTGGGACTATTATTAATGTATTCGAAACTTAGAGGTTACACAGGAATATCCTGCTATAACTCGACTCTTCATTCAATAGAGTGTTTCTTTCCATTTCTGGGTGACTCTGGAAGAAAGGAATTACTCACAGATGTGCTTGAAAGATTTTTATAAGGTAGTGGAGAATCGTCCTATGAACTGACTAATGGTATTAAAATGCCCTCCAGAAAGAGTTCTTTCAAGAGGTTCACAAATAAGTACTCGATATCACCACACAAGGTACGGTAGACCCACAACAGGATTTTCTGCCTACAGCCATGTATTGTTTGACCGTTCCTAGGAGAGTAGCAGAGATATTATCGACATAATAAGGAGCGATTCTGCATTATGAAGGGTCTAAATGTAGATAGATATCATAAAGTTGGCAGAAGCTAGATTTGTGGATGTATAGAAATGCAATATCTTTTCGAAGATAGTTCGATGAGATTAGTGGATACTACTGCTATTAATAATAATAATGTCCGACTCGTTGGCTGAATGGTCAGCGTAGTGGCCTTCGGTTCAGAGGGTCCCGGGTTCGATTCACGGCCGGGTCGGGGATTTTAACCTTCATTGGTTAATTCCAATGGCCCGGGGGCTGGGTGTTTGTGCTGTCCCCAACATCCCTGCAACTCACACACCACACATAACACTATCCTCTACCACAATAACACGCAGTTACCTACATATGGCTGATGCCGCCCACCTTCATCGGAGGGTCTGCCTTACAAGGGCTGCGTTCGGCTAGAAATAGCCACACGAAATTATTATTTAATAATAATAATAATAATAATAATAATAATAATAATAATAATAATAATAATAATAATAATATCACCACAATGTAATAGAATAGGACGGCGTAAATTTCACTGGCGTTAAGCAACATAATGTTGCGATTGGTAGTCGATTACACGGACTGATTTTCAATTTCTGTTTCTTGAGTAACCTGGCCGATCTCATATTTATATCCTGAATCAAATTGTGTTCCCTTTATATATTTCACTCTTTCTTTAACTGTAGGACTTGACTTTTGTTTCGAGTGTAACCTGAGTGATCACTCACCTGTTTACAGTGTGACTTGACATGAAATTGATATAAGTTAATTTTCCAACTACCTTCCACTCATTTCTAGATATAGTGGATACTTATCTGGATTAAAGACAGAGACCAGATGTAATCTGGCTCTGAGGTGGGGTGTGGGTTTGGGAGTGAGCCATTCCTCTCGCTCCCCGCTTGGAGAACAGAACAGAACAGAAGACAGTCACAGGGCGTGCGCCGGGTCGAGTCAAGTACTAAATAACTCAGCACAACGAATTATGGGGTGATCTCCACCTGGAAAAACGTCTATTTTTAATTTAACACCTCAGCTGTCTGTTGTGTGGTTCTTGTAAGTGGCTAACAAGTCGCCTAATAAATCCTGACTCTATGTATAACGTGTGTGTTGAAGACATAGAGTAAGTTACGACCAGCAACCTTGTTTACATTGCCACCGGAATATTACTTCCTTCACTTGCATTGTCCCCACTCAATCTGCTATATAGCATAGTACAGTGGACACTTCTGATCATTTTGATACAGAATGTGCAAATGAATCCATTATATTATTAATTCAATATTGCTGCCTGTCTGTTGTCTAACTCTTCGGCCAGGAGGCTGGTAGGGTTCCGAAAAAGCACCACCATAACTCATTCAATTAGAGAGAAACAGCAAAAATCGATGGCTGCACCGAAATCTGGCGTACAAAGTATGATGACCCGTAGGGCCCGGATGTTAATGCAGTAATAGGTTAGAATGCAAACTTACTGCAGCGATTAATAAGTAGGGGTCTACCCGTACAACGGTAATGCTATGAGGTTGACATAAACATTAGGGGTTCAGCCATTAGAACCCCTAGAATTTATGTTACTCACATTATATTACGTTAGAGCGGGCTAGTCGACATTTCCTACTAAGAAGATTATTTTGTAACACAATTATTAAGTAGGAAATGTCGACTAGCCCGATTTAACGTAATGTAGTTGTAGTAACATAAATTTTAAGTGTTCTAATGGGCCGAACCCCTAATATTTATGCAAACCTCACAACATAACCGTCGTGCGGGTAGACTCTACTTCTTAGTCGCTTCAGTAAGTTTGCATTCTAACCTATCACTGCATTAACATCCGGCCCTAATGATGAGGAATGAGGTAATTTGCCATTGCTTTCCACACTGGGCCTACCGTAGTGCAAGTGACCCTATGAATTGCATTCATAACAACTAGACTCACTGGTCGTGCTCCGAATGTCGTTACTCTGCACCACCCATACCTTAGCTTTTTTCAAAACTGTCAAAGCTACTATATAAATGAGACTGAGACTTTGAAAGAAGCAATAATTTGCTCTGGCCTATGTCAAGAGAGATTTAAATAGTGTATATGTAAAGAAATAACAACAGTCGATGTTACTTCAATAAGGTTAAACATATTGAGTCTTAATAATAACCTGGTCAAATCACATCAAACAGAAAAAGCAAAGAATCAAATATGCCGAACAATGAAATGATATATTTTATCGTGGCGCCCAACGAGGTAAGAATGCGGGGCCACAAATTACGTTCTTTCTAGCCTTTGAAACAATAATTAGCACCATCCTAATGCTTCCTGATTAGTATTAGGTACTGAGAACATCTCTTGATCATAATCCGTTTAATGTGATTAAAAAGCCTGATAACTTGCTTTATTTTTAGGTGAGTAATTGTAATAAATGTTATTATATAACAGAAATACCTGTCGGAATCTCGCAACAGATACTATCGAACTACTTATCATGAACGGCAACAGAGAAAGCATGAGGAATATAACACTCTGGATAGTCGTTGTTAACTCTGGTATTCAAAGGCTTGATTTGCTAATAATTTCTCAGCTACTGGTAGTATAAGCTTCACAGGACCTTCCATGACAGCTACTTTTCTTCATAAATGACTGAAGACGGTGTTATAAATAATGATGGTACGCCCCTCGTGAGAACGGATCAATAGACCGCGCAGTAATCACATGACTGAGATATATAATTTGTAATGCTTAATTCCCGAATATACCTGTAAACAAGCAAGCTTCGCACCCTTCCTCCCCTAATCAACGCCAAGAATCGAGCATGCTGAAACATAATAAAGTATTTAATCACTGTAGATGCATACCTTAAACTTGCATTGACAAAAATAAAATAAACTATATTTCATGGGATATAAGCATATAAATTATAACATTGTGATTATACATTGTAACATAGACAACGTCTTCCCATGTGAGAAAAATTACTTACCGTATTGAAAAATATCTCATATACTGTCTACAACTTAACCCTTTGCTGCTTTTAACAGCTCCAATGAGTGGTGGCTTACAAACGAAATAGGAATAAAACTCAGAACAGTTTCGAGAATATTTAACTTTGAAATCGACTTCTAAGAGATCTGTATTTTCCTTGCGAGCATTATCCATAAACAGAATGAACTAACGATATGTACTGTATACGCACAATATGATGGTGAGCCTCTCATTTCAATGCTAATAAATACAAGTCAAAGTGTAGAAATGTGTAAATATAGGTTTAAAATGGGCATAAATTAATCAGGTACTTTCGAAACTTCAAACTCGGTATCACTGAACCTAGTACCACGAAGATCCCTAGACAAGACGACATTTCACAAAAGTCCTGGAAGGCACTGTAATGGAAGGTTCGAAATTAGGGTTCAGAAGCAATGGGAAATATATTTCCAAATGTGTAAGGTACATATGTTCAGGAACAAAGCACATACACTGTATTGACTCTAAACTATTAGGAGTATGGGAAAAATATGTACATATCTTTGGTGCTGAATGTATTTACGCACTTTAATTTGAAGAGCATGTTCTGACTCCTTGGCTGAATAATAGACTTCGCAGTCTTCGGTTTATAATGTTCCTGGTTCGATTGCTGGTCTGGTCAAGGATTTGAATCACGTATGATTGCGATATATAATTTTTCAGTGCCTACTGTACAATGACATTCTTGTTCCTTTTCCGCAACAGAGCAACAAAGAAGCCAGCGTTATGGAAAGGTGAGACAATCCAACTGACGAGTCTGCTGCCACACTGAGGCGAAATGCTGGCAATTTCACAATTCAAAAGGTGTAAAGAACTTGAATACTTCTTTTTATTTTGTTTCTACTACGTTGTTCAATGCTCAAAAATTAATTGTGTGGCAAATCAGCGATCTCTCTCTCTCTCCCATTCATTTATTTCTCTCTAACGTGCCTTGATTATACCAACAGTAGCCCTATACAAATTCCGTGTATAATTTATTGGCTATAAAACGTTAACAAATCTCCTCCATAAAATGACAGTACATGGTATTAAGTTTCCACCTGTAAATCAAGAGCGCTGCAGTCGCTTATAATAATTTAGCCGATAGACGACCCACCAAGTGTTGGTAGATCATGAACTATGCCGCTGATTAAAGTCAGTGGTACACACGCAGAATGAATTAGGAATGCCTCTGACAACACGCAGGCTCGTTATGTAAACCGAGGCCATAAAGATGTTGTCCACCGGATTTCTCTGCAGCACTTGCTTGCCAGGTTGCTACAACGGTCCGTGTTTCGACGCCACTGTATTAAACGCAATGACCCAGTGATGTGCATTATTGCTAGTTGTCAAATTTCATTGTACAGTATCAGGACGAAAAAATCTGTAATATTATTTTATCCAAGCGGTAAAATGCACTCGGTTCTCACGGAAGAACATTGAGTCGATTCCCGTTGGGAAGTCTAGGAATTGATGAATTTCACTTCTGGAAATGCACAAGGTGTTCAGCCTACACAAGACATGAGTACCACCTTAATTTCTGGGGTCAAAGGCGGCCGGTTATAAAGGACCAAGAGGTCCAGGTGTTCACGTCCGTGCCTAACTGGTTAACATGATGATCTTTGGTCCGCGGGGTCCCAGATTGTATTCCCTGCCGTGTCGAGCATTTTAACCTTCATTCGTTAATTCCTCTGGCTCGAGGACTGGGTCTTTGTACCACCTTCGACATTAGATTTCATCCTCAGTTGGGTCCCATATCACACTTTGGCAGGTCACCCATGGACGTAAACTCCAAGGTACTACACCAGGCCTCTCCGGAGGCCATACACTATTATTATTGTTATTAACTTATTATTATTATGCATAAATTTCTTTACAGGAAGTATGGGTAGTAACGAGGCACGGGATGCACCAAGTGCCTTACAATAATTAAAGTATTTACACATTATAATACAAACATTGACGTACCGGTATATACAAAACTCTAGATCACGGGATCTTCATTCTTGCGAGAGGAACGATCGCACAATGTTGCATGTTGACAGGACGACAGAATGTTGCATAATTTTTTAGACGTTCGGTGGAAGACCCAGTTCTTGCAGACACTTGTGAAGTATGTGTGGAATGAGGCCGTTGGCTGACAGGGATTATCCGTACCAGTTTCATCTTCCACATCCTCTTGATCTCTTCTGCAAGTTATTTGTACTTGTAGATTTTTCATTGTACTTCCTGTCGATGTTGGTTTCATTTGGTATTGTTATGTCGATAATGAAAGTTGTCCCAGTTTTCTTGTTTGCCTTGTTTTTTGCTATTTGCTTTACGTCGCACCGACACAGATAGGTCTTATGGCGACAATGGAACAGGAAAGGAAGGAAGTGGCCGTGGTCTTAATTAAGGTACAGCCTGGTGTGAAAATGGGAAAACACGGGAAACCATCTTCAGGGCTGCCGACAGTGGGATTCGAACCCACTATCTCCCGGATGCGAGCTCACACCTGCGCGCCCCTAACCGCACGCCCCATTCACCCGGTTTTCTTGTTTACCAGTATGATGTCTGGTCTGTTAGGGTTGACTGTTTTGTCTGTCAGTACAGCAGTGTCCCAATAAATCTTAATCGACTCGATCTCCAGGAGTAGTGTTCAATGGCACTAGTAATAAGGGATACGCTCCTGAGCAAGTGCCTGGTGTATATAATTCCCGATACATGATTGTGCCGTTTCGTGTATTCTACGGAGGTAAGTAGTGGGCAGCCTGGAGTAATATGGTCGATGGTCTTTAGATGAATGGAGCATCGTCTGCATTTCTCGGAGATGATACACTTTCTGTAATTGTTTTTAGCTATTACATGGTCTTGTGTGGCAACTGCAAATCCCTCTGTCTCTCCAAAGAAGCGTCCACTTTGTAACCACATGCATGACGCATTCTTGTCTATGCTCTGTTGGTTTAGACTGCTCTAGTATTTTCCGTCGAGCGTCTTCTCTCCCCAGGTCCTTTCTTTCTCCTGCAGGGATACTTGGTGATTTGTATGAGGTTCAGAGGCATTATGTGGATGTAGTACAGTGTACTTGTCAGCAAGTACTACAGCTTTATGGGGAAGGCTGTTTTCTTCATTTTTATAGAAATACCTTCTTAGGTTCTTTATCTGATTCAAGAGCATAACTTGAAGATCCAGTACTCCTCGGCCTACCAATTTTTGTGGAGGAGTGACCCTTTCCATGCAGGAATTTGGATGATATATTCTATAGGTGGTGAGCAAAGTTCTCGTTTTTCTATGTTTGCTGTCTATTTCTGTAGCAGACCGTTTCAGAATACAGAACGAATAAACAAGATTTGGAATAGCTTACGTGTTTATTGCTTTAATTTTGTTCTTGGCATCTAGGTAGCTACGCAAAATCTGATGACACCTCGATGTATATTTGTCGATGAGTTCCTGTTTGATTTTCTTGTGCTCCAGAGTTGTATTCTGTGCAAATCCAAGGTACTTGTAGGTCTCTGTTTGTGTCATTCCCTCAATTAAAGATCCAGTATGAATCTCATTTGGTTGGGAGTTTGCGTACCGACCACGTTCAATTGTCAGCAGCTTACACTTCTTTATCCCCAATGTCATTCCCACATCAGATGAGTAGGAGTCTATATTTTCAGCAGGGCGTTCATTTGTGTTTCGTTGTGGGCATACACTTTCAGATCATCCATATAAAAGAAATGGGATATTCTGTGTTTGGTATTGTTATATTTAATATCAAATCCCAAACCAGTAGGTTTTAGAAGATTGTATAGGGGATTCATTGGAAGGCAAAACCACAGAGGACTTAACGAATCTCCTTGAAATATACCACGTTCAGTTATAATTGTGTCGGATATGATACATTTAGGCTATTTTCTGTCTTAGTGCAGAGTACTGTCTTCCAATTGTTCATAGTAACCTCAAGAAAATTAATTATGGCAGGATTGATCTTGCACAAATGAAGTACTTCTTTTAAGCATGAGTGGGGAACTGAGTCAAATTTATTATTATTATTATTATTATTATTATTATTATTATTATTATTATTATTAATATTATTATTATTATTATTATTATTATTATTATTAATATTATTATTATTATTATTATTATTATTGATTAGATTACGATTGGTGGAAACCTTTACCATCAATTTATCCAGGAGCCTTCCCAAACACTATGGAGGTAGATTTTATATGCATTTGAGTCAATTTTAGTAGTCTATTGTCTTCGTCCCCAACAGTGACAAGTTACCAGGTTCATCCGACTTCGTGGCCGAATGGTCAGGTTGAGGAGATCCCGGGCTCGATTCCAGGTCAATTCGGGGATTTTAATCACGTCTGATTAATTATTTTGGCTAGGACTGGGTGTTTGTTTTCTTCCCAACACTTTTGTCTTCATGTTCAGACAACACACCACAGAAACACGGAATGGTGATTTACATCCTTCCAAATAGAATTGGTGTCAGGACGGAAATCCGTCCATAAAACAAGACCAAATCCTTATGTGCTCCACAGTTCGCACCCCGACCCGAAAGTGTGAGAAAGCGGCATGAGAAGAAGAAGTGATGAGTGTCCAGATTCACTAACGTGTTTTGCCAATACTTATCTGAAAATTTCTACAGTACAATTGAGATGCATTTGATGTAAACGTGTGGTGAAGAATGTACACACTTGTGCCTAAGACTGCTCGAGAAGCGAAGGTCCAATGTAAAGTCATTTACAAAGCCAAAGTCGTACACCTGGGCCTATTTTTACTAGTTAATCTATAGATTATTCCCGTCATAGGTGTGATGGTAGTCTTTCATATATTTCCTATAGACACCACAAAATACTATAACAACGGACTGTTCCTCTCGGACCACTATTTAGCAATTTGTGGTCCCAAATCTACCTTTGCAATATTCTTTTGCCGAGCAGAACTACGCATGCTATCACATAGCTTTTCCCCTGCAGATAATTAAATGTTTACTTTCCACAATTCGTATTTTATTCTGTCTAAAATATTGTATTGTATTGCATCTGACTTGGTAGAAACTGAAAATTTGATAAACAAACTCTGAATAGCAGAAAAATATTAATTTTTCTGGACTAGTGTACAAGTTGCTTCATCTTATACTGGATCTGGACATAACTTCCGATTCGAAACTCGTTGGTGTGTTATGAAGTATTATGTATTACCGGTATTGGTTTACAGTAACGCAGGATGGGACTACGAGCTTTGTCAATGAACCGATTTAGACTTTAGAAATATGGATGTGGCAGAGAATGTTCAAGCACCTCTGGATAAACCATGTCTGCAACGAAGAGGTACTCTGTCGATCCAAGAAATCATGTGAAGTCTTAATCCTCGCCCAACTTTTTCGGTCAAATCTTCCGAAATGGCAAACTCAGGCTGGTAGGCCTACAACTGATCACATAAGGTTCGATACAAGGGAAACGAGGAAGTGGGTACAGCCTTAATAAATAAAACAATTAATCAGTCAATTAGCCACCACTGATCTGCATTTAGGGCAGTCGCCCAGGTGACAGATTCCCTATCCGTTGCATACGTGGTCTTTTCTTAAATGAAATGTCGTATGGCTTTTAGTGCCGGGATATCCCAGGACGGGTTCGGCTCTCCAGGTGCAGGTCTTTCTATTTGACTCCCGTAGGCGACCTGCGGTCATGATGAGGATGAAATGATGATGAAGACAATACATACACCCTGCCCCGGTGCCATTGGAATTAACCAATTAAGGTTAAAATTCTCGACCCGGCAGGGAATCGAACCCGGGGCTCTCTGAACTGAAGGCCAATACGCTGACCGTTCATCCAACGAATCGGACTTTTCTTAAATAATTTCAAAGAAGTTGGAAATTTATCAAACATCTTACTTGGTAAATTATTCCAATACCTAACTCCCCTTCCTATAAACGAACATTTGCTCTCTTGAATTTCAACTTCATATTGTGATCTGACATATTTTTATAAACACCACTACCGGGCGAGTTGGCCGTGCGCGTAGAACCGCGCGGCTGTGAGCTTGCATCCGGGAGATAGTAGGTTCGAATCCCACTATCGGCAGCCCTGAAGATGGTTTTCCGTGGTTTCCCATTTTCACACCAGGCGAATGCTGGGGCTGTACCTTAGTTAAGGCCACGGCCGCTTCCTTCTAACTCCTAGGCCTTTCCTATCCCATCGTCGCATAAGACCTGTCTGTGTCGGTGCGACGTAAAGCCCGTAGCAAAAAAAAAAAACACCACTCACATTTATTCGTCTGCTAATGTCATTCCACGACATCTCTCCACTGACAGCTCGGAACATACCACTTAATCGAGCAGATCGTCTATTTTCCCTTAGGTCTTCTTAGCCCAAACTTTGCAAAATTTACGTAACGCTACTCTTGTCGGAAATCACCCAGGACAAATCGAGGTGCTTTTCTTTGAACCTTTTCCCATTTATCGAATTAAGTAAACCTGGCGAGGGTTCCATACGCTGGAAACTTACTCTAATTGAGGTCTTACCGGAGACTTAAGTGCCTTATCCTTTACATCTCCTAAATACCTTCATAACCATGTGAAGAGTTCTGTAACCTTTATTTACAATATCATTTATGTGATTACCCGAATTAAGATCTTTTCTTTTATTTAACGCCTTGGTACTTACCCATGAGAAACTTTTCACCCCATCAACGCAGGAATTCAGAGTGAGAGGATATTTCTTCTTCGTGAAACTCACAACCCTACTTTCCACCCCGTTTATCATCACACCATTACCTGCTGTCCTTCTCACAATATTTCCCAGGTCGCTCATAACCTTGTAAATTATTTATTACTTCATAAAGTAGAATATCAACCACAAAAGCCTTGTGTCTGAATGCAGTTCTTGACTCATATCGTTTATCTACATACCTAAAAAAGTATAAAGGTCTAATAATAGTGCCTTAAGGAATTTCCGTCTTAATGATTATATGATTAGAAAATGTTTCATCTTCTTTAATTCACTGAATTATATTTTCTAGAATATAGACGCTCATTCAGCCACTATTTTGTCTAGTCCAATTGCACTGATTTTTGTCAGTAGACTTCCATGATCTCCCTAATCCAACCCCTTAGATATGTCAATCACGTTACAGTCCGACCTCCTGAATCTATCTGATATACCTTGCTGGAATCCTACAATTTGAGCTTCAGTGGAATAACTCTTCCTAAACCCGAACTGCCTTCTATGAAACCAGTTATTAATTTCACAAACATGTCTAATATAGCAAGATATAGTGTTTTCCAAAAGCTTACATGCAACACTTGTCGAGCTGACTGGCCTGTAATTATCGGCTATGGTTTGACATTCAAGACATAGGCTCTATGATACAGGAAAACTTCCTCCCTGGTGGTCACCAAACTTCTGAGAAGAGATGGAACGAGAAAAAGAAGGCATAACTTTCAAGCTTCCAGAAAGAGAAAGTTCCGTTAAATATTTTTCAAATGAGATTTAAATGTACCTTTTTTTCATAATGTGGAAATTGGTATAATTTGAGATTTGTGCACTGCTTCGTCTTGAAACCGAATAACAGCACGTAAGACATGTCTTCAAGCTACACAGTACTGGTTACTGCAATCCGATGACCTGTACATTTTCTTATTTATTTAAACTGATAGAAGTGAAACATGTCTAAAGTCATGTGGCAGTAACAGCATTCATTATGAGATGTGTACATGAAAAGACGTTAGCCGTACTGAAGGAGGGAGGGGGAGATTATGAGAGTAGGGTTTGGTTACTGGTAATCAAAGGCATTTACGTTGACACTCGGTCTGCAGTGAGCATTGATGGTGGAATGAGTTCTTAGTTCAGAGTAGTTACAAGGTTTAGAGAAGGCTATAATATTTCATCTTTGATGTGCATCGACCATTTGCTGAAAGGTATAAAGTGTTAGGAAGGGATTAATTTATGTGGAAATAAAATAAACAGCTTAGCCGATGCCGACAACGTTGTCTTAATGGGAGCCTGTGCTGAAAGCATGTAATATAGTATCTTGGAACTTGAAAATAAGTGCAATGAGAATTACATGAAAATTAGCCTTTCCGAGACTAATGTGATGTCAGTGGGGAAGAAACCTAAGAGAACTAAATTTCAGGTTGGAAATACAAAACTGGAACAGGTAGATCGTTTCAAGTATTTACAATATGTATTCTCGCATGATGGTGAGTTAAGCAGTGGGCCATGGAGAGAAGAATGCTTGGGATCTCACTTAGAGACAGAATGCCTAACAAGGAAATACGTAGAAGAACCAGGACGACTGACGTGAACCAGCGCATTGCCACACTCAAGTGGAAATCAGTATTGCATGTCGCAAAATAGGCTGGTGACCGATGGGCCAACAGGATGCTGAAATGGCAACCCAGAACACCGTGCAGCGTCGGAAGACCGCAATTATGTTGGGCTGACGTCATCCGAATGACTGGAGGTAAGATGGCTACAGGGTGAAGCAAGTAGAAAAGAAAAAGAAGAAGGAGAAATTTGAAATTTATTAATTTTATGCTCGCAAAATTTATTCTCTCCTTAGTATAATTATTATACTCCGTGAACTAACAACTAGTATTCTCTAAAATAAACAAACACGGAACAAGATAGGGAAAACATTACCTTATTGAATGTGAATTCCTATATCTTACTATTCGAGATGGATGAGGATACACACTGAAAAATACAGGTTTTGGTTCTAATTGTGGCTGTGCTGCCGATTGATATCGACTTGGAGCTGAGAGTTAATTGAATTTCTCGCGTGGAAGGCGTCACCACTGTCCGCCACGCCATACGTACACGGGGCTGTCACTTAACTCAGGCCCTCGAAATGAGATTCACCTTCGTTTAACATAAACAAACATATAGGTAGTATATGAGAGGGCTGAGGTCCGTGGCGAAACAAACGGGCCGTTTACTTCAGCAAGACGGCCGTCTAGGATGGTATACATTATTCATAGAGGATTATGATTGGTAAACAAACAGTCCGCTTTGCTGTTTACGACGGTCATGCCGCTAAAATTTACCACAGTGACATTCCTATTAAGATATTTCCAAGAGATTGGCTTTTTTTCTCAAGTAATAGACATTGCACTCAAACAAAAGCGTTCCTTGACTATATTGTGCTACCGGCTTACGAAATGTTGAAGGGTAGAAATTAATTTCTCGGTCTGGATCACTGCCATTCCTCCAGTTAGCCAAAGTGAGTGTTTCAAATAATAAATAATACATATTTCTTATCACAATTTTAGAGTTAAAATTTTCACCCCCGTAGCATAACGGTTAGCACTATTAACGGCCGTCTTGGGAGGCCCGATTCGATTTCAGGTACTGCCAGAAATTTAAGAATGTCTGGAGGGCTGGTATGTGGTTAAAATGGCACAAACAGCTCACCTCCATTGGGGTGTGTCTGAAAACAGCAGCACTAACTCGGAATGACGACACGATTTAACTTAAACTGTTAAAATCAACGTGGTCATCATTTCCATCTTATCTTATAAAAGTTTGAAATTTTATGGTTACCTGTGTTAGGATATCTATACATGTTTATATAATATGATTTTTATAGATATCCCTGCACTTGAAAAATATCAATTCAGGCTAATTTCATCCTGAAAAGTTTTAGTTTCACTCTTCGGAGCATGGAAGTGAATGAGTGACAGTTATGTTGGGAAGATAAAGGGAAATTTCAACCTCTGCATGAGAAAACCACTACTGTATGGTTGCTTCACGCCATTTTGAAATGTGTAACTGTCCAGCTGACAGTGATGCGCGACTATATTCTTCGCAAAGCCTCGTCCATTTACGGTTGCATATTTCAGTGCAACAAGTTAAGCCTTCAGCAGACACAGCGGTGTATGAATGAGGCACTTAACAACAAAAACCTCCAAATAAAAATTAGACAGTTCTCATGAAAATATAATATGCAGAATAGGATTTTATACAATGAAACAAAACACGTAAATTAATTTTTTATGGATAATGTTATATTATCGGACTTTATTCACATCTTTTGACATAAATACAGTATGTCTTAGAGGTGGGGGTAATCCGAAAATTTGTGTAACGAAATAGCGTCTTGTAACAAACATTTGTGACGCGATGTTACCTAGCAACAGTACCTTGAGAACTGTATAGACCATGGGTCTGTATAAAGAGAGCTACAGAGGCCGTGGATCTGTATGTTTATGCAATCCATCAATACTTCACATCACAGCATGCACTATTTTATTGAATGAAATATTTATAATCATTTTATTTTTCCACAGGGATATTCAATAATACTTTTGGGGAACACTTACTTATCCCATTTATCAGTTTCAAGGGAAGTACCTCGGACGTTATTATTTTATTAATATTAAATAAGTATTTATAATGTAGTTATAATTATTACTATTACACATTGTTTATACTAACAGAGTCTTTAATGCACAAATATATAAAAGAAACACATAATTTAACAAGAAAGGCTCATTTTTCACACTATGTACTTGTATTTAACAATGGCTTATTGTAATTATGACCACGACAGAGTACATGTGCGCCATGCAGGAGAAAAAGCTGTCTAGGTGTCGCTTTTGATCAACAAGTCCTCCGAAATGATCGTATTCTACGTAAATATGAATTTGCAAACTTGGTAAGAGGAATAACCTGATAGGAAATTTAATGTACTAGCATAACCAGCCGCAGCCTCATCCGCGATTGTTTACATTGTAAAAGTTAGGGTTTGTATTTACTTATGACAATCATCAATGCCAATAATTAAAAGGAATGTATTAACTTCAGAGCTTAGAAGCTCCTTATTTACACAAGACGAGCTCGTATGCTCAGAAGACTTACAATATGTAGTTCGTAAGCTCAAAATAATAATAATAATAATAATAATAATAATAATAATAATAATAATAATAATAATTGTACCGGGCGGTACACCTCCACTCCGCTAATTTAAAATGTGCGCCAGTTGAAACTCCTCTGCTGGAGGAAGTCTGAACTTTATCTACGCTATTAATTCTCTACTTTCTCAGAAGATGTCACCACGTGGAAAATTTTGAGTTTTTGAACTGTGTCATTTTTGATGTGGTTTTGTTTCACTTGAAGTAAGAAGTGTGAACTTTCTCTTCTAGAGGACACTACTGAAGATCAACAATAGTGCAACCTAGTGCGGAGTCAAAGAACTATTTTGTTGGAGAAATTTTTATTTCAAATGTTTGTTCTTTGTTAATTTTTTTTTTCAGTCTTTGGTTAAGTTGGCAATATTAACCCCTTCTTTCCCCTTGTTTTAAATCTAGCCTATCCCGAATTTCTTGAATTAATTTTCCACCAATTATGTGTTTCTTCTTAGTATTGTGTAGGGGGTTTATTGATCTACCAATAAAATCATCGCGGGAGGGTGTTTTCATTCCCCTAACGCCTAGAACCTTCTGCGAGAGTATTTAAACTGCTGATTTTAGGGTCTCCGGGCCACTTCTGTTCCATCTTTCAGTGTATAAAGTACATAGCAGGAGGCGGGAAGCGCCTCTTTCCTCGGCAGCGGTCATCAATAAGGTAATGGCCGATTAATAAATTCTTTCTTTGCTAGCTCAGCAGTTTAACTCTCGGGGCGGGTGCGAAGCGTTCCTCCATGTAACCTTTTCCTAAAGTGTAACGATCTTTTCTTCTATTCTCTTTTAAGCTGCATATTGGGATAGAGAGTGCTAACCCTCTCGAGCTCCTACTCACATTGTCTTGAGGTGAACTTATTTTCTCAACCTATTCTTCGTTAATGTAAAACAAATTGCTCTTTTCTAAAGTCACCTCGATAGTATGGGATTAGCCCTTGCATTAGTGGCCTAGAGCCAGATTAGGTTTTTAAAAACAAGTGTATTAGGAGTGCAAGATCGCCTCCTCTCAAATTGTTATTTTAGAGGTCATGTAATTGCCCATTTTTATTTAATAGACCTCAGTAGGTTGGGTATTTTTCCCCTGTGTCTATGTCCAGTGAGGACAACTTGAAGGTGGAGTTTGGTGTGGCCTGGGAGAGGCTTAAATTTTGAGAGCGAGTGGCTCTTTTGAAAATTGAGTGTTGTATGCCTCGTGGAGGCTTTTCTGTGTAATTTGGAGCAAGGGCTCCTAGGTATGAATGGGGTTTTCTGCCCCTCTGTTAAAACTCGTGTTTGGGGTAAAACTGAGCTGATTGCCCAAGCAGTGTAAAATCAGGGCGCGAAGCCCAATTCCTGTAAATATTGTAACTACCCTTTTCGATTTGCTACTTTGTACCTGCCATGCTTCTTATTTCTTTGTTTTTGAAAAGAAAATATAACCTTGTTAAATTTTAAATTAATTTTGCTTTCGTAGCTGGAGACCTATTCACACCCGCACCTTCTTTCACCTCTACCTACCACGGAAAACTCCGTAACAAGTGGTAGCAGAGCGTGGTTGAATGGGTCTCAATTTAGCCCCTTTTGACGGCTAAACATTGTTTGTTCCGAACTCTAACTATTTTCCCAGTTGCTGGAATTTTTTGAGTTTTTCAAAATTGTTCCGTCACCATGCCCGGCCCTCGCGATGTTCTCCATCTTAACTATTTGCGCAAGGAGGAGTTGATCTATGAATTGACTATTAGAAATGTACAATCTGGAGGCACGGTTGCAGTAGACACAAACAAGCTTAGAGAGTCCCTAGATTTGCCCATTTCCATCCCCAATTTGGGAGAGAAAGAAATTGACGACTCTCTTTCCACGATCACGGAGAATATTACTGGGCTAGCTTCTGTAGTTAGTTTTTTTGATGAAAATGATCCTTCTCCTAATCAAATTAAGCGTGTGCAAGCTAGGCTATATCACTTTTCGAATAGGGTTAACGATCTGTTGTCTCTAAAGTTGAATGACGTTCAGAAGAAGGAAGCTAGTACGCTGCTTGAAAATATGTCTGAATTATCTAGCAAGGTCACTCAATTGTTAACAGGAGAGGTTCCTCCCAAAAGCGATCTACCCACCACAGTGAATGCAGGTAGTGAGGAAGCGCCTCCCAAGGGAGAAGTTAATAGGATAACCGTTGCTGCTCAAACTATCCCTGCCCCATTGGACAACGAATCTGAACGTCGTGCATCATTGAGTAACATCCGTTCTGAATTAACTTCCTTGCCATTGAAACCTTTACCTACTATGTTACCCGGGTTTAGCAGCTTGCCTCATCCATTGGCAATGTTGCTCAGAGGTATCTCTAAGTTTTCCGTTAATACCACCAGTGATGTAATTTCTTTTTTAAGATTTCTAGTTGAATTTCAGGATCATGCCCTTGTGTTTTCTCTTTCTCCATGTCAAATTTAGCAAATTATCTATCCGTATGCTATTGGTATTCTCTCAGATAAAATCGTAAGAGCCATTGCCGAGCAATCATCTATTGAGGATTTCCATGCCCATTTGCTAGCTAACTTCATCCCGGCTAGGGCCAGGTCCTCCCTTATTCAGAAGTACTATTACCGTGTACAACGCTTGGATGAAAACTTGGCTGATTTCATACAGGACATTAAGTTTTATACTAGGGTGTTTGCTCTTCATTTCCCTGAGGATCAGATTGTACAAGCTATTGTGGAAGGGATTTCACCACCCTACAGGTCATATTTGTGTTTCGCGGCGTGCCCGCAAACTTTCTCTGAACTTGAAGCATTGGCCGTCTCAGCGGAAGGAGTTAGATACGCCGATTCCTTGCGTGTCGCGAAAGAACCCCCGCCTTCCTTTAGTAATACTCGGCCTCCACCTCGCCGACCAGTCAATCCCCGTAAATGTTATGCTTGCGGGTCGCCTGACCATCTGCGCAACAAGTGTCCACTAATCAAGTCAAGTGGGACAAGGAATGGAGCCGGGTCATCACAAGGCTGTTTTAAATGTGGGGCTTTCTCGCATATCGCCAAGAATTGTCCCAGTTCGAATAGCACCCCCTCCTGCTCAACTTCTGGTGCAAATTCCACCTATGCCAATAATAAAAAGTGACTAGTGGCTTCGGCTGAGTCGACTAATCCATCTTCCCGAGACTCAGCCCCGGGTAAACAGGTTGTAAATTCAGGGAACGAGCAATTTTCAAATTCATCTTTTGAAGGTCCCAAAGAGTGTCTTAGGATTGCGGCGGATTCCCCCGCACCGGTCCCCTTTCTCAAAATTGAGTTAAATAACGAGCCTATAACAGCTCTCTTAGATTCAGGTAGTGTTTGTTCTATTATTTCAGCTGATTGGTATTCAAAATTGAAATCTGTTTGTAAGCTTCCTAACTATTGTTTGTCGGCGATCCAATACGTTTCGGCTAATTCCTCTCCATTAGAAATTCTCGGTTCCTTATATGTCAAAATTCGTATTTTTCAATTCACATGGAAAGTTAAATTGTTTGTGGCCAAGCATTTGTCTTGCCCCATTATATTGGGAGCGGACTTTATTTCTCACACTGGTCTTGTGCTCGATCTTCAGAGTAGGTCTTGCACTTTCAAATTTGCCTCTAATTGTAATATCCCTCTATTAAAGTGTAATTCTGCATCATGTTCTTCTATTTCGCCTACCCAGGATGAGATGTTGTTAGACCTTAGACATCTACCTGAGGAGCAGGCTGATAGTATTCGCAAATTGTGTCAGTCGTTTCCCGAGGTGTTCTCTGATACTCTTGGTGTTACTGACCTTATTGAATACAAAATTGAGATCACGGATTCGATTCCTGTCCGTTTTCCACCTTATAGGCTATCTCCACCTAAAATGAAGGCTCTAAAAGAAATCATCGATCAGATGTTGAAGGACGGTATTATTAGGCCCTCTAAGTCAGCGTATTCTTCGCCTATTTTTTTAGTCCCGAAACCCCAAGGAGGCTTCAGGCCTGTCATTGATTACAGGGCTCTCAATCGGAAGGTGGTGTTACAATCTGTGCCCCTTCCCGACCTTCATTCTTGTTTTTCATGGTTTCGTAAGGCCAAGTTCTTTACTATCTTGGACTTGAATCAAGCCTATAATCAAATTCCCCTTGCCGAAGAGTCTAAACATCTTACAGCGTTTGCCACGGACTGGAATTTATACGAATACAACCGCGTGCCTTTCGGGCTCCCCACGGGAGCAGCTGTACTCACTAGGCTACTAGATAGGGTCTTCTCCGACATCAAATTTGAGTACTTATATCACTACTTGGACGATGTCGTCGTATTTTCCGAGACTTTTGAAGAACATCTAGATCATCTGCGAGAAGTTCTCGATCGCCTTCGTAAGGCTGGGTTAACTGTTAAGTTGTCCAAGGTTGCCTTTGCTAAGCCCTCTATGTCTTTCCTAGGGCATATTGTGTCACCGGATGGTGTAGCAGTCGATCATTCTAGAACACAGGCCATCCGTGATTTTAAACCTCCCAAGGACATTAAAGGTATCGCCAGGTTCATTGGTATGGTGAATTTCTTCAGGAAGTTTATTCCTGACTTCGCTAATAGAGCGGCGCCCTTAAACCTTCTTCGTAGGAAAGGCATCAAATTCGAGTGGGGACCTTCTCAACAAGCCGCTTTTGAAGACCTTAAATTAGCTCTTTGTAATGCCCCTGTACTTGCTATGCCTGATTTCTCGAAGAAATTCATTGTCCAAACCGACGCATCGTCGTCAGCGGTAGCTGCAGTCCTTCTTCAAGAGACTGAACTAGGGAGGCGCCCCATCGCCTATGCATCTAGGACATTGTCGGCTCAAGAAGCCAAGTATTCCATCTATGAGCTCGAAGGTTTGGCAGTCTTATTCGCCTTAGAGAAGTTCCGTCTCTATCTGGAACATGTCAAATTCGACCTGGAGACAGATAATCAAGCCTTAAGCTGGGTCTTAGGTAGGCCGCGTCGTACTGGTCGTATAGCCCGCTGGGCCATCCGTATTTCTGCCTTCCAGTTTGATGTTAGACATATCAGAGGTACCGAAAATGTTGTTGCTGATGGACTCAGCCGTATGTTTTCTAACGACGTCGAGACCCACGAACCGGTCGACAGTTCATCACCTTCCGAGTCCATACTATCTAAGGTTAATGCCATCCTAACAGATGCTCCCATGCTCTTTAGGGATATCGAGAAATACCAACGTGAAGATCCGACGCTGGCTCCGATAATGGAAACCGTTTCTTCTGGGGAACATGTTGTCCCTTATGTTCTGAGGAATGGTGTTCTATGTTGCCCTTCGAGGCATGATAAGATGATGAAAGTTGTTGTTCCAGCGGTTCTTGTACCTATGATCTTCAAGTATTATCATGAGACCCCATTAGGAGGGCATCTTGGTATCTTTAAAACTCGTGAAAAGATTCGTGAAATGTTCATCTGGAAAGGTATGGACGGTGAAATCCGTGAACTAGTAAAGGCTTGTAAATCCTGTTTGCTTAGTAAACCGACCATGTCCACCAAGGTAGGCCTCTTGTCTTCTCAGCAAGCATCGCGCCCCATGGAACGCCTGTATATTGATTATGTAGGACCCTTCCCCCAGTCAAAGGGTAATGCCAACAAGTTCATCCTTGTGTGTGTAGATGGTTTTACCAGATTTTCCTGGTTATTTCCGACTAAGCTGGCTACCGCTCAGTCTACCATTACTTGCTTAAATTCTATTTTCGCTTCTTTTGGTCCGTGCCAATATATTGTATCTGATAATGCTAAGGCTTTTACATCTAACTTATTTCGTAAATTCTGTTTTGACTTATCCATCTCTCATGTAACTACTTCTGCTTATTACCCTCAACCATCTCTGGCTGAACGGGTTAATCGTAATCTCAGGTCCGCACTTATTGCCTATCATCATGAAGATCATTCCAGGTGGGACACGTCCCTGCATTGGTTAGCTTTTGCTTTGAATTCGGCGGTTCATGAATCTCATAAGTTCACTCCAGCTTCCTTGATGTTCAAGTTTGTTCACAACACGCCGCTCTCTAACCTTTGGTCTCTGAGTGACATTCTACCCGAGACAATAGATCCGGATAATATTAAAGATCTTTGGAAGAAGGCTAAAGCCAATCTTAAGGTATCTCATGAAAAGGTTAGGGAAAAGTATGATCGTGGACGGAGACCCACCACTTTGAAGGTAGGTGACCAGGTGATGGTCAAGAATTTTGTTCCCGCGGGCAAGCTTGCCCCCAGATTTCATGGGCCATGCATCATTCTCGATTTTCTTACGCCGGTTACATTGTTAGTAAGCAATCCAGCCACCGAGAGGATATTTAGGGTTCACCTGTCCCAGGTGAAACCGGTGTAAATTTTGTGTCAACTTGCTTCATATAATTTGATAGGAATATGAAGGTTATATTTTTTTTTTGAGTTCCACTCTTAAGGCATTCTGCTCCTTCTTTTTTATTTTATATGTAAGCATTTCTGTGAAACCTCCCCCGATTTGTTAAACTGCCATCCTGTCCTTGCCACGGCCATTACCACGCTCCCGTCTCCTGCTCCACTACACACAGTGGCTGGCTTAGATGAAATGCCATGGATATCTGCACGCCGCTGGCCCCTCAATCTCTCTACATGCCTGTGCCCTCAAAAGAAACATGATGGTCCAACACAATTCTGCCGCCTAGCTTTAATGTTTCAGTGCCCCCGCAGCCGCGCGGCGCCGTGCCGCAACTGGGTTTGAGGAAGGGCCCCCTCGGCCCCAGCGAGGACGACATGTGCACGGCGAGCCGGAGCTCTCCTCCCGGCCAAGGCTGATGTGCGGCGCACGACCTGATACTTGCCCGCAGCCTGTATATGTTCACCGCGGGCGCGGCGTGTTTCAACACCTCTGCTCCCCTCATAGTGCGGGCGAGCGGTATCTCAGGGTACTTGAGGGGTCCGAGCGGCCTCCTTTGGACGCAAGCTGCAACGGCCGGTCTGGCCATCCAACTTCATCAACATCAACTACATGGACAGTTACGATAAAAAATGACTATACTTGGGAATTCAACAGCAATATTTGGTGGACATTGCAAAATTTTTCATCACTTTTAAGTATTAAAAGTTTATCCTCAGAATTCTACTTCTACAAACTTAAAAACTATTCTTCATCTGCAACAACAAAATTTTGAAACTAAATCAAACCAAATTAAGAAAATCTTATAAATTTTTTTGGCAATTAATCTCCATATCTACATCAAAACTTGGACCTTGTTTTCAAACAATTTCATGTGTCACCCCGGGAGGAACTTTTGGGGGGGGGGGGAGGTCTGTACCGGGCGGTACACCTCCACTCCGCTAATTTAAAATGTGCGCCAGTTGAAACTCCTCTGCTGGAGGAAGTCTGAACTTTATCTACGCTATTAATTCTCTACTTTCTCAGAAGATGTCACCACGTGGAAAATTTTGAGTTTTTGAACTGTGTCATTTTTGATGTGGTTTTGTTTCACTTGAAGTAAGAAGTGTGAACTTTCTCTTCTAGAGGACACTACTGAAGATCAACAATAGTGCAACCTAGTGCGGAGTCAAAGAACTATTTTGTTGGAGAAATTTTTATTTCAAATGTTTGTTCTTTGCTAAATTTTTTTTCAGTCTTTGGTTAAGTTGGCAATATTAACCCCTTCTTTCCCCTTGTTTTAAATCTAGCCTATCCCGAATTTCTTGAATTAATTTTCCACCAATTATGTGTTTCTTCTTAGTATTGTGTAGGGGGTTTATTGATCTACCAATAAAATCATCGCGGGAGGGTGTTTTCATTCCCCTAACGCCTAGAACCTTCTGCGAGAGTATTTAAACTGCTGATTTTAGGGTCTCCGGGCCACTTCTGTTCCATCTTTCAGTGTATAAAGTACATAGCAGGAGGCGGGAAGCGCCTCTTTCCTCGGCAGCGGTCATCAATAAGGTAATGGCCGATTAATAAATTCTTTCTTTGCTAGCTCAGCAGTTTAACTCTCGGGGCGGGTGCGAAGCGTTCCTCCATGTAACCTTTTCCTAAAATGTAACGATCTTTTCTTCTATTCTCTTTTAAGCTGCATATTGGGATAGAGAGTGCTAACCCTCTCGAGCTCCCACTCACATTGTCTTGAGGTGAACTTATTTTCTCAACCTATTCTTCGTTAATGTAAAACAAATTGCTCTTTTCTAAAGACACCTCGATAGTATGGGATTAGCCCTTGCATTAGTGGCCTAGAGCCAGATTAGGTTTTTAAAAACAAGTGTATTAGGAGTGCAAGATCGCCTCCTCTCAAATTGTTATTTTAGAGGTCATGTAATTGCCCATTTTTATTTAATAGACCTCAGTAGGTTGGGTATTTTTCCCCTGTGTCTATGTCCAGTGAGGACAACTTGAAGGTGGAGTTTGGTGTGGCCTGGGAGAGGCTTAAATTTTGAGAGCGAGTGGCTCTTTTGAAAATTGAGTGTTGTATGCCTCGTGGAGGCTTTTCTGTGTAATTTGGAGCAAGGGCTCCTAGGTATGAATGGGGTTTTCTGCCCCTCTGTTAAAACTCGTGTTTGGGGTAAAACTGAGCTGATTGCCCAAGCAGTGTAAAATCAGGGCGCGAAGCCCAATTCCTGTAAATATTGTAACTACCCTTTTCGATTTGCTACTTTGTACCTGCCATGCTTGTTATTTCTTTGTTTTTGAAAAGAAAATATAACCTTGTTAAATTTTAAATTAATTTTGCTTTCGTAGCTGGAGACCTATTCACACCCGCACCTTCTTTCACCTCTACCTACCACGGAAAACTCCGTAACAATAATAATAATAATAATAATAATAATAATAATAATAATAATAATAATAATAATAATAATAATCACCAAGATACGTCACTATGAAACAGTTCTGAAGCCAGTAGTTCTATATGCAGCCGAAACCCTGTCTCTAAATTCCAACAAAGGACTCCTTGAAGAACTGGAGAAAAAAGAACGCAAAATTGTGAGAGGAATTTTGGGATCAAAGTACAGAAATGGAATCCATCAAAAGAGATCCAACGAGGAAGTCTACAGCAAAATAGAGAAAATTACCGACACAATCAGAAAAAGACGGGCACGATTTTACGGTCATCTGAAAAGAATGGACGGAAGAAAGTTAACTAAAGAAATCTTTCACTTTTTTGATTCAAACCCCAAAACCACAATTCCCTGGTTTAGAAATACCAAAGAAGACCTGCAAATGCTACATATCTCAGCTGAAGACGCCCTTAACAGAGATCTCTTCCGCAAGAAAATATTGACGAATGGGCTAAACCGAGACGAGCAACCGAAGAGAAGACACGGTGCCCCTTGGGCAGAGGAGCGTAAGCAGGCCCACTCACAAAGAATGAGGGAAATTTGGGCTCTAAAGAAGGCCAAGTTCAGTGTCAAATGCAACAAGACTTAACGTGGTCCTTGATGGCCCCAGCGAATTATATAATAATAATAATAATAATAATAATAATAATAATAATAATAATAATAATAATAATAATAATAATAATGTTATTTAATTTACGCTCAACTAACTACTTTTACGGTTTTCAGAGACGCCGAGGTGCCGGAATTTAGTCCCACATGAGTTCTTTTACTTGCCAGTAAATATACCGACACGAGGCTGTCGTATTTGAGCACCTTCAAATACCACCGGACTGAGCCAGGATCGAACCTGCCAAGTTGGGGTCAGAAGACCAGCGCCTCAACCGTCTGAGCCACTCAGCCCAGCAAGCTCAAAATAATTGCAAATATTGGAGATAAGAATTTCCTTCTTGAAAGAAGCAGACAAAGACTTCCGACCCTCAGGTGTCGGACATGTTCATTTTATATATCCGGGAAGGCACACTTCAGAGAAAGAAACCGTATCTTCTAGATACATAACACGGGTCTCAAACCCTGGAGTTCAATTTACAATTAGTTTTACAAAAGTGCCTATAATTATGTCAGTGGATTACATTAGTCACGGTAGTCTGACACCAGAGACATTTGTAACAGCAAATAGATACACTCTGCTGTAATAAGTTACTAATTTAATACCTTCGTTACCCTTAAATAGGATCAAAAGATCCTTGAGTAATCAAAGGCATAAGGCCCATACTTTGCGGCCACAAGAGAGAGAGAGAGAGAGAGAGAGAGAGAGAGAGAGAGGAAAGAACGAAGGTTGCACTCGAAAGGCCGAGAAATGAATGAGAGTGGAGTCTGAAACACCAAGCACTCTTAAGTAAAATTCAACAGTAAGCTCCTGACTGAGCATAAGGCCCGATGACACAGAGGCTGAACCATGCTACAAGATGACTAATAGAAGAAAAATTTAAAGGCCAAAAAGATGATAGTAAATTCAGAAAACTAAAATCTTTAGTCGCCTAAAACGAAATTAGAAGAAGGGTAACTAGGATAAACACGCGTGCTTCCTTACATTTTATAAAGTCCCCATCAGGGGAGAAATATTAAAGTCCGAAGACTGGCAAGTAAAATCTACATAACATTTATATTAAAATTAAAGAAAGTCGAACGACCTGACAGCTAAAGGGGAACGCTGGAATCTTCGCTATCTTCACACGCAGAGAGTTCACATGTATACAATTCTGCCGTACCTTGTTAAAGTCGCCTTCTCATGCCAGTCCGCCAGGCCCAGCCCCAAGCATTTCCTCCAAGGAATCTTTCAATCACATAGCACACTCAATAATTCACGGCAGCAAGACACTTGGTTCAAAAGTACACCCCTTTTATACGGAACTGGCAGAGAGTTCCAGAAGGAATCAGGTAAAATCAATGTTGATGTCAAGCCGTACCATTGGCGGATCAATTTAATCACAATGTTGATAACTCCAAAAATTCAAATAAACAACTGAATGCTGATTAAGTACCCAGCTTCAACCTGCAAACATTTTCGGTGGTAGTTAGGTTTTATGCACCCTGGATAGCACTAGAAAACTGATGCTAGGGATATCTGATACCAAGAAATAAAACTTCATCAATACGATAGTTCAGGCAGTTGAGAATAGATAACGCCACTATAGGAGATCGGCAGCGGATTTAAATGGATGGGGGGCCTAACTAATGTCACAAATTACATTCTCTGACAAAAAATGAAAGCACCCACAAGTAGAGGGGGAAACGAAATGAAACTTCATGTATTGACAGGGTTATTTATTTATCGTATGGTTTAAAATCACATCACAATAAAAGTATTTTAAAATTATTTTCACGTCTGAACACATTAAATCACAATGTTAGATTGGTATCTCTAATATAATTTAAACCGTTTTGAGTAGCCATCAGGAACTCGGCTGGATCTCCTGAGAAGGCTGATAGAGGACATTCTTGGATAATATGCTGAACAGTTTGTCTTTCAACACCACAACTACACTCGGGAGATGGAATTTTCTTCCATTTATGAAGGGAGTCTGCACATCTACCACAATTAGTTCTGATTCGGTTTAGAGTACACCAAAGTTTTCTGGCGAGCTCAAAACCTGGTGGCTTAGATGTGATGCATGGTATAGCTTGCTGTTCTGGTGTTGCAGAGGTCTTCCATAATTGCTTCCATCTATTGACAGGGTATATGATGTTATTTCAGTGATTGTAAAATCGAGTAAAATTTTACAAAGAACTTGGTAGTACGAGTCCGCTTATCAGTATGACGTTGCACTCCCTCTGGCCTCGATTCATGCACCTATTAGGTTGGGAAGGGTGTCATAAAGCCGTTGTATTCTCTCCTGAGGCACGATGACCACAACTGTTGTAACTAATTTTTATATACTTGATACTAATACTGAGACGGAGTTCATGTCCGAGATGGTTCCATAGATGTTCTGCCACAGAAGTACCTCAAAATCACGCAGACTGTTCACAGAGACACGTGCCGTGTGTGGACGACCATTGTCCTGTTGAAAAATGGCACCACGATACTGTCGCATGAGAGGTAATACATGATAACGCAGGATATCCGTGTCTTCCCGTTGTGCCATCAGAGTGCCGTCAATCACTACCAGCTGTGACCTGAAGTCATACCCGACGACTCCCCACACTATGACGCCACGAGTAACACCTCTGTGACTGTCCAAACATATGGAAGAAAGGGATCTGTCCCCAGGTCAACGCCATACTCGCAGACGATGGTTATCCGAAGTAGGCGATTCATCCCTGAACACAATACGACACCATTCATCAGCATTACATTCTTCGCGGTCACGGCACTACTCCAAACGCAGCCGTATGTGTTCTGCTGTTAACGGCAGCCTACACATGCGACGGTAATTTCCTAGTCCGGCTGCTGCTCAATGACTGCGTGAAGACAGAATGTTGCAGGGAGTCCATTACTTGTTTTCAGACGGCAGGGGCAGATGTGAACGAGTGTTTGGTGCATAATACTGCGATCCTTCCTTGCGGTGGTCACACGTGGTCGACTGGAAATTTGATAACAAGCATGCCTGCCCTCACGTTCCCGTTCAGACCAACATCGGGCCACTCTCACATCTGAATGCCCTACAAATCTGGAGATTGCATGATTTGACTAGCAGGCCGAATCAAGACTCAGAATGAGACCCCTATTCAAACTCTGTCAGACGCTGATAACACTGTCTCACACGAGTACGCGACATCTCCGTGTCATTCACAGTGATCGCTGAACATCTGACGCTTTTCACGCACCTTATACAGAGTGTTAGGGGTATACATGCAAATATGTCTTGTAGCAATCGAGAATGGTGTGTCGAACCAATATAAATAATTTTGTTTAGTAATCGTCGGAAATTACTTCCGTGAGCAAAGGGATACGATGTTTCTTGAGTAGTAAATACGCCTCTTTGATGTGAAAGGATAACTTTGCTTTGTTTGTGTATATGGGCAGCCTGTCCACGATAACAACTGAAGGTTGGTGATCTGGATCACGACAAGATACGCTCCATACTTGCCAAAGTGGTTTTGTTCATGTATTTGGGCAGCCTGTCCAACACAACAGCTGAATGCTGGTGCTACTGGTTCGTGACAAATTGCGCACCATTCTTGTCAAACCGGTTTTGTTTACGGGTATGTGCAATCTGTCCAAGATAACTGCTGAAGGCTGGTGTTACTGGTTCACGAGATGTTACGTAACATTCTTCCCAAACCAGTTTTGTTTATTTACGAACAGCCTTGCCACGATAAATTGTTAGCATTTTGTTTCCGTTTCAAGATCTTCACGCTTCCCTGGTCATCGATGTCGGTTAATGGAGATGTATCGAATAGCCGGTGTTAATGTGGGTTCTGTTGCTGTTAGGTCCTTTAGGGGATTGGGATATTTGTGGTCATCAGCCCAATACTCTAGTGAGTGCGGAAATGGCCTGACCATATGCGTCTGTGTTGGGTCTGTAAAATAGACGGGTATTATAATTATTCGAGAGTAGAGTTAGGATAGGCACTCCAGGACATGAAGTATGTAACTATCCCCGTTTGGCATTGCATAAGGGGGAATGAACAATGCAGATACATAAACAATGTTCCTTGCGTCAAGGAAATAATGCATGGAATAAGATATCCAAGTAAGTAGTACTGAGAGTGAATTATTAAAGCACATCGAACGGATAATGTACATGTTATTAAACTACATAAATTAACGTACCTACAGTTCGTCCTTCCAAACGAAAATGACATTAATAATGGTAAAATAAAGCATTATAACTTACTCCTGCGTTCGTAGTGCTTATTCATCGTATGAAAATAAAAGGAATAGAACAGGAACTTCGGACGTTCAAGTATATTTCTCAGTAATTTCGGAGTCATGTTTAGATGTATTATGAATACGAGTGTCTCAAACGGTTAAGGCATTGGCTTCCTGGTCCTTACTTGGCAGGCTTAATCCTGGCTCAGTCTGGTGGTATAACCTGGTCAAATACGCCAGATTCCTATGTAGACTTACTGATTATTATTATTGTTATAATAGAGTATCATTGTTATATTAAAATAAAAGTTAACCGTCACACAAAAACTTTGTAGCTCTTAATTTGCAAGAATACATGAAAAAGAAAATAGCGAACTGTCAACAAATCCGAATTATTAATCATAACTCTGAACATGACTCCAAAATTACTGGAAAAGTTTCTTGAACGTGCTCAGTTACTGTTCTGTTCCTTCACAGGAAATGCTCGAAGTGTCGTCCGTCAACTCGACGACAGACTTCCATGTGGTGATGCCGTAAAGCCCTCACCCGCCTCCACACCTCCACGTCAGCTCTCACAGTTACAGTACGACGGCATCCCAAATACGTTGTCTTAGAGTTACTTCATCGGCATTTCCACAAGGTATACCAAGTCTCTGAGGTGTTCCCAGAAATAATAATCTTGTGGATTTAAATCGGAGGTACTCGATTGCCAGCTGATGGGACTATACCGACCAATCTACCGATTGGGGAAACGGCATTCCAGCGATCTACGAAGATAGATACTGACGTGAGGAGGTGCTCCATCGTGCATGAGCCACTTCAGCTTTTTGTAGGCAATCCGCTTCTTGGAGATGCTTATTTTTTTACAATTTGCTTTAGGTCGCACCGACACAGATAGGTCTTATTGCGACGATGAGATAGAAATGGACTAGGAATGGGAAAGAAGGAATCGAGACCTTAATTAAAGTACAGCCCCAGCATTTGCCTGGTGTGAAAGTGAGAAACCACTGAAAACCATCTTCAGGGCTGCCGACAGTGGGGTTCCAATCCACTATCTCCCGAATGAAAGCTGATAGCTACGTGACCGAAACTATGCGGCTACTTGCTCGGTGAGATGCTTAACTCTGTGGGAGTGTTGTAGGCCCTACTTACAATAGCTGTTCACGCAATGTACAATGAGCAATCTAGTTAGATGTACCTACTTGTCTTGCCAATCCTTGTGCGTATAGTCGGTCCCTCTTCGACAAGTTTTTTTTTTAAATTCTTCTTCCTGCCGAAGCTCAGAGGGATCGCGATGCGATCCACGGCACTCGATCCGAGGATGAAGGAAGCCTGAGTCCCGGACCCTTCGGTACACAGTGACGAACGTTCGGCTATTGGAAATACGGCGGTTTGGAAATCGTTATCTACACAGCTTCCTCGCCGCATGTGCAGTTTCTCCAGCTGCTCCGTAAACGAGGTGAATATCAGCTAATTCGGCACATGTAAATGTTTCCGTTTGTGTAATCAATTGGCCACAATGATGTTGTTAGCTCTACATCTGTCCCACGACTGCAGGACAGGCAGCAACAACTCGCAAGCAATGGCAGTGGTGCAGGTAGCGTGGAACCGACTCTCAGTGCCGAATTCACTTGTTCACGCACCACCACTGAGTGTAACGTCACTCGGATTTCTTGCATGGCAGCTGCGTCAGATCGTTTCCTCCTCCGACAGGTATACGTTGAGTTAACAGTGTCTTCAGATTAAAACATACTACGTTTAAAATAAAAAGAAGTATACATTTTGGGTGAAATCAATGGAGCGAAATCATGTGTAATAATAATAATAAGAAGAAGAAGAAGAAGAAGAATTGACTACTCGCAATTTATGCTCTGCCTAGAAAACACTTATCAATGTTTATAACTATGGATCTCAACGAGTGTTGACCTACAATGTCCTAAATATGGTGAAACGGATGCTCTAATGCCCGGCTGATTATCTGGACAGTAGAACGCTGGCCTTCTGATTGCAACTTAGCAGGTTCGAACAGGTTCAGTCCTGTGATATTTGAAGGTGCTGAAATACGTCAGCTTCGCATCGGTAGATTTAGTAGCAGGTAACAGAAGTCATCTGGGACAACATTCTGTCATCTCGATGTCTTCGAAAACCGTAAAAGTAGTTAGTGGGATGTAAAACCTAATAACATTATTATTATTATTATTAATAATAATACGAAAGCTAGACTGGTTTACGAGTACAGCAAGATCTCATCTCGCACGTGCGCTGCCACCCCTCTTCCCCAGCGACTAGGGGAAGAGCACACCAACATGAGTTGGCCTACGATAGGAAACAGGTTCTACAACCCCTACACTCTGCTACTGTAGTTAAACACGTGACTTAACGACACAAGGCCAGTATGACATAACCGGCGTTTCCTACTATGGCAATTCAAAACACATTAGGTCCTGAAATATTTAGCTTGTTTTTAGGAAAACTAATAGGACAAGGTAAAACGTACATAGCATGTATTGTGGGATGTACCTTTCTTTACTGACTAGCAAAATATCTGCGTGTATACCCGTTACACCCTATATACCCTACCAAGCCTGGTAGCAGCACTAAACAGGAACAACACGAACGTACGCTGGTGGCCGTTCTGCCCGTCACAGGAAATTACACTATTTTACATACCCACCGATGGTTTGTACGTGCACGAAGTTACATTGGCATCTGACCATTTCTTCTGAGTGGTAATTTTTTTTTTCAGGCAGTGTATAAATACAAACCCCGCAACGGCTAAAAGTTATTTCACGTTAATATTATTATTATTTATATTATTGTGATTATTATTATTATTCATACATTTTCATTATAGACAGTTATTCCTTTCAGCGTTCATTTTACGAGCCTATGTGAATGTACTAAACCTGCACAGTCTTCTATTTGCAACTAGTTCTACGGCCTCTTTTAGTTCCATACCTCTTACCTTTAAATCGTTATAAACCGAGTCTAACCACGTTGTCTTGGTCTCCCTCTACTTCCCATACCCATCATGACTGAATCCATTCTTCTCCTAAGTAATATGTCCTTCTCCATTCGCCTCCCATGAATCCAGCAGCGAATCTTTTTTTATACGTACGGTTTAATCCATCGAGTTCATTCCTTAGCCTTCATCTTCTCACTCCCAGTACACTCCTTCCATTGTGCCCACCGGTTTGTAGACTACCAGCAATCATTCTCGATTATTATTATTATTGTTATTATTATTATTATTATTATTATTATTATTATTATTATTATTATTATTATTAATATGATTATAACAATATAGTCGAAAGAATTCCAATAAAAGCTGTGGAGCAATTTTTCCTTTGTTTATTTTCACACCACTCTTATGTCAGCCAAACACTACATAAATTAACTCTTGATAAACAACATTATTTACTATAGTTTATCCTGCCAAATGTTTTTGTTTACGGCCGATGTAAATGCCCGACTCCTTCATCGATGATGCTGACCCAACGCTTCTCTCCATTAAAGCAAAATGTAGATCAACCACTTTGAATGTATGTAAATTACACTTCCTTCCCTTCGCTTGCAATCTAGTATAAGAATAAAACTATAGCTTGTTTGACGTCTGGCCTGGTACAGTCTATCCGAGTTTGCTTTCCTTTTTCTTTCTCTCCTAAAGTTGACATCAACAAATGGAGAAGCATACCTACTCACATTTATGAAGCAAAGAATAAAGGACTTGAGGATGAAGAGGATGAGAAGAAGTCATATGATTACCATTTTAATTATCCGGAGCAAACACATTGCCAGTAGTCGCTTCGTCCGGACACAAATGATTTACTAATGGGCGCCTCAGAAGGGACCCTGATATATACTGGTGCCGTGCCCTAGTCGGCAGCCGCACAAGATACATGGGAGCATCACTCAGCTACATTCAGCCCATTATTTCTAAGCCCTAGAGTTTTTGTGCTCGTAAACCGGGTCATCAATACCGACATTGCATTATGTGAAATAATAATGAGCAACAGGTATGACGTTTGATTGCACTTGTCAAGTCAAAGAATATCTTCCGAGTTTATGTCTTCCAATGTGGACTATTTACATATTGAGAAAGGGCGCTCTGCTGTTTGGGAAGGGTTCAGTTTTACCCCTTTTGTCTTTATTACGAATACATTACAGACTAAAAGATTCATGGTCTGGTGGAACATCCCTTGAAATGACGGCTGACTCTGAGTGAGCCACCGGAAATCTTGAACATGTCAACGATAATGGAGGGGCAAGATTTTTGATCACATTTGAACAAATTGAATGGAAATAAAAACTAACCTACTGTACAATATTTTTGGGAGTTAGTGTCATGGGAGAGAATGGTTTTCATTTAATTTCAGTTGTACAGGATACGACGCATAAAAATATTCTGGCTTCTAATACGTTCAATAAATACATAGAAATGGATGGTATGAAAGTCGATGTATAAACATATCACTCATCCCAGGGCATGTCAAAAAATTAAAATTGTTGGAGGAAGCATTTTTTGTCTTAAACAATACGAAATCACCAATTTGCCAAATGTTGTAAAACCATTCTGCGTCATATGAAACAGCTTTTCAATAATGGTTTTGGTTGGATTTTGTTTAATTCAAAATATGTGTTTTGGATCTAGAATGGAACTGACTTGTCCTTTGTTTATTTATTTATTTATTTCCTTCTTTCTTAATCCCTTTACCCTGCTGGGTTGGTTTTTCCCTCGGACTCAACGAAAGATACCACCTCTCCCGGCTAAAGGGCAGTGTCCTGGAGGTTCAGACTTTGGGTCGGGAGGATACAACTGCGGAGGAGGACTAGTACCTCGCTCAGGCTGCCTCGCCTGCTATGCTGAAAAGGGGCCTTGTGGGGGATGGGAAGATTGGAAGGTATAGATAAGAAAGGTGGAAGGAAGCGGCCGTAGCCTTCATTTAGGTACCATCACGGCATTTGCCTGGAGGAGAAGTGGGAAACCACGGAAAACCACTTCGAGGGTGGCTGAGGATGGAATCGAACGCCTCTCTACTCAGTTGACCTCCCGAGGCTGAGCGGACCCCGTTCCAGCCGTCGTGCCACGTTTCAAAAATTTCGCGGCAGAGCTGGAAATCGAACCCGGGCTCCGGGGATGGCAGCTAATCACACTAACCACTACACCACAGAGGCGGACGTGTCCTATATTTACCAGGCATTATTTTCTTGCGTGGACCAGTAAAAACCAAAGCATGTAAGTCACATTTGTGTATTGTTAGCTAGTAAGATTTAATAGTTCCCTGTAATAGATGCAGCTGTGTAAATTCACTGCCAATAATTCATTTACAAGGTAAAAATGTCTACGTCAACTAAAACCAGAGAAAATATATTACACAAACGGACTTATCTGATTGAAGCCACTTTCATTAACAATATTATTTATTTATTTATTTATTTATTTATGTATTTATTTATTTATTTATTTATTTATTTATTTATTTATTTATTTATTTATTTATTTATTTATTCCTGGCACATTTGTGGCGAAGTTATCGCTCACGGCCCTCTCTTACACTTAACCACTATAAACAATAAAATTTAAAAATGTAAGCATAAAAGTAAGATATCGAAATTCTAGAAAGAAATAATACTACGGACAGATAATTCGAAAACTAAGTTAGGCCTACATATCGTGCGGCAATTAGTGTGACAATACTAATACTAATCAGAATAACAATAATAATAGTAATAATAATAAATTAAGAATACCCATTTACACAACATACACACAATGACTCACACAACTATGTTTTATATTCCTAGGAAAAACTTTCGGCAGGCAGATTTGAATTTATGAGAGGAAGCACGGTGCCGAATGTCCATTGGGAGTGTATTCCAGAGTCTCGATGCAGTAACTAAAAAGGAATGATTGTAGGAATTCGTTCGACTCATTGGAATTTCAAGTAGGGAATCAGAACGGGTACTAATTTCACGGAATGAGGAAAGGAAACGAAAGGTAGAAGAGAGGTAAGTAGGAGTGTTCGTCGAGAGCACTTGGTAAACAAGTGTCATTAAGTGAAAATTCCTTCGTTCATTTATGCGCAGCCATTCCAATGTTTTGAAATATGGTGTAACATGAGCATCCAGTTGGAAGGCATATCGTATACATGAGTTTTGGGCTCGCTGAAGTCTCAAAGCTTGTTCAGCATTTAGATTGACTAGTACCGTACGACAGTAGTCTAAAATTGGGAATAGTAGTGCTTGGATTAATTTTTTTTTTTTTAGGAAAAGAATTCTTGTGAATTTTCAGGGGATATAGAGCTGCATGAACCTTTCTACATACATTTGTTACGTGTTCATTCCAGGTCAGATTCTCATTGATGGAGATTCCAAGATTAGTTGCTTTTGTTAAGGTACGGTACAGGAATGTCATTGATTATGATTGGAGGAGGATTGATAATGTTTATTACATGTAATAATTTAGAGTTTCCTATGATAATACTTTGTGTTTTACGAGGATTTAGGATTAAGTAGTTGTTTTTAGCATAGGCGGTAAGCCTTTCAATATCCGAATTAATATGCTGAAGTGTTTCATGTAAATTGTTTGTAGTGGTGTGTTTGTATATATGCAGATCATCAGCATATAAGTGGTAGTTGCAATACTCAAGTGTGGGAGATATGTCATTAATATGCAAGAAGAACAGTACGGGCCCTGGAACAGACCCTTGAGGGACACCGGATGATGTTACAGCCTTTTGGGATCTTTGATTGTTTACCACTACACACTGGCGTAACTCAACTTATCTGGTTCTTACCGGGGACTGTTTTGTATTCTTCAATGATCTGCAAGTAATATTTGGCTATTTCTTCAGTATTACGATGAAATGATTTACGTTGCTAGTGTCAAAGGATAGAGAGCATTGACCTTAATAGGCTACTGCAAAATTTTAATAAGCGGAATAATTTTACTTTTCTGCTTTTTCCCCGGGATGTGTGATATTTACTGTATATGAAAGTGTGCACACATAATAAATCGTCGCTGCCGGGACAAAACCTCCTATGTGAAATATTTTAGCTTAGAACTTTGACCAGTAAGGTTCTGTCATGTAAGGTGCAATATTGTGTGAATATGGTCAAGGCATTATCACTCTTCATAATGTATGTGTTGCGGGTCAGTATATCTCCAAAAATATTATCACATAGGAGGTTTTGTCCCGGCAACGACGAAATATTGCAGGTACTGTTTATAACAGGAATGGATGACCTGAGAGTCGATTTGTAATCATACATGTGCTATAACAAAGTATGGATATTGTAGTTACAATATATAGGCCTAATAGCAATGGATGGTCTCAGAGTTGATATTTTACTGTTTTTATAATCATATGAATGTAACCCTCCTCTGCGAACCATGTGACCTTGCCGCGGTGGGGAGGCTTGCGTGTCCCAATGATGCAGATAGCCGAGCCGCAGGTGCAACCATATCGGATGGGTATCTGTTGAGAGACCAGACTAACGAATGGTTCATCGAAAGGGGGGTAGCAGCCTTTCGGTTGTTGCAAGGGCGGCAGTCTAGATGATTGACTGATACGGCCTTGTAATAATACTCAACATGGCTTAGCTGTGTTGATACTGCTACACGGCTGAAAGCAACGGGAAACTACAGCCGTAACCACCTCCCGAGGACATGCAGCTCTCTCTGTATGAAAGATGTACTGATGATGGCTTCCTCCCGGGTAAAATATTCCGGAGGTAAACTAGTCCCCCATTCGGATCTCCGGGTGGGGACTACACGAGAGGGGGCGATCATCAGGAAGATGGATACTGACATTCTGCGAGTCGGAGCGTGGAATGTTAGGAGTTTGAATCGTTGTGGTAGGTTAGAGAATCTGAAAAGGGAGATGGATAGGCTAAAGTTAGATGTAGTTGGTATAAGTGAAGTACGTTGGCAGGAAGAACAGGATTTTTGGTCAGGCGACTACCGAATTATCAACACGAAATCAAACAGGGGTAATGCAGGAGTTGGTTTAATAATGAATAAGAAAATAGGGCAGCGGATAAGCTACTACGACCAGCATAGTGAAAGAATTATTGTCGCCAAGATAGACACCAAACCAATGCCCACCACAATAGTGCAGGTCTATATGCCTACTAGTTCAGCGGATGATGAAGAAATTGAAAGAATATATGAGGAGATAGAAGATTTAATACAATATGTCAAAGGTGACGAGAATCTAATTGTGATGGGAGACTGGAACGCAGTGGTAGGCCAAGGAAGAGAAGGTAGCACAGTAGGAGAATTTGGATTGGGACAAAGGAACGAAAGAGGAAGTCGGCTGGTTGAATTCTGCACTGACCATAATTTAGTCCTCGCCAATACTTGGTTCAAACACCACAAACGACGGCTGTATACGTGGACGAGACCTGGAGACACTGGAAGGTATCAAATAGACTTCATTATGATTAGGCAGAGATTCAGAAACCAGGTGTTGAATAGCAAACCTTTCCCAGGAGCAGACGTGGACTCTGACCACAACTTGTTGGTCATGAAATGCCATCTGAAGTTGAAGAAATTGAAGAAAGGAAAGAATGCAAAAAGATGGGATCTAGACAAGTTGAAAGAAAAGAGTGTGAGGGATTGTTTCAAGGAACATGTTGCACAAGGACTAAATGAAAAGGCTGAAGGAAACACTATAGAGGAAGAGTGGAGAGTCATGAAAAATGAAGTCAGTAGGGCTGCTGAAGAAATGTTAGGAAGGAAGAAAAGATCAACTAAGAATCAGTGGATAACTCAGGAGATACTAGACCTGATTGATGAACGACGAAAATACAAGAATGCTAGAAATGAAGAGGGCAGAAAAGAATACAGGCGATTAAAGAATCAAGTGGATAGAAAGTGCAAGGTAGCTAAGGAAGAATGGCTGAAGGAGAAGTGCAAGGATGTCGAAGGCTGTATGGTCCTGGGAAAGGTAGATGCTGCATACAGGAAAATCAAGGAAACCTTTGGAGAAAGGAAATCTAGGTGCATGAATATTAAGAGCTCAGATGGAAAGCCACTTCTAGGGAAAGAAGACAAAGCAGAAAGATGGCAGGAGCATATCCAACAGTTGTATCAAGGCAACGATGTAGATAATTTGGTTCTGGAACATGAAGAGGCTGTTGATGCTGATGAAATGGGAGACCCAATTTTGAGGTCAGAGTTTGACAGAGCTGTGAGTGACCTAAATAGGAACAAGGCACCTGGAATTGATGATATTCCCTCTGAATTACTGACTGCCTTAGGAGAAACCAGCATGGTAAGGTTATTTCATTTAGTGTGCAAGATGTATGAGACAGGAGAAGTCCCATCCGATTTTCGGCAGAATGTTGTTATACCTATTCCCAAGAAAGCCGGTGCTGACAGGTGTGAAAACTACCGCACTATTAGTTTAGTATCTCATGCCTGCAAAATGTTAACACGTATTATTTACAGAAGAATGGAAAAACAAGTTGAAGCTGAGTTGGGGGAAGATCAATTTGGCTTCAGAAGAAATGTAGGAACACGTGAAGCAATCCTGACTTTACGTCTGATCTTAGAGGATCGAATCAAGAAGGACAAGCCCACGTACATGGCATTCGTAGATCTAGAAAAGGCATTCGATAATGTTGATTGGACCAGGCTATTTATGATTCTGAAGATGATAGGGATCAGATACCGAGAACGAAGAATTATCTACAACCTGTATAAAAATCAGTCTGCAGTGATAAGAATCGAGGGCTTTGAAAAAGAAGCAGCAATCTAGAAAGGAGTAAGGCAAGGCTGCAGTTTGTCCCCTCTCCTTTTCAATGTTTACATAGAACAGGCAGTAAAGGAAATCAAAGAGAAATTTGGAAAGGGAATCACAGTCCAAGGAGAGGAAATCAAAACCTTGAGATTTGCCGATGATATTGTTATTTTATCTGAGACTGCAGAAGATCTAGAAAAGTTGCTGAATGGTATGGATGAAGTCTTAGGTAAGGAGTACAAGATGAAAATAAACTAGTCCAAAACAAAAGTAATGGAGTGCAGTCGAACGAAGGCAGGTGATATAGGAAATATTAGATTAGGAAACGAAGTCTTAAAGGAAGTAGATGAATATTGTTACTTGGGTAGTAAAATAACCAACGATGGCAGAAGTAAGGAGGACATAAAATGCAGACTAGCACAAGCAAGGAAGAGCTTTCTTAAGAAAAGAAATTTGCTCACTTCAAACATTGATATCGGAATTAGAAAGATGTTTTTGAAGACTTTTGTGTGGAGCGTGGCATTGTATGGAAGTGAAACATGGACGATAACTAGCTCAGAAAGAAAGAGAATGGAAGCTTTTGAAATGTGGTGTTATAGAAGAATGCTGAAGGTGAGATGGATAGATCGAATCACGAATGAAGAGATACTGAATCGAATTGGTGAGAGGAGATCGATTTGGCTAAATTTAACGAGAAGAAGAGTTAGAATGATAGGACACATCTTAAGACACCCAGGACTTGTTCAGTTGGTTTTTGAAGGAAGTGTAGGTGGCAAGAACGGTATTGGTAGACCAAGGTATGAATATGACAAACAGATTAGAGCAGATGTAGGATGCAATAGTTACGTAGAAATGAAAAGGTTATCACAGGATAGGGTGGCATGGAGAGCTGCATCAAACCAGTCTATGGACTGATGACTCAAACAACAACAACATGAATGTAACCAGCCTGCATGGAGGTAAGTTATAATTTTGGATGAATACATGCTTCAAAAGTGTTGATAGACATAAAATATAGCAGAATGTAATTGCGTATTGTCTCCGGAGATGCCTTTTGCAGGTCTTTCATATTGACACCTAAAGGCGACCTACATGTCTGTGAGGAATGTCGAACACGGCACACATACTCAGTCCTCGAGCCAGAGGAATTAAACAATTAAGGTGAAAATCCTCGACCCCTCGGGGAATCGACTGTGGGTACTCCTTGGGCCAAAGGGTAATATAAATATGAGGCGTTCGGTTGCAAAAGTCGTCTTATCCAATATCATTTTTAATGAGTTAGAGGTAGCATTACCGAGCTCGATAGCTGCAGTCGCTTAAGTGCGGCCAGTATCCAGTATTCGGGAGATAGGTGCTTCGAACCCCACTGTCGGCAGCCCTGAAGATGGTTTTCCGTGGTTTCCCATTTTCACACCAGGCAAATGCTGGGGCTGTACCTTAATTAAGGCCACGGCCGCTTCCTTCCCAGTCCTAGTCCTTTCCTGTCCCATCGTAGCCATAAGACCTATCTGTGTCGGTGCGACGTAAAGCCAATAGCACGCAAGAGGTAGCATTGCCTTCTTGGTTATGTTTGTGATAATTCTATCACAAAAGTGGGCCTCAAAACTTGCATTTTCCGATATAAATATGTCACCGAAATTAGGTTGTTGTTCTATAACACGCCTTATACACGTTACTTGCCGTCAAAACTCCATTTGTACAATCAATCTATAGACATGGGCAATTTCAGCACTTGACTTCACGCGACAATTTACCCGCAGTTTATGTTAGTTGTTCTTGAATTGTGTTAGTATATCATAGTTGTTCTTGAATTGTGTTAGTAAATCATGTAGTTTTTGTGCCTTGAATACAGTGTATTAGAATGACTGAAAATATTAGTCCTATTGCAGATGGTAAAGGGAGAACAACGAAGAGTGGTTCGGATTCCTGGAGAAAATAGAGAGGTGGGCTATAAATGTTACATTCTAATATTTTAGCTGCGAGTTATCATCTTTACAATACAGTGAAACCTCATTAACACTTTTAAATGATAATTAAAATGTTATTTCCCTTACGTCCCTCAAATTACTTGTACTGTTTTCGGAGACTTCATTATTCCAGAATTTAGTCCCGTAGGAGTACTTTTAAGTACCAGGAAATCAATTGACTCAAGGCTAACGTATTTGAGCACCTTCAAATAGCACCGTACTGAGCCAGAATCAAACCTTCCGAGTTGGGGTCAGAAGGCCAGCGCCTTAACCGTCTGAGCCACTCAGCCCAGTGGGTTGGAGAAAGACCCCATTCCTACTGCCCATCAAAGTTGATGGGGGAAGTATTGATTACAAAAGTAGACGTCCTACTGCTGACAGTCACTATCGATTTGTAAAGTATTAATTATAATGGCAAAGATACCCCGTCTAGATCGCTACAAATCGACTTCAATGAATATATATAGATAGACATACGAAAGTATATGCATGTTTTCAATACTGAAGACCTTCATTTACAGATTAACTGCTGCTAAACCGTACGTTATATCGACAAACGGATTACACCATAAGACGTCACTTTTAGTGGTCTAAATGACTGATCTTGTGACATTTTCTCGTTTCTCCTCTATTTATCGGTTAGACTGAGTTAGAATGTATAGGGAGAAATTTGGGTAAGGTTTTCACAAATTGCATTACTTTCCCTATACATAAGTGACAGCTACAAGCAGAGAATTTCGCTCACATATGGCTACCGGGAGAACCAATGTTCGTGCCGTATTTGATGATTCTGTCTTTCGCATACGTGTGTCAAACTATGAATTATGAGTGTAAAAACTGAAAAGTTTACATACAATCGAGAAACATAGCCAAATCTAACGCATAAGGGACAGAGATACGACAAAAAGTCATAGGATCAAAGTTGTAGACAGCACCAAATTTAAGCGAAATTGTGCCATCTGTTTGTGATATGACTACCGTTTCCCCACAAAATACCTCGAAACGAAGGTCTGCACCGTCATTAAAACTGCCTCCATATCTCGATCTTTTCTGGGGGTAAAAAGTTAAATATTTAAACATCTTGGAAATTTTCCATCGGTTACAGGCAAAAACCTATAAGTTTGCCAAATTTCGATTTTCTAGCTCGTCTGGCAGATTGTGCCGCATCTTCATTTCGGGGAGAGGGTTAAAAATTAGAACGTTCAGGAAACGAAGGCCAAAATATATGCAGAAGGTCATTATTACACCTGAAATGGATAGCTGTACGAACATTTCGCCAAAATAGTCAATGTACAGACACACGGTCGTTACGATTTGATTTATATAGATAGATAAGTAAATAAGTATAATAATAAGTTCAACCCCTATTCCACTTCTTTTCAAGCCTCCCCGTAACTGGATTTTCTTGAAACAAAAAGTACCTTGAGTTTTGAGGTATCAGTATCCTAATAATAGTAATTCTACCCCATTTTCAGTCCCTTTTACCTCCTTAAATGTTTTTTACGGAAAAAATAAGTATGTGCTTTCTATTTTTAAAATAGATTAATAATACATATTTTCACGCCTGAAGCGGGTGAAGATTTTTAAGATATACTGTAGATATACTCATTTTAAAATTTCACTCCCCCTTAAATGGATTTTTCGAGAAAAAAGGCGCGTTTTTTTAATTTTACAGAAGATTCGAAGTACCCATTTTGACGTCTGTAGAATGTTACATTTTTTTAGATATACTCTAATATACTCATTTTAAAAATTCAGCTGATTTTCATTTCTGTTCATCCCAGTTAATTGGATTTTCCGAAAACAAAAAGAAACATATTTCTTTATTTTTAAAGGAGATTCCAAATACCAATTTTCTTGTCTGTAAAATCTTCAGGTTTTGAGATATAAGTAAAATGTTTTCACAACGTTTTCACCATTTTTCATACCCCCTTATAGGAATTTTCCGAAGACAAAAGAAATAATTGTTTCTTTATTTTTAGAGTAGATTCCAATTACCAATTTTTACGTCTCTAAACTGTTAAGTGTTTGAGCTATAGATGTACTCATTTAAACACTTCGCCTCTCTTTTCAAGCCTTTAGCGACGGAATATCCAAAGATCCTCCCGTAGTGAGCACCTACACTGTAATATAAACATATCCCCAAAGTTTCATTTCTTTATGTCGAGTCATTTTGGCTGCGCACTGATTGCAGTCAGTCGGACTTAGTATTTCATATACAGAGATTTCGTTCTATTGTGAGTGCAGTGTAGCCTACAAAGCAAACGTTTTCTCCAACTATTGAGTGTCGATCGACAGGATATAAATGTGATAAATTAATGTTATTGGCTTTACGTCCCACTAACTACTTTTACGGTTTCCGGAGACGCAGAGGTGCCGGAATTTGTTCCCGCAGGAGTTCTTTAATGTTCCAGTAAATCTACCGACACAAGGCACCTTCAAATACCACCGGACTGAACCAGGATCGAACCTGTCAAGTTGGGGTCAGAAGGCCAGCGTGATAAATTCACTGTTTTTTCTTTCTTTCTTTTTTTTTTTTTTTTTTTTTTTTGCTAGTTGCTTTATGTCGCACCGATACAGATAGGTCTTATGGCGACGATGGGACAGGGAATGGCGAGGAGTGGGAAGGAAGCGGCCTTGGCCTTAATTAAGGTACAGCCCCAGCATTTGCCTGGTGTGAAAATGCGAAACCACGGAAAACCATTTTCAGGGCTGCCGACAGTGGGGTTCGAACCTACTATCTCCCGAATACTGGATACTGGCCGTAGTTAAGCGACGGCAGCTATCGAGCTCGGTAAATTCACTGTAGTATTTAATTAGGCTATTAGTGAATATCACTATCCAGATAGAAAGAAAGTGCATTATTTTACTTGTGTGTTTTATTATAAAATATTCATATTTTTCTTTTTTCCTGTTTTTAAAATTAGTTGTGCAAAGTAAAATATTTGATTTTCTCACTGGATGGTCCAAAATGTTTCTTATACTAAATACAACTTTTACTTCTACTAATTATATTTATAATTCCTCAATAAGAAGACCCTGTGACCTCAGACTGGTAATACTATTAAGTAAATGAGGCATACAGTATTACAAAAATGGCATGTTTTTAGCTTCTCTGAAATATCACGTATGGTGGATAAAACGAGTTTTGAAACGGACAGCCTCATATAATCTTAAGACATTTGCACCAAACTTCTATGAATATACAGGATGGATTCTTGGAATTGTGAGTATAAGTTTTTATTCGTCGTGCCTCGTGCTGTGGTGTTGTGGCTCTCATGATTTAGCATGTTGATGGTGCCATGCCTCTCTACACAAAGTCTACAAAGGGGCTTCTTCAAAGGAACTTTGTGTAAGGTGACTCACTATACCAATCCACTCAGGATGTACGTGTTCTCGAAATAGTATTTGCTGGCCCTTCCATTCCACGATCTGCTCTTGTAGGCCAATTTATCGACGCAGAATGTGTCCAAAATTATGCAGGAAATGATGGGAGACCATGGTAACCACGTAAGATTTTATCGGAAGTTGTTTCAAAACGGACAAAATGGACAAAGAACATTTCAAATAATTGTTAGCATTGTCTCCAGGACCAAATTTCAAAGGCTTCGATTCCTGCACTACCGTGTTACAGATAGCGTAATCATCGTCTTCACCAGTATTTTTCACAGTTGCAACTGCAGTGTACTTTCTTCCCTGTCTTTCCCTATTCTCTTCAAGTACTCGAAACTTCCAACTTACTTCCTCTTATAATAATAATATCCACCACCTCTACCACCCCTAACTTCCTTTCTTCAAGTCTTACATGAATTTTTCCCTCGTTACCTCCTTTAACAGATCTATCCAAAACATCGTTCGACAAACTGTCTCTCCTCAAATGATGTTCAATCTAGATTTCTTCCTTTTCGTCACTCTCGTTGTTAAACTCTTTTCTTCCCCTATTTCAGCTATAAGTTCTTAATAATAATAATAATAATAATAATAATAATAATAATAATAATAATAATAATAATAATAATAATAATAATAATAATCATGACGCCTTAAGAATTATGATCAACTGGCCTACTACTACTACTACTACTAATAATAATAATAATAATAATAATAATAATAATAATAATAATAATAATAATAATCATCATCATAATCATAATAATAATAATATGTGGGCTTAGCTACCGTGCTTGTAGACTTTATGAAATGGTGCCATCCAGGTGACCTGCCTATCAATTTGGGCTTTCCGGTTCTAGTGGGCGGATCTTCTCGATGATATAACTTAATTTTTTCGGATGACTTTGAGTGAGCCGCCGGAGATCTTTAATTTGTCAATGACGATGGCCTGGACTGGCACTTGAATAGTCGACTACTTCGGTCAGGATCGAACCCACGAAGTGGGGATCATGAGTCGGACACTCTACCGGCAATCCATCCAGGGAGATGTGTTTCATGTGAGTCCAAATCCCTCACACCATACAACACAATGAGAAAACCAGCTTAATTTTGTGCTCATGGTGATGATGATCGTGATGGTGTTTCCGTCTTTACAGATCTCTGTGGGATTACTATGAATATATTAGCAATTTCAATTAGGCATTTGATTTATTTCGTGGAACCACCAGTGTTCGAAATATATAAGCCCAAATGCCTCAACACGATACTTTAGATCCTGAGATGCACGTTATATCTGATCTTTTTGTCCTTACAACCAATGGTCATCAGTTTAGTATTCTATATGAGTACGTGACCAATTCAATTCAATTAACATAAAATCAAGACATTTAAACCATTAAATCAATTGTGAAATATGTGAAATATTTGTACGACATAAGTAATTATTACCAAGCTGGCATGCAGAATGTGTAGTTAACGATCAACCAAGCGTGAATCAAGAACGTATTGTGAAGAGACAGCTCTTCAGAGAATGTTTGACAAAGGCTTTAGTTCTGGCAAGATATAGTTAATCTCATAATATACGGCACTCATTATACATGGCGCTCAAGTGTCTGCTAGTGGCTAAACTGAAGGTAGCATCTCCCTTGTTAGCTCATTCTACTATGATTTATTCACCGGTATCCTGGTGGGCGCGTTTTATTGCCGTGTCCTTTTATCCAAGAGGCGATATGACGAGGATATTCTAGGCAAGGAAAATTTAGTTCCTTTGGCCTGGTGGATTTCGGAGACTATATTTGTTCTCATTTCCAGCGTATGTTCAAATTGTTAGACCAGAGGCGCTCACGTTGGGCATTTCACCCCGCGGTCGCACAGCATTGCAAGCGGGCGGGTGGGCAAGCGATTAGCATATGTTATTCAGGCACAGTGATATTGTGGTTACGTCACAGGCCGTGAAAGGCAATGTCAGGCGAAGGTCTGCCCGTCACTCTAAATCACTGCGGTGATATCCGAATTTGAAATGATGGTAGAAAATGATGAGAAAACGAGGGACACGCCGAATCTGATTGCAGAGAGCAAGTGGGAAGAATTGATTCGCTTTCTTTCTTGTCCAATCGGGAGATAGTGCAAAATTGTTACTATGTTGGCTGCCTGTTGTATCAAAGAGGTATAAGGTAGAACGCCACTACAAAACAAAACATGGTTATTCGCATGAAACTGTTGAAGGGGATGATGGAATTAAAATGGTCGAAGATCTGAAGAAACATATGAATGACGAAAGTGTTATTCACGCAACGGGAATAATATGAACCGTGTTTTCACACTGGTGTAATAAAAAGGAATAATACAATTTCTTCCTATTCACAGGAAGAAGAATACTTGTCAAATAGTAGATAAACTTTGAGGACCAGGCACAGAATTGCATATTTAATTGCACAGTAGTTAAACATTTTGCTACCGAATAATTTGTGAAACAATGCATCGGTATAGCTGTAGAATGTATGTTCCCAACTGAGAAAAGCAAATTCAATCAAATTAATTTGTCTTGAGGAAGTATTGCAAGAAATTGTAAATCGTAGCTTGGACGCTTGAACCCCGTATCTTTGTAAGTAGTAACACAAAAAATGTAACGTGTCAATTTTCTATGAATGTGAAAATGTAGGAAAATAAAACTAAATTTATGTGGAGTGCAGTATAAATCAAACCGGAACATCTTGGAAAGGTCTAATTTTCTTGCGATTATAATATATTTTTAAACATGACGCTGAGTGGTGCAAGGAGAGCTTTGTAGTCACAATCAAACGCCCGTGCTCCAGTCCCCTATCAAGTGTGTTCCCTTGTTCGCTTCACTGTGGCGTATGCTTGATACGTAAGCTGTCCGCATTTACGTCAAGCCAGCCCGGCCGCACTGGGCAGCCAGATGTGCAAATCAGTGTTAGACCAAACATTTCAATAAAAATATGATTTGGAAGTATCAGCTTCACATACATGAATTTGTACCTGAAGTTTCTAGTAGTTATAGTACACATGCATGTGCATTATACGTAAAATATTAATTTTCTAAATATGAATCCTTCTCAAAATCAGTTCAAGACATTTCAACTCCAAAATTGCAGTAATGATGATCCTGGTAGACTTTGGTAAACCTTCAGGTGGATGCTTTTCTTGGAGCTTTTATCATATGGCTTTTAGTACCGGAAGTGTCAGTGGACATGTTGGTCTCTCCTGGTGCAGGTCCCTCTATTTGACGCGCATGCGTGACCTGCACGTCTGAATATGGGATGATGATGATGATGATGATGATGATGATGATGTAGGAAGAGGGTGAGTAACACCAAGGCTAATTGCTTAACATCTCTGACTGACGAACGAATCAACAGCAGCACCGTCATGTTCCCTCATGCTATATGAACACTGATAAGATATTTGGAATTGAATGCATGCTTTTGCAATGCAATGCAGTAATTAGAAATTGTATACTACCGCCTCTCCTACCCTGTCCACCAACATTCTGATGGTGAAAATGATTGCACGTCACTTTCTTGGAGAAACGCAGGTCTTTCCTTGTAATGAGCGGTGCCCTTAGCTCTTCATAGCGATGAAAACAACGGCAAACTACTTCACTCCTCGTCTGGCCTAGTGCGCCTTATATTAGCGCTGTCGTTGGTTTTTGTTGTTTTCCTATGTCCACATAAGCTTCGCGTGTGCTATTTAAAGATCCAACCAGCCTTCTGTCAGATGACGTAACAGAGAGGCAGTTCATCAAAGCTGGGTTCAATGCTCTTTTTTTCAGCTCTTTCAATATGTTAAAAATGAGATTAACGCTGTGACTGATGAAGGATCATAAGAAATGTCAATCTACTCGTTGAGAGATTTGTTTCTTCGTCCATTCCTCGGTATGTACGCCATACTGTATTACTGACAAGATTAAACCTTTCAGTATCGTAATTTTGGAGTAGTCTGCAAACATATTAAGGAGGCTAATAAACCGTCTGAAATGGGGACATGCTTCCCTTAACGTTACTTTTGTGAAGTAAAGATAATTTGGCCTGGTCGCGTGATATTTAACACAGTGAAATTTTACTCGAAGTGCAACGCATTGTGTGGGTTGCATAATGCGACAGCATAGCAATCCCTTGGTTGGACAATTCTGAATAGCTTGTTGAGGCCAAAATGATTTCAATTTGACACAGACTAGAATAGTGGCACGTGATTATATTTTGTTAGTTTTCTGTCCATGATCACAAATACACCTGATCACTCTTTACATTATTTAATTTGTAAATCAAGAATATTATAGTTATGTTCGATAGGTACGATCTACATTTCTGAGCACCGAAATGAGTATTGACGCTTTAGAGAGAAATTTCACCCAAACGTGTGCAGAGGCACCTTCGTACCATTACTGAAGTGGAGTCCAAAATATCATATGTGTAACTGTTTACGGGTAATTTTAGGTGGACAACTTAGCTGAATAACCCTGTATAATGAAATAATGTATAATGTTTATGAATAACTGTGATATGCTTGAAGAAATGTGACTATTTTACCTAAATAAGAAATATGACTTTTTACAATCTCTGTATTCACCAGCAACATTATTCTAAACCAGATATTATCTGATTTTATGTATTACATCTGTCTCATCTGAAATGATATTTGATATTCAATTCAATTTTGCCGTTTTACTTACATTTTGGTATTAGTAAGTTAATTAATTGTGAATTCGTGCATTGGACCATGATCAACTCTAACAGCGTAATGCTGGAAGCGCCATATATTCACATTTTTGTAATGAATTTCTTAAACAACTTCGAGGCTGAGGGAAGCTCCCCTGAATGTCCCTAATGAACTCATATCCAAGACGATCACGTACGGCCTCCCTGAGGTATTGGCTACATATACGGAGAAGAAATTAGGCAAGGAGTCTTAGAGTGAGCCAGCTGACCGTATAAATCAGGTGTCTCGTGCCCCCAGCATTCGTCAAGCGGGGTGGAGAGATAACATTCGCTAACCTTAACGCGATATGCGATAAGCTAATGATGTTTCTCCGTGACTGGTGTGAGAGGATCCTTCCCGTCTGACTATCCGAGAGGAGTTTATCTTCTGTTTCCCGATTTTCAGATCTGCTTGCTTTTTTAAGTCCATAAAACATACGCGTTCTCTTTGTATATATCCGCGCATTTCACCAAATTAGAAGTATCATACACAACACTTGTATTTGGAATAAATCGTGGCTTCACGTAGGCTACTATAATGATATTACACTATTCACAAAATGATCAATAAAAAGCCAACACAGATACTCTGATTCATTTAATACTCTTAAAAACCAGAAAATCTGCTTAACTGAATGCAAACAAGAACTTAAAATATCTACGATTTTATATCAAGCACAACTAAGGCCTAAGTGATTTTTTCAATCATGGACAAAGATAAACTGCAATTACGTCTTCGTATTATTTATTGCTCTGGGCCCACAGGTCTCAGTTTCTGGTCTTGGCTGGCATTTACTTGAATAATACAGTTTAGAAGCTTATGAAGCCTCACAGAAGAAGTAAAATACACACACACACACACACACATACACACACATAGATAAACAAGACCCGATAATAATGGTGTTTCAACCCCCTGATCGACCGTCGGCGATATATTAATGAATTAACATTCAGAAATACAGAAAACAACAAGTGTGACATAACTTCTATACATAAATACGGATAAATTTCATAATTAAAGACACCATAACACATAATGACTTGAGATAGACCTGCGGGCTGGAACTCTCAATTGCATGGAACGGCAATTTCGGGATATGAATTGAGTCTCCCATTATTTGAAATTACTCCTCATTTCATCTTTCCTATTCGATCCCTCCGGTTGTTTCTTATTCTCTTGCTCTTGTTTAGGTTTACGATATCTTTTTTCATGATGACATTTTCATATCGTCCATCAGCCGATATCATCATTCTTCCAAGTGTTAGACAGAATTCCAACAAAATTAACATAGCCAAAGTTCCACTTTCATATTAGACAGCAACACTATTGTAACGTCGAAATTGGTAGGCAGATGGCAGTCATTATTGTTTAAATGGGAGGTGAAACTGGGCAACCATCTCGTCTTTACACTAATCAAAAGAGAAATAAATCGAACGGGGCTGTATTCGGATCACGGCCGCAAGTTTTGACGAAGAATACGTATCGCGTGAAAGGTATTGTCGAAGTAAAGCATCTAATCAATATAGGGCTGAAATGTTATTGTTGTAATTCTAAACAAATTTTCAATTCAAGGCCATCAGTTCCAAATTATTTTCTACCATTGGGGCAGCAGATGTGCTCGGCTGAGGCTCCAGTAGAAAAGGATTCGTCTCATGACGCTCGATCGCCTTTATTTTGAAACTCTCCCCATAAGGCATTTTGCGCTTGACACTGGTAATTTTAGAATTTTTGTACTGAGCAAGCGGTTGTGCAGTTTTAGTTACGTAGCTATCAGCTTGCATTCTCGAGATATTGGGTTCGAACCCAACTCTCGGCAGCTCTTAACACGGTTTTCCGTGGTTTCCCATATTCACACCAGGCTATACCTTAATTAAAGCTACTGTAATTTCCTTCCTACATATAGCAATTTCCTATCCCATAAAATCTGTCTGTGCCAGTGCGACGTAGAAAAAAAAGAAAAGAAATGTATTGTGACTATTCGCTCTATTTTTTCGAAAGGATTTTCGGTCGTTTTGAAGCCATTTATTGTTCATTCATCGCGACATGTTAAGAAAGGGACATTGTTAGCATTTCTTTGCACTACGATTTTCTCAAATTTTCACTGTTTCATTCTTCCGAGCCATATATCTGAGACGAACCTAATGACATCTTACCATGCTTAGAGTCCAGAGCTACACTAATATTTAGCCGCATGGCACGGCGATTTTAGTGCCTCAAAATGGCAGCACTTCGCATCACCCGATGATGTCACAGCGAGGTCAGGCTCCTTCCTCTTTAGAGTGAGATAAGAACAGTTCGTGTTGTCTAGAAATTACTAAGATTTTAAAACTTTCACGTTCTTATAACGCTCACCAGCCCAAGTACGACTTCGAAACCATGGACGCATTCCACATCAAAACAAGCCCGAACCTTCGAAGAATGAAGATATCAACAAAAGGAATATCAGGGCCAGGAAAGGCCTAAAACTTATGGGCGTTGTTGGTGCTCGCTATGATTAACTAGTTGCTGCTGTTTTCTAATTGCAGACTGTTCATCTTTTGATATCTTAATACAGCTTCGATAGGTTGTTCCACTGTTGACAAGTGTGGTCAAATTTTGGGCATATCTGGCTATGAGCCTTGTTCATTATGGTTTTCTACTGTTTGTATATTGTGCAGGAATTGCTATTAAACGTTTTGATTCGATGAAAATGTGCCTCAAAACAGTCATGACCACGACGAAAATTTGCTGCTTCTCCTTTCCTTGATTTACTCTTGTTAATTTTCCAAGTTGATCCTATATTTTGTCATTGTTTATGGTTGGATATGGCAGTAGATGCCTTTGCTGGCAGGATCTAGTGTTTACAGTGCACTATCTCTTCTGGTATGGGCTAGAGCAATTTTGTTACTTTCATAGATCTGTCTCTGTCTTATCCTTGTCTTTGACAATATGAAAGTGACTGAGGTATGAGCGATGCCAGTAATGCCATTCCTTGTGCAGCCAATCCCTGTTACAAATGGTGTGAAAACGTTGCTCATAGGGTCGGTTGGTGCATGCATTTCAGTGGGCTTGGCAGACTGATATGTAATAGGAACTTCTGGATCGGTGACGAAAGCAACGGGAAACTATCTCACTCCTCATTTCCCTTGTACGCCTCTTCAGTGATGCCTAGGCCATCTATGACAGCTGATGGCAGAGCTATTGAGGATCCACCCAGTCTTAGGGCTGAAGACTGAACATACACATACATGGCAGTTGCGTCTTGGTTGACTTCTTTCCGTGTTTTGAGTTTGACACGACCCTTGATGGTCGAAAATGTTCGCTTGTGGTGTTGTGTAGGGCAGTTCTAAAACAAATCAGATGCTTCTGAATTGCCCACTACCTCCTTCAGGACGAGGAAGGAAATGAGGAGATAAAGAGGTGAGTTTCCGTGCACTTCTTCTACGGAGATACATTTTTGATGTAGCGCTTTATCGTATCTCCCAGATGATCTTTGTTGTGGCAAATTTTACTGCTATTTATTTCAAAACCTTCCCCTTGTTGTTTCTTTATGTACACTTGATGAACTGTAATTATCATGTATTTCCACTCTCTGAGTGACACATTGTTTCCGTAAGTCAAATGACAAGAATAAAACATGACCTACCATAAATCACATTACATTACTTGTCAATGAAGTGTGGTAAATAAGAGTGATCCAGTTTCTCTCACACACATTTTCTGGAGAGGATATTCCAGAATAGAGCGACTTTTCCTGATTATCTCTTGCTCATAATGAACTGTACCAATCGCACTTCCTGTTCGATGATCTCTTGTTAACAAGATAAATAGTGATGGTGTGGAACTGCAGATAGCCTATAACCATTAACTCACTCCATTTTGTGATAATGATCGATGTACTTCCCGTCAGTCATTAACTCACTCAGAGCATGTCACCTGATCTGCTTACAGCTTGAAGTTTTTCGTTAACTTTCTGTAGATTTATTGGTTGACCGTCAATATAATTCACTGTCAGTACTTATGCCTTAAATAGGAAGTAACATATCGGCCATTACATCGAAACGTACGATATATTTCGCGTTCTGATTTATTAATTTCCCGATGAAATTTCTTGATGAGTTGCTGAATTAATTTTATTGCGTTTATAAATCTTCCATTGGACATCCTAATAAGTGATGGAGATCTCGTTTAGATTTAAATTCTTCTGTGGTTCCGTCCTGTAATAAATAATTCATATGACGAATACGGTCCTTTGAAGACGCGGGCCTTTAATGTTTATGTAGACAGACGTAAGTTTCTTTAGATTGCGTTGTAACATCTCGGTATTTACCAGAGAAGCATTCGGGATCTATATCTCTATTATAACACAAGCACGACGAATCGAAGTAGTTCAGCGTCGCTTGGTTGCAAAGGGATCGCAATTTCTTGCGCGGTTCCTAGCATTCTGGAATGAGGAGAAAGCATGTACCCGATGGTATTCTGACGAAGAAGTACTATCTTATGCATTCTTTCTTATCTCTTTCAGCGACTAGATACGATACATACGACGTACATGACAGCTATAATCTTAGTCATCTATGAGATATGTGCTTGTGGTATATTGTGTGTGCATCTGTAACCAATAGAGCTGATATCAGGAATGATGGCCAAGTTCTTGATTCCTTATTTGTATAGACCATCTATTCGAAAATGATTTAGCACTCTCTTAAAGGTTACGTAAAATGACTGAAAATCGAGATCGGATGTTGAGTAGTCTCCTCATAATACGCGTCTTAGACCGCGTATTTCCTGAAGTAGATCAATTTCACAGTGTGAAACGATTAAGTCCACAAAAAAATTAATCTCTCATTGGAACATTTAATGATAATATATTATCAAGAATATTCTCTACCATTAATATAAACAATTGAAGAGGGTATTTAACAGCATACAGACCTGAACTAAATAGATCTCTGAATGCAATAATGGAAAATCCTGAACACGAGCGTTTTTGGAAATCTCCCTCCAGTGCTATTAGAGTTCTAAATAAAAAGTACTTTATGGTCTGTCACCGCCTCACTCAAGACAGGTACCCAATTATCTAGCGTGGCTATTCAGTTACAGATAAATGCACATACAAGTATATTACAAGTGAGTCCTGTAAGAGAATATGCAAATACTTATTCTGTAAACATTCCATAATCATCCATTTGTTATAGACTCAGATGTGTCACCAACTCCTTACCATCCATTATATTCCTATAATAATAATAATAATAATAATAATAATAATAATAATAATAATAATAATAATAATAATAATAATAATAATAATAATAATAATAATAATAATTGGCTGAGTGGCTCGGACGGTTGAGGCGCTGGCCTTCTGACCCCAACTTGGTAAGTCCGATCCTGGCTCGGTCCGGTAGTAATTGAACGTGCTCAAATACGTCAGCCTCGTGTGGGTAGATTTACCAGCACGTGAAAGGAATCCAGTGGGGCTAAATTTTGGCACCTCGGCGTCTTCGGAAAAAGTAAAAGTAGTTAGTAGTACGTAATGATAACAGTATGTTATAATTATAATAATAATAATAATAATAATAATAATAAAATAATAATAATAATAATAATAATAATAATAATAATAATAATAATAATCGTATGGCCTCAGCTTCCGTGGTGCCATCTGGGTGGCCTGCCTACTAATTTCAAAATTCCACTTTTGCTGCATCTTGAATTAAAATGGAATTCTACTGAAACGGATACCATGGCTGAGTGATTTTTTTTTTTCGGAAGACGCTGAGTGCCCCACAAGGGTTCTTCAACATGTCAACAACAATGGCGTGGTGTGCCAAGTAATTTTTTACCCGTCCTTCAAATATTTTCCACCTCAGATTTGATCCGATTCGGACACTACACTGATTCACTGAGACAGCTAGTACTATTCTACCTTTCGGTGCCACTAGTACTTCTCTTGAATCAGGTTTATTATTATTATTATTATTATTATTATTATTATTATTATTATTATTCAGTTTGCTTTACGTCGCGCCGACAGAGATAGAATGGGAAAAGAAAGGGCTAGGAGTTGGAAGGAAGCACCGTAGTCTTAATTAAGGTACAACTCCAGCATTTGCCTGTTGTGAAAATGGGAAAGCACGGACAGCTATCTTCAGGGCTGCCGACGGTGGGATTCGAATCCACCAACTCCCGAATGCAAGCCCACATTTACGCGATCATAACCGCATGGCCAACTTACTCAGTATTATTATTATTATTATTATTATTATTATTATTATTATTATTATTATTATTATTATTATTATTATTATTATTATTATTATTATTCATCTAGTTATTCCATTTAGTCTGCAAAATCAAGGACAAAAACCCTCCGATTTTAGACAGAATGTTGTTATACCTATTCCCCAAGAAAGCAGATGCTAGCAAGTGTGGAAACTAGCGCACCATTAGTTTAGTATCTCGAGAAACCAAGTCATCTCTGTACAGGCCATTAAGGCCCTGGGAGAGATGCAAGGTAAAGACTTCACTATCCGTAACCTCAGCACTTGATGGAGTGGAGTGGTTAGCTCTACTACCGGCTGCCTTGCCCCCAAGGAATGAGGCTAACCTGGTACTCATTTTTGGTGTAGACTGAGTGAAATTCAGTGCCATATGCACCTTTAGCACTTATTATGTACAGAAGAATGTGAGATCATCTTGGCTTCAGAAGAAATTAGGAAAAACATGAAGCAATTCTGACTTTACATCTGATATTAGAGAATCGAATTAAGAAAAACACCTACATAGCATTCGTAGATCTAGAAAAGGCATTACCGGGCCAGTTGGCCGTGCGCGTAGAGGCGCGCGGCTGTGAGCTTGCATCCGGGAGATAGTAGGTTCGAATCCCACTATCGGCAGCCCTGAAAATGGTTTTCCGTGGTTTCCCATTTTCACACCAGGCAAATGCTGGGGCTGTACCTTAATTAAGGCCACGGCCGCTTCCTTCCAACTCCTAGGCCTTTCCTATCCCATCGTCGCCATAAGACCTATCTGTGTCGGTGCGACGTAAAGCCCCTAGCAAAAAAAAGAAAAGGCATTAGATAATGCTGATTGGTTCAAACAATTTGATCCCCCCTGTGGGTGGGGGCGGTAGAATAACACCCACACCCCTGCCTGTCGTAAGAGGCGACTAAAAGGAGCCCCAAGGGCTCTGAACTTTGGAGCGTGGGTTGGCGACCACGGCGCCCTTAGCTGAGTCCTGGCATTTCTTCTACTTACTTGCGCCAGGATCCTCACTTTCCTCTATCCTATCCGACCTCCCGTGCTCAGCTCTTGTTCTTTTCCGACCCCGACACTATTAGGTTTCCGAGGGCTAGGGATATTTTCATTTTAACGCCCTTCGTGACCTTTGTCTATCCTTGGCCGATACCTTCGTTTTTTCGAAATGTCGGATCTCTTCCACTTTTCCTCCCTGATTAGTGTTATATAGAGGATGGTTGCCTAGTTGTACTTCCTCTTAAAACAGTAATAACCACCATCACCAAGCTATTTGAGATTCTGAAGGTAACCGGAATTATATACGGAAAAAGAACGATTATCTATAATTATGTATAGATCTGTACAGAAATCATAAGAATAGAGGGTTATGGAAAATAAGCAGCAATCCAGAAAGGAGTGAGGCAAGGCTCCTCTTCAATGTTGATGCAGAACATGTGGTAGGGGAAATCACAGTGGAATTTGGACAAGGAATCATAATTCAAGGAGAATAAATCAAAACTCTCTCATTTCAGAGATGCTGGCACAGTATGAAGTCCCTGATCATGTTGGACTGAAGAACATTTTTGAACATTCGCTTCCTGAACAGGGCACATTCTTGGTCATATGTTGAGGCTCGCATTAATTGACAAAAATTTCATATTTGGAACACGTTTCCGTTTTAAAATAGCACCTAAATAATAATAATAATAATAATAATAATAATAATAATAATAATAATAATAATAATAATAATAATAATAATAATAATAATGATACATTCTATTAATTTTATGTGTCACTAACATTATCGGCAATGCCAAGATGCTGGAATTTTCTTCCGCAATAGTTCTTTCACGTTCCGTTAAATCTACATACATAAAAGTGGCATGTTTGATTACCTTCAAATATCATCGGACGGAGCCGTTATTGAACCGGCCATCTTAGGCTCAGAAGGTTAGCATATAACCTACTCAGGCTTGCAAGAGCCCATTTAACCAGATATTAGAAATGAGTATCGGTGTCTCAGACGGGAAATGGGTAAACAACGTGTTCCTACTGAACGCTAACTACTTGAAAAGTTAAATATCCTCTGGAAGGTTGTCCGCTGCAACTTCATCTTATATTAAAAGTATCCCTTACAAAATGCAAACAGTCATAAACGGCATAGGTGAACTGAAAAATGATAGATATGGGTCTACAGTGTTTGAATGGCTTATCACGTTCAGTTTTCTACTTACAATGTAGATATATTACGCAAATAAACGTGTGAAGTTCCTCGTTCTCAAATAACATTTTATAAGAAAAAGCGCAATATGTGCATATTGCGCCTAATAAATTGACCAGCTAATTAATAATAATGTTATTTGCTTTACGTCCCACTAACTACTATTTAAGGTCTTCGGAGACGCCGAGGTGCCGGAATTTAGTCCCGCAGGAGTTCTTTTACGTGCCAGTAAATCTACCGACACGGGGCTGTCGCATTTGAGCACCTTCAAATACCACCGGACTGAGCCAGGATCGAACCTGCCAAGTTGGGGTTAGAAGGCCAGCGCCTTAACCGTCTGAGCCACTCAGCCCGGCGACCAGCTAATTTGGAAGGAAACAATGCATTACTCTTATCTTTATAAGTCAAATTTCATGGTTATGCCGGTCGGTATGTATAATATTTTGCCATCGTCATCTTTCTTCTTTTGAAATTCTATTTCTTGAAAGCAGTTTCATGTACCAAGAAACTTCTCTGTTGGTATGAAGTACCTACTGCAGCATAAGGAGAGTATGTGATGTGACAATTTGTGCCGTTTGTGGGACCACACATAACCGTGGCCCGGTTTTGGCTTCCTGCCGATCTGTCACCGCGCCCAGTCAGACTGCTCGGTTGTTCACCCTTGGCTGAACACAGAGCACCTGCATCCTTGTCTCATAGCATTGTGTTCAAACTCGCTCAGATAGAACTGTTCCTCTTACAAGATCTACTCTCTTGCTGTTTCCTTCACCAGTACGGTTCAAATTCACATGACGTAAGATCGCCTGCTGGCAGCGTGTGATCGTTACCGCCGGATTAGTAACCAGCTGACGAGCATTACTAATCACATGATCTTTCCCATTAACTAGCCGCTAGGATTTATCCTCATTGTCTGTTGTGGATTGGGCAAAAATGTATAGTTATATTTAGATATTTTCTCGCTAAAGCCAACAGTAATCGTAAAAACAGAAGAACTTTTTTGATTTACCTGTAAGTCGGAACTCCTTCAGTCAGTAGGGAAGAAAACCAATTACCAGGAATGAGAAGAGAAAATTCATGTTAATACATCTAAACAGCATAGCTGATGTAATATTCTGCAATGAAAACATACGATGCAATTATATTTAGGGATAAAACGCAAATTCATATGTGAAAAACATCAAACGTTGCAAATGAACTCCGAGGAATGTAGTTAAAATTCCCGGCCCAGACGGAGATCGAACACGGGACCCTTGTAACCGAAGGCCAGTGCACTCAGCATTCAGTCAAAGACCGGAACTTGGATAAGATCTTACCTGTATCATAGTATTTCCTGGACATAAACAAAGTTATAGAGTCTAGAATGTAATGTCATGTATGCTCTCACTGATTACAGCATATCTTATTCTTGAAAAGCACTTATCTTTAATTTGTGGCTTCCAGTTCGTTATTATAGAGGGTATATGAAAACTTGAACACCTTTCTAGATGACATCACTACGACAGAAATGGATAACAATTTTGATGGAATAGTCATTGTAGACATGTAATCTTAACAATTTCGTTACTATAGATACAAAGCTTGTCACCATATTCTTCTTCGTGACCTGGCCCAAGTACTTGAAGTCGGCACTTCTTGTGGAATAAGCTCAGTTTTACAGCCGGGTGCCTTTCCTGACACCAACTCTATGCAAAGGGATATATTCCCTATTGTGTGTTGCTATTGTGGTTGGTAGTGAGATGTGTTGAGTGTATATGAAGAGAAGTGTATTAAGACACACACTCAATACCTGCACCAGAGAAATGTGCCATATGTAGTTAAAATTCTAGATCCGGCCGGTAATCGAACCCCGGACCCTCTTTACCGAAGGCCAGTACGCTCACCATTCAGTCAAAGACCGGGACTTCTTGCACAACATCTTACCTATATCATAGCATTTACTGGACATAAACTAAGTTATAGAGTTCTAGAATGTAATATCATGCATGTCCTCACTGCTTACAACATACCTTAGTCCCATACTCTAGAAAACTTAAAGAACGTTCAAGTTTATTTTCCAGTTCAACTATATTTTCCAAAACTATACTCCTTTGTCCGATTTTAACCATATTTTCACAGTCTTTAATTAGGTGTGCTACAAAGAGCTGTAAATTGCATCAGTTTCCTCAGTCTCACTGTCGGCAGCCCTGAATATGGTTTTCAGTGGTTTCCCATTTTCACGCCAGACAAATGCTTGGGCCGCCGTACCTTAATCAAGACCACGATCAATTCCTTCCCACTCCTAGCCCTTTCCTGTCACATCGTCACCATAAGACCTATATGTTTCGATGCGACATAAAGCAAATTATGTAATAATAATAATAATAATAATAATAATAATAATAATAATAATAATAATAATAATAATAATAATAATAATAATCTCGTTATATTTCAATATAATGTAAGTCTTGTGCATCAACATTAAACATCAATGTATTTCCCTCATTTAGATCCATAAAATGTTACTTCCATCAAAGAATTTTACTCGTATTTCCTTGCTATTGCACCCTTCCCTGATTGCATCTAAGTATATATTATCCTTTAATCTTTCTATCACTTCTACACTATCTTCTAACTGCCCTATAGTACACTGACTGACAGAGCAAATGCAACACCAAAAAGGAGTGGTCAGAACTTTATGCCAATTGCAGGGTAGACTGACGTCACTGAGGTATGCTCATGATGTGAAATGCGCCGCTGTGCTGCGCACGTAGCGAACGATAAATGCGACACGGCGTTGGCGAATGGCCCACTTCGTACCGTGATTTCTCAGCCGACAGTCATTGTAGAACGTGTTGTCGTGTGCCACAGGACACGTGTATAGCTAAGAATGCCAGGCCGCCGTCAACGGAGGCATTTCCACCAGACAGATCGGGCTGAGAAGGGCAGGTTGGTCGCTTCGTCAAATCGCAGCCGATACCCATAGGGATGTGTCCACGGTGCAGCGCCTGTGGCGAAGATGGTTGGCGCAGGGACATGTGGCACGTGCGAGGGGTCCAGGCGCAGCCGGAGTGACGTCAGCACGCGAGGATCGGCGCATCCGCCGCCAAGCGGTGGCAGCCCCGCACGCCACGTCAACCGCCATTCTTCAGCATGTGCAAGACACCCTGGCTGTTCCAATATCGACCAGAACAATTTCCCGTCGATTGGTTGAAGGAGGCCTGCACTCCCGGCGTCCGCTCAGAAGGCTACCATTGGCTCCACAGCATAGACGTGCACGCCTGGCATGGTGCCGGGCTAGAGCGACTTGGATGAGGGAATGGCGGAACGTCGTGTTCTCCGATGAGTCACGCTTCTGTTCTGTCAGTGATAGTCACCGCAGACGAGTGTGGCGTCGGCGTGGAGAAAGGTCAAATCCGGCAGTAACTGTGGAGCGCCCTACCGCTAGACAACGCGGCATCATGGTTTGGGGCGCTATTGCGTATGATTCCACGTCACCTCTAGTGCGTATTCAAGGCACGTTAAATGCCCACCGCTACGTGCAGCTACGTGCAGCATGTGCTGCGGCCGGTGGCACTCCCGTACCTTCAGGGGCTGCCCAATGCTCTGTTTCAGCAGGATAATGCCCGCCCACACACTGCTCGCATCTCCCAACAGGCTCTACGAGGTGTACAGATGCTTCCGTGGCCAGCGTACTCTCCGGATCTCTCACCAATCGAACACGTGTGGGATCTCATTGGACGCCGTTTGCAAACTCTGCCCCAGCCTCGTACGGACGACTAACTGTGGCAAATGGTTGACAGAGAATGGAGAACCATCCCTCAGGACACCATCCGCACTCTTACTGACTCTGTACCTCGACGTGTTTCTGCGTGCATCGCCGCTCGCGGTGGTCCTACATCCTACTGCGTCGATGCCGTGCGCATTGTGTAACCTGCATATCGGTTTGAAATAAACATCAATTATTCATCCGTGCCGTCTCTGTTTTTTTCCCAACTTTCATCCCTTTCGAACCACTCCTCCTTGGTGTTGCATTGTCACTGTCAGTCAGTGTACATTGGTCTTCTTCCTCTTCTTCTTCTTCTTCTTCTTGTTCTTCTTCTTCTTCTTTCTGACTTTCTAATTAGCAGGGGTTGGTACCTTATATGGAATAAACCCAGTTGCACGGGCAGATTCCATTCTTGACGCCAACCCTGTGTGGAGGCAGATATTCACTATAGCGTGTTTCTGAGATCGCTTACGGTGTGCTGTTTGTATATGAAGATGTGTATTAAGAGGAACACAAACACGAAGGCCCTGAGCAACAGGACTTAACTCGACAAAGTTAAAAATTCTCAACTCGGCCGCGAATCGAACCCTGGACCCTCCTAACCGAAGGCCATTACACTGACCACTTAGCCATGGAGTGGGACCTTATATTGCAGTGGTAATAATAATAATAATAATAATAATAATAATAATAATAATAATAATAATAATAATAATAATAATAATACATAAAATGGAGAGAGCTTATGGTGTCACCAAAGATATCTACAATAAAAGATGCCTATCCAAAAATGCAAAAATAAGGCATTACAACACAGTAGTGAAGCCAGAATGCCTATATGCAAGCGAATGTCTGGCATTAAACTATAATTTAGATAAGCTAGAAATACTAGAAAGGCGAATCATGAGGAAAATATTAGGCCCACAAAACACAGCAGAAGGTTGGAAATTACGAAGTAATGCTGAAATATATAAAAAAATAGAAAATATATCAGATGTAATGAGGAAAAGGAGACTTATGTTTTTTGGACATTTATATCGAATGCAAGATAGTAGATTAACCAGTAAGATTTTCAGATATTTGTGGAGTAAGAAATCAACGACAAGCTGGGTCAACGAAGTAAGAAAGGATTTAGAAAAAAACAATATAACAACAGAAGAAATAAATAATAGAGAAGGCTTTCGGTTAAAAGTATTGAAAATAGAAGGATTCCAAGGTAGGAAAGTAAAAACGACTGGTTCAAAGTGGTCTGAAGACAGAAAGAAGAAACATAGTGAACAGATGAAAGCGTACTGGAAGAAAAGGAAAGAACAAAGAAGAAGGAATTGAAATTGGCACGTGGTCCTCTGGTGGCCCATTCGAAAGAATAATAATAATAATAATAATAATATGACCTCATCTACTATGTGGAGGCATTTTGATAACGTGTACCAGATGTTAGAGAAAGGATATACGTTGAGCGATCTAGGGTCGAGTTAAATTTAATTTTATCGGATAAACACCAATTGCGGCATCATGTACCTTTCATATGCCGACATCCTCCATGGCTAAATGGTTAACGTGCTGTCCTTTTGTCCAGAGGGTCCCGGGTTCGATTCCCGGCCGGGTCGGGGATTTTAACCTTCATTGGTTAATTCCAATGGCTCGGGGGCTGGGTGCGTGCTCCGTCTTCAGCATTGGAATTCATCTCAGGTAGGGCCCCATTCTCGTAGACACGCAGGTCGCCTATACGGCGTCAACTCGAAAGACCTGCACCAGGCCTCTTCGGAGTGCCGACATCGTATGGCATGGAGTGCTGTATGGGCTTTTCTCCTCCCTTCAGTAATACGACTACCCCTGCCAGGTTTGATGTACCTCTATAAGAAACCAATGTATCCAATAATATCACATTCCTTTGCCGTCCAGTATTTTTCGTACCTCGTTCATCTAGTAAATAATATCAAGTTGATTACACGACACGCAGTTAAGCCGTCAGGGAATATACTGTGGTGCACTAGGAATTACATATCTAAGGAACACTTCCCACATGGAAGCCGAACGACGTTTTCTCTTGTGAGTGATGCGTATGGCCCATATAAAACACGTCCATTGTTAACATATATGATATGCACCCTCTGATCTGCACACAATTAGGCCAATATGAGCCACCTTTATGAATTAATACGGCTCCTCCTTTTCAATATCCGAGGCGGCAAATTGCATAATTAAGAAGAGTGAGTGACGTGATTGAAAGCTGCCGAATTGGACGCGTGCTTGACACGTCCGTGCTGTCACGTAAAGTGCCTGGCGAAACAAAGCCCCGTTGTGTTGTGGAATAATGGTGATTGTTTTATTACCATTCTTGTGACTTCATTACGGTTGCTTTGTGGACTTGAGCCTACCGTGGGAAATTGCATTAAATTTAAATTTTTTGGAAGGCACAGGTACCTGTCAAAATGCCACTAGTTCATCACAGAATGTCAGCTGTTCTCTACACGCCCTTTGAGAGCACTCAAACACCTCAAATCATAGGAGCTTTCATGTTGTCGAATAATACAAAAGGTTCCGGGGAGAGCGTATTGCGGTCCCCTCACCTCCCAGACGTGCTTTTCAAATATTACACATCCACACCATCGTGTAGGCTATATACGTTTTCTTACGTCAATAGATTTTGCAAGTCTCAAAAACACAAACTTTTTCCAGAATCATTGGAAGACCTCGAGGACAATGTATGAGGCTTATGAACTTCGATAACCGGAGAAGCTCAGAAAGAAGTTCAAATGTCAACAAGATCTAATTGACTGATAGGTAATATCAGCGGTGTATTTACTTGTTACTGTGGGATATTATTTTAGTGCTCATTATTGTGTTTTTATTGCCTTAAGGGGATGTTCAAAAGGTTAATCATCATCTCTTAATTTTATCATAGAATAAAATCAGGGTGTGTATGACGCTTTGAAGAATTAGGCATAAACATTGGGAAATGTCATCAATACTGTGGAAAAAAAAGGAAGATTATAAAGGGTTCGCAAACTTCATATCTCTGGGATTGAAATAAAAAATAGTTTACCAAGATAGAGCAGTTAGTAAATATGAAAGGGTAGAACCTGGCACATGTAAATAGACGTAATGCCAGACTTAGCTAGAGGCCCGTAGTAACTACTTCACGTTTCCAGCATGAAGCCCTTCGGGATCATCTTATGACATGCGAGTGTTCTATCGTGGAAGTATTCTATCCCGACCCTGAGAGAGTATGGCTTAAGAGTTTTTGACATTGGCGTACTCCGGTAACAATGCAACATCTGACCTGCAACATAGAGCTCATACAATTTATACAACTAACACTGATTTCCTTCCACATCTTCATCCAACAACATTCATCTCTATGAAAAAACAATTTGATTTTAATGGAAAGACTGTAGGACGATTGGAACAGATTTTATATTTCGCTTTCCCATACTGATATTATAAAGAGAAAAATATTTGTATATTTGTTTGTAACGGATAAACTCAAAAACTACTGAACCGATTTTAAACTTTCTTTCACCTATATAAAACTACATTACCAGCGAGTAACATGGGCTGTATTTTATTTTCAGAACAATTAGAGATCACTACTAAAATTGAAATACCGGGCGAGTTGGCCGTGCGCGTAGAGGCGCGCGGCTGTGAGCTTGCATCCGGGAGATAGTAGGTTCGAATCCCACTATCGGCAGCCCTGAAGATGGTTTTCCGTGGTTTCCCATTTTCACACCAGGCAAATGCTGGGGCTGTACCTGAATTAAGGCCACGGCCGCTTCCTTCCAACTCCTAGGCCTTTCCTATCCCATCGTCGCCATAAGACCTATCTGTGTCGGTGCGACGTAAAGCCCCTAGCAAAAAAATAAAAAATAAAATTGAAATAATGTAATCCAAGGTATCAAACATTTGCTTATAAAATTCATTATAGGCCAATATAGACGAAATATCCATTTTTGAGCACAAGGACGAGACGAAGCTCATTTTAAGCATCACGACGCGAAGAGTAAAACTCGGTAAGACTCTACGGGCCTAAAACCAACCGTTATGGAGATATTACCATCACACTACCTCGCTCTAGAAATCGGATGAAGAAATGAAGAGCCGTAACCACGGTAACGTGAGCTCAAGAATTCTACAATAGAATACAGGCCTGCGGTTCGAAGTAGGCACGTGTGTAAATGTAGGCTAAACCAAGGAGAGATTCTGCTACACATATGACTGTGTGGAAATAAACACTGTTTGGGTACGCCACCCATATGGTGGAGGTTGGGAGGGGGTGGTGTACAAAAATAATCGAAAACATTGTCGAATCCATAGGTTTTCGGGGTCGCTGAGATAAACAGTGACACTCTGCATGTCATTCAAGTCCAAGTTGAGCCTTCATCGACATGGGGAGTGAGAAGGGTTGAAAAATGTCTAAGATGGCGCAGTTATGGGTTTATGTCTTGTGCACCCCTGTGGGCGGGAATGGAAAGGGTGTGAAGTATCAGTCAACGTCATAATAACGAAATCTACAAAAATTCGCTTCGTACATAATTAACAGGTAATAAAGTACCTAAAAGTAAACAACCAAGAAAGTGCCCAGGCAGCGCTGGATAATATAGCTAGTTATTACATAATTTGGGGTATATTTTGGTGACTGTGTTATCGGATGCTGCCACTTTCATAATCCGAGTCGGCTTTTCAATAATCATCATTTACACACTTGAGCACAACGATGTCTCACTATGACCGAGATGCGTATAGTAATTATATTAATTTTCAGGAACTCCCTAATACAAAAAAAAAAGTTTAGCCATTGCTTATGAACTGAGAGGAATTATTGAGCTGTGAAAGTTGTATAGTGATGTACCTGTTGTAGCCAGAGTCAATCTGTTTTAGGAAGGAGAGTTCACAAATTAAATTTTCCTAGGCCAGCATTACAGTGCTCTACGAGATTTAAGTTAAGGTGGACTTGGGATATCTTCTGCTTAAGCTGGGTGTAAGAGACAAGAAGGTAGCGAGAATGATTGCTGGTACGAACGAGTGGAGACAATAGCAGAATGTTAGTGGTTATTAGAACTTAACAGCTAAGATCAAGGGGGAGGAGCAAATTAGCTGATACAATAATGAACTCGGTCGTGTACCGTCAGACAGGGGAAAAGAGATCTAGGATAAGATTATTTAATTCTTAGAGAAGAACAGGAGAAACAGTAGAGACCACAGTCCGCATGCGGATAATATCTAGTAGCATAAAAGCAGGATACTCTCTGTCCCGACTTTCAGATAACCGTAAACAAGGGAGAGAATATTTATTTGTTGCAATCCAACATTGTACGTTACATACAGAATTTACGAAACATTCCATCCGATAATCACACACCGTGATAGTATCAGAACAACGTTTAAATGAATTCTAGGAATAAACCTTGTAACACTGCAACTCACAATTTCCATCCAGTGTTAATGTAATTTGGCACCCATAATTTATCATGTTAGAGTCTCCACGATCGTTCTGCTTGACCTCAACTTCATGTTTACTTTACAAGCATGATAGGCTCCTTTCGAAGCACTTGGACCAAACATTACGTCACTCGCCCCAGTTGAATCTGAATATAAACTGCAAGTTAAAGGGTTAGTTCCTATCTTCATTATCACTTGATCACCTTCATCACTGCCAGTGATAACTGGACGACATTTATTTAGTACTATGTATATAACAAACATTGTTCACATTAAATATTATTTTGTTAATATTTATGTAAAACTTATCATTATATTATACTAAAGAGTAAATTAATAGTAATGTTATCGGTTGTTACGTCCCATTCACTACTTTACACATTTTAGAGACGCTGAAGTGCCACATATTTTGTCGTACGTAATTTATTTAACATACTGACAATAGGGCTGATGAATCTGGGCAACTTTCAAAACCACTGGACGGAGCCAGGACCGAACGTGCCATCAGAGACATTCATCCCGGCTAATGGCTAAGCTCTATAAGTTCTAAGATTATTCTTCGACTGTCTGGCACTTCATTTTTAAATGTGAATCTTGTTTGAATGACACAATTAATAACTGCCTTTAACATGTATGTTTATGTAATTGCTGATTTTTATTCAATTGTATCATTAACAAGTAGAATTTATATGTAACAATTATGTATTTTTTATGTTTTATGTAATAGTATTGATAGAGGTGTCCATTTAGTTTTAGGTCTATTGTAAGAAGAGGCCAGTCACAAAGAAAAAATCCTCGGATGTACAAACATTACTAATTTTTTGCCAAGTCTCATGTTCTTGCCCACAGTAGACAAATACCAAGCCATCAATGAATTTGTAAATGTAGATCTCATTCATCACGATTCTCTCTCGTCTCTAGATGAACTCATTTCCACAATTGCGCAAATTAAATTTATCCCATGATTTGTTCCATTCTTCCTGTTCACGACCCAGTAGGTCCTTGTGCTCTAGAATAAATACCAAAACTGCTTAGTGTGGAGCAGGGCGAGTACTTGTAAGGTCGCGTGTCGCTGGGGACGAGAGTGTGTGCTCACTTCAAGTAGCTGACTCAACGACCCTTAGCTGTGAGAGCAGTACAGGTCTCTTAACAGCTAGAATGATGACGATCATCAGGATAAGATTTTAATGACATATCTCACCTTCCATTTTCATTGTGTCCTTATGCATTCCAGGGGCTACCTGGCCGATTTGGTAAAGACGTGCCCAGTTCACCGGGAAGGATGTGGGTTTGATACCCAGTCAGGAATTCTAAAATGTAAGAAAGGGGATATCCACTTCCTGGCCTTGATGTTTACTCAGCCTACAACAAAAATGGTACCAGGTTAATTTCTGAGGGCATGGTGGACGGGCGTGGAGCTAACCACTCTACCCCACCAAGTGCCGAGGTTACGGTTAGTGGAAGCATTTACCTTGCACTACTTGCTTGCTTTTCATGCATACTAGAAATGAACTTTCCATGATGGTACACAGTAAAAATTAGAATACTCCCAACCCCTACACCCGGATCACCTGAAACTGGGAAAACATCAGTATGTTCAGTAAGAGTAAGGTTTTAAGAGAGATGTGACGAAAATCAATTTTTAGAAGCATTTAAATGTTCATTTTTACAATTTTTATCTGTTACTACATTAAATTTTACTTAAATGCAGTTGTGTTTATTACCTCTCCTACAAATTAATACTTTCGTCTTTTTCCTCGTAGATGTTATACAGTGTTATGTATTCTAGGACAAGCACTGGTTACGCTTGTGCTTGTTTTGATTTCTATAACTTTCTTTTGCCACACTTTTTATAATACAGAAAAATGTTGCTGTTCTTCCCAGTGCAATCGACCACTTATTGAATAATTTTACAATTAACTGTATAGTACGCGAATCTTTTCTTGAGCCCTGAGCTCCATAGTGCTGAATGGGAACTAGGGCTGAAGAAAAGGTTCGCGTACTATATACTGTAGAATTATTTCTCACTTTCTATTTTTGCTTTGTATCCACTATCCAGATATTTAACTCTGAGTAAGTCTTCTTACATGCTATAAATATATAATCCTCTTCCATTGATTTTCCACAGAATAGATCTAAACAACTATTTTCGTCATATTTCCCTACCCTGACTGTATACTGTACATATACCCATTAACCACCGTACCACACCTCTCACTTCTCTATTCGTAATCCTTTCTTTCTTTTTAATTTACTGTCAACTTGTGGATAATTTCGCATAATTCTAATAATGTTATTTTGTTCTAACATTCTTCCATAATGTCTTTTGTTACTAGTCTTATTTTAATTCTGAATCTATTTATCCCAAGAGTTGCCATCCTATTTTGTCTAGCCTTCTTCTTACTTTGCTTCGCCAGTAACTATTATGTACATGTTTCATGTGACGGTGGTAAGTTAAATTCAAGATTTACTTCCCGTTTCCCCTTCATAATGTTAAACAAAACTGTATTACCTTTCTAGCTGTATCTGTTTCTATACTTATATCTTCACAAATAACTTTAACTCCACTATTAGCTGTACATTCTCGTAGATCCATTATTATTTTGCTAAATGTATTACTTATTACATCTAGTTCTTCATACTTCTTTAATGCCTCATACTCCTACCCCACACAATGCTCTTGATTTTACAAGCGAATTTACAACACTTTCATGCAGCTTATATTCACTGCTTGTCATCATTCTCACCAAACATCTCGTACGAGATAGAGCAGCGAGCTCTTTCAATTTTGTTCATTCCACTTACCGTTAGATTCTAGTATAATTCCTAGATATTTTATTTTATCATTTCTTTTTTAATTTATTTTCCGTTTTACATACAATTTGTTAATGTTTATTTTAACTACTTGATATGCTAAATTCTTCAGTTCTTGTGATGCTGCTTTGTAATGCACCCTCATGGGTGGAATCCAGTCAAGTTGTAACAAAGCTAACGCAGTGAGCCAGCAGTTGCAATCAACGGTATTCTATAAGAAGGAAGTGAATTCTCGCATGACATTATATTTGAACCGATTTGTTTTCAAACTGACTGCACTACGGGAGTAAGCGCTGTATGAAATACCGAGCGAGCTGGCCGTGCGTTTAGGGGCGCACAGCTGTGAGCTTGCATTCGGGAGATAGTGGGTTCGAACGCCACTGTCAGCCGCTCCGAAGATGGTTTTCCGTGGATTCCCATTTTCACACTAGACAAAAATCTACCCGTGTCGGTGTGACTTACTGTAAAGCCAATTGTAAAAACAAGGCTTTGTGGACTCGAGTATCTTATTCACAAGCTGGAAATAATGAACATTAAGACAGAAGAAAACTGGTGGGAACAATGGCTGGAGGGTACTCGGAACGAGAAGATACAGACTGAGTTTGGAATAAATTTTATGCGTGAAGCTGTGGGTATAATCTGGCTCCGATGATGAAGTTATTTGATGAAAATCGGGTAGGATAGGTTATCTAGGAGAATTATGAACTCGGGTATGGTGGGTAGGAGAAACAGGGAGGCCAAGCTGGACTCAGTTATTTATGATTTAAGTATATGAATAAAACTGCACGAGACCACCGAGATAGGTGCAGAGTATCGAGGAAAATTTGGAACACAATATAGTTCGTAAACATTGTAATGAATTCCTTATATTGGGAAAGGGTTAAGCTGAAGTGGTGCTTTCCTGGAATGGGGTCATAGTTCTGTAACTCTGTGAGGAGAATGGAACAACACCACGACAAGCAGAATTCTCTACATAAATTGTGGTATTGTTCCTCCAAATATAACGGCCTTTTCCTCAGCATGGATTTCATTCACAAACTCCTGACAGTGCAGCAAGATGAACTCAATATTACTCCTTTCACAGGGATGTTTCTCCAGCCGAATGTGTCTTCTTTATGAACACCACGCCTTAGCATTCTGATGTAACTCGTATAGAATACATGATGACGGGGTTTGGTTCGGTTATGTGAAGAACTCGTGTGTCTTCGGCTTTCACAGTTTACACTGCACATTGTGAGCTTATCTTTTGGTGTTACACCTGTACTGAGGAGTTGCAAAAAACAAGAGGCAATCTCATTTTTAACACGACCAGCTATTCCCTCATGGCGCGTCATTGGTGTCATCTACATGTACGAAATAGTTCTAGTACGAGAGTTCTGGACGTCAGAGGTAAACGATGTGACATTTCACTTACTAGGAGAGCGTAAAGAAGCTTCTGAGGCACATATGTTACCTTTAAGGCAAGTGAATCGACAGTTCTGGCTAAGGTAAACTATCGCAAAACCCAATACGATATGGAGTGTGGTCGACGGCATAAGGTTGAACATTGTTGTATGATCATTTACCATTGTTTATCACCGGGGTCTCCCTGCACATACGATAGTATCACATAGCTTCATTCCTGTAAAATATGCAATAGTGTACGCATAGGAAGACACGACCAAACAAGTGGCATATAGTAAAAACCTCAAAATCGTCGTTTATGTATTTACGATACTTTATCTCTGAGATCCAGATTTTCTCTGAAGGTGAGCGATGGCACAAATAAACTATCTCCACATTAATAATAATAGTGCAGATACCACTCCTCGTCGTGTTGAAGTACTGCCATGGTTCATATTTTGGTGTGGCCTTCTCGGATTTCTCGTGATGCATCTCCAATATTGTTCAGGTAATGTGTTTTTATCACCCGTTGTACTACTGCTTTCTATATCACAGTTGTGATGTGATGTGATGTGATGTGATGTGATGTGATGTGATGTGATGTGACGTGACGTGACGTGACGTGATGTGATGTGATGTGATATGATGTGATGTGATGTGATGTGATGTGATGTGATGTGATGTGATGTGATGTGATGTGATGTGATGTGATGTGATGTGATGTGATGTCTCTAAGGACGCCTGGTACACTCTTTTTACTTGATGCCCATGCGACACCTGCGCGTCTGGATGAATGAAGATGAGGACAGTGAATTCCGATGTCAGCACATAGCCTACTCCTGTCGAATAACACTGAAGGGTCTGAAGAGGCCTTATCTTCCTCATCCAACGGAAGAATCAATAGCGTCAAATACCCTCACTCAATATGAACACTACAGAGAGATTTGGAACTGAACCCAGGCTTTTAGGACTCAATTTAGTGATTGGAAATAATTGTATGGCGGGGTGCGACAATCTATTGACCTGGCGACAACACTCCACTTGTAACTGCCAACGACCTTGTCTCTTTCATCCCATATTGTAATCAGAGTGGCTTGTCGGCGACTTTGTGTGGGCTATTTTTTAGGATATGATCCATTGCACTTCGTTCTAATTTCTGTGAAGTGTTGTTCTGATAGACTCATAAGACATATGACCTGATATTTGAAATCTTCCAAGTAAAATTCACTGAAGATGTTCTCCGCTTGATTATATTGAAGATTCTTAGGCACCTGTAGATTACTTGAAATGAAATAAATATTCTCTCATAAGGTATATATGGGTATGTCAAGTCAAGGAATATTGAAAATAATACCGTACAGATTAAGTCTGACTCAGCGCAGTGGCCGCGTATGTTAACGCACAATGGCAATGGAGCCAAGCTCTACATTTTGGGAGACGAGTGAGTCCACCGTCGGCTGTCCTGAGAATAGTTTTCTGTGGGTTCCCGTTTTAATTTCGAGGATATGCCGGGACAGTTCCTGCTCATGGGTCACCCGTACTTCCACCTCCTTACCCAGTTTTGTTCGCCAGCTCGTTAGCTCCTCAACTGAGGTTGGCGTCAGGAAGGGTATTCGGCAGTGAAATCGTTCCATATAACTTCCCTTTACCACATCCCCGACACTGTATTAGGAAACGAGACTATGTAGACATACATACAGATTATGTTTGGCTCTTTGACTGAATTGTCGGAGTAAGTGGCGTTCGGTTCAGGCGGCCCCGGATTTGATTCCCGAGCTGCTATTTCGTCCAGATCAGCCCCTGTGTGTTTATGTTCGTCTTGATACACGTATTCATTTATATACAACACATCGCAGTAAAGCCAAAGGCCGTAGCCGTGTTGAAACACCGGATCCCATGATATATACGAAATGAAGCCACATTAAGCGTGGTCAAGATTTAGATGGGTTGTTACGTGCTGTTGGTGGGGGTAAGGAAATGGAGGAGCGGATAGGAACTGGCCACCCTACCATACGTAAACTCTGGCTCAGGCACACCTCTGTATGTGTCATTTAATAAACCCCATGCCACTACAGCCTTTGAAGGGCCTTGGCCTACCAAGCGACCGCTGTTCAGCCCAAAGGCCTGCAGATTGCGAGGTGTCGTGTGGTCAGCACGACGAATCCCCTCGGCCGTTATTCTTGGCTTTCTAGACCGGCGCCGCAATCTCACCGTCAAATAGCTCCTCAATTCTAATCACGTAGGCTGAGTGGACCTCGAACCAGCCTTCAGGTCCAGGTAAAAATCCCTGACCTGGCCGAGAATCGAACCCGGGGCCTCCGGGTAAGAGGCAGGCGTGCTACCCCTACACGATGGGGCCGGCACGTCGTTTAATAAGTTAAAGGAAAAAGTCTCCCGGATCGATCTGTGCTCGGTGTATAACTTATAAGGCCAGGAAGAGGAAGAATAATCAGGCATTTTATTCAAGAATAGAACACTGCTAAATAGGTAAATGAATGCGATGTTTGAGTAATAAAAAATCAGTTCCATCTATTTTTACCAACTAGATTAGAACATGCAAGTTATTGGCGATGATAAATGGTCTCTTTAGAAGCAATATTGTTTTTGAGGAAATGATACTTGTCCCGTTATGGTTGTCCACTCTACAAATTGGGGAGCTATCTGACGATGAGAGCGGCCTCGGTCTAGAAATCCAAGAATAATGGCCGAGAGCATTCGTCGAGCTGATCACACATCACTTCGGGCTCGGCAGTGGTCGTGTGGTAGGCCGAAACCCATCAGGATTGCAGCACTATTGGGCATGGTTTGAATTAACACATATATCTATAGCTGTAGGACTGTTATCACTTTATTTTCGCCCCTATTTGGACATTTCCGTTTGTGTTCTGAAAATGAATACGAATCCATCGGTGTTCTTTTGTATACTTCAACGGTAAATAATAAAGGTTTAGTTGGTAATATACCTGAGTGTGAGGTATTGTTTTGTGGAGCATGACATACGTTCAAAAACATGTTCCCCTAATTTTTTTGAACTGTGTATGCTTAAAGATAGGGTGTTTCATGGTATTCAAATATCCATACATTGAAAATCAATACGAGCTGTAAATATCAAATGTTGCAGATTTAGTTAAGGACACAAAATTTGAAACTGCTACAGATGCTGTATTACTTGTAGGTCATCTGTGTGTGCTGTTATTCAGACTGTTGTTTAAAACTCAAGTTATGTGGCTAGTTTGAAAAACGTTTCTGTCTTGTGTCGGTTAATAGAAGGTCAACACCAATTCAATGAATAGTCCCTTTAACGAAACACGTGACATTGTATTGTACAATGTTCACCCTACAACTGACATTCCTATTTGAGTTGTATTATTTCGTTTATTAAACCACATTTTCTGGGCATTGATTCCACTAGAACAGCGGAATCATATTCATATTCATCTCTCTTGATGTCGAAACAGTGGAATATGACGCTATCTGCAAGATAAGGACTGAATTACAGTGAATCCACTTGTCAGTGCACCGGAACCCTAATTAATTGACCGGAAGGACAATCGTGGTCAGTGTCGATAAATCAGAGGACTAGTTGCTGAAGTGATGTATGTGTATGTGTGAGCGCTATCACAGAGAGTGTTAACAATCCTTCATCAGTTTCTTATTGCACCCCACCGAGACATTTGGCGTAGTGCCCTCCTCCCAGAAGGCATCGGGGCGGAAAACCGTCGCGGCGGCGGGTGAATCACTCATCACTAGGCTGTCCAATCCAGCGCCGGTTGCTAAAGCTGTTTTGCAATTCCGATAGCATGCTCCCTTCTTCGTCTGATACACAAGATTTGTCAAGTGGAGACAGCAAGAGATGTGGCGCTGGACGGTGTGGGCGTTCTAACACGATAATAGCGACAGTCACCATCTCTACTCGATGTTTGTTGCATACTGTCATCATAGTAGGTGTCAGGATCCATAGCTAAATGGTTAGCGTGCTGGCCTTTGGTCACAGGAGTCCCGGGTTCGATTCCAGGCAGGATGGGGAATTTTAACCATCATTGGTTAATTTCGCTGGCACGGCAGCTGGGTGTGGTTTTTTTTTTTTTTTTTTTTGCTATTTGCTTTACGTCGCACCGACACAGATAGGTCTTATGGCGACGATGGGACAGGACAGGCCTAGGAATTGGAAGGAAGCGGCCGTGGCCTTAATTAAGGTACAGCCCCGGCATTTGCCTGGTGTGAAAATGAGAAACCACGGAAAACCATCTTCAGGGCTGCCGACAGTGGGGCTCGAACCCACTATCTCCCGATTACTGGATACTGGCCGCACTTAAGCGACTGCAGCTATCGAGCTTGGTAGCTGGGTGTGTGTGTCGTCTTTATCACCATTTCATCCTGATCATGTCGCGCAGGTCGCCTACGGGAGTCAAATCAAAACATCTGTACCTAGCGAGCCGAACTACTCCTCGGACACTCCCGGCACTAAAAGCCATACGCCATTCCATCATACTAGGTGATGTGAGACGCTCTTATATTTCGAATGCAGGATCACGTTCTTTGGCGTGGTCTCTCTGCCATTACGAAGAGCACAGAAGTCTAGAAACACAACATGAATTTGAGAATTAAAATTAAAGTAGTTCCAGTGAGAACTAATCTGATTCGTTCATGCGTAGTGGAAGAAGCTTTTAATTAGCATATGGGTCCTAGTGGTTATGGTTTCTTTATGATGTAGAACATCGAGAAAAGTTAATAAAGACCTTCGACACCTCTGTTTACCTGTTACAAATGAAAAGAGGATGGAAACAATATCAAATTAAAATATTTGCTGTGCAAATTTTCGAGGCAATTCTATTGATTGTATAAAATAATGTATAATTGAAGCTATGGCTTTCGTTTTAACCATATAGCGAACTACATTTTTTATTCTGTATTTCCTGGATTTATTAGCGTAGAGGAGCTACGTGCAATTATTTTACTGCTACCTCAGTTAGTCCTTCCATAGGTCCAAAATTACGCAAATATATGGCATGATGATATGGTGAAAAAGTGAATAATTAATTGTATTGTATGTACATTGAGTATCGACTTGAAAGCAAGTTTAATTTCCAACAGTTTTGCGAATAGTTAGGAAGATAATTTCAGATCTCCGAATCGTTGTTTCCTTTAAGTATCATTGAATACAATACAATACAATACAATACAATACAATACAATACAATACAATACAAAACATTGAATACAATAATGTTAGTTGTATTTCAAGCTGAAGAACGGAAACGGACGGAAGGAAAGAAAGAAGTGAAATTATTGTAATATATTTTTGGATACTTTCACACGCTTTGAACTTTGTAAGGGTAAATATACTGGTTGATACTTTCAGAAGCTGTATTGAAATTTGTGAATGAACACTGATGTTTCGTTCACTTGAAGTTATTTCGCAGGGACTGAACAAGATTAACTAGTCTAACAGGGTGATAAACATGTCTACTCAGTAGACTCGTGATACATCGTCAGATATCCTCTTATAAATTATGTAAAGTATTTCATATAAATCTTCTATTAAAATAATCATTAAAAATTCACAAATAGGTCTCACACTCTCTCCCTGTGGATCAGTGGTAGAGTACCTGCTTCCGCATTACAAGATCGTGGTTTGCAAAACCGAACAGAAGGTCGAAAAATGTAAATTTACATTCCATGTCGTACAGTGTCGGCATGTAAAGATCTCTGTATGACATATTTGGTGTTCACCAGACACAATTAATAAAAGCTCAACCATAGGTTGCCCAACAGAGATCCGGTTTACTCCGTCATCGAAACAGGCATTCAAGCAGCCTAAATGGTGTCAGATTAAAATGTCTAGTAGCTGAGTTATATTATTATTATATTATTTTGATTATTATATTATTATATTATTATTATATCTTTTACAATATCAAATAAGCTATGGCCTGACTAAAATACATAATTTAAAAACTAGAAGACGACTGAGTTGGTTTGTTAAAGTTCGTGATAATTGTGGAGTTATCGAAATATCTAGAAATAACAAAAGCATGAGTTCCTCTATGTCGACTGCCTACATACTGTTGTTGTTTGAGTCGTCAGTCCACAGACAGGTTTGATGCAGCTATCCATGCCACCCTATCCGGTGCTAACATTTTCATTTCCACGTAACTGCTGGATCCTACATCTGCTCTAAACTGCTTGTCATATTCATACCTTGGTGTACCCCTACCATTCTTACCACCTACACTTGCCTCGAAAACCAAGTGAGCAATTCCTATCATTCTATTTCTTTTTCTGGTCAAATTTAGCCAAATTGATCTTCTTTCACCAATTCGATTCAGTAACTCATCATTCATGATTCGATCTATCTATCTTACCTTCAGTATTCTCCTGTAACACCACATTTTAAAAGCTTCTATTCTCGTTCTTTCTGAGCTATTTATCGTCCATGTTACACTTCCTCACAAGGCCACGCTCCAGACGAAAGTCTTCAAAAACATCTTTCTGATTCCTATATCAGTGTTCGAAGTGAGCAAATTTCTTTTCTTAAAGACAGGCCTTCCTTACTTTTGCTAGTCTGAATTTTATGTCCGCCTTATTTCTGCCATTGTTAGTTATTTTGCTACCCAAGTAACAATATTCACCGACTTCATTCCCTAATCTAATATTTTCTGCATCACCTGACTTCGTTCGACTACACTCCATTAATTTTGTTTTGGACTTATTGATTTTCGTCCTGTACTCCTTATCCAAGACTCCGTTCATATCATTCAGCAATTTATCCAGATCTTCTGTAGTCTCAAATAAATAACAATGTAATCAGAAAATCGCAGGGTTTTTACTTCCTCTCCTTGTATTGTGATCCCTTCCCAAATTCCTCTTCGATTTCCTTTTACTGCCATTTCTATACAAACACTGAAAAGGAGCGTGGACAAACTGCAACCTTGCTTCACCCCTTTCTGGATCGCTGCTTCGTTTTCAGTACTATAACAAGGTAAAACTAAGTGACATGTCCTCACACAAACGCACTCACAAGCACAACCACACGCGCACACACATACACACACACGCACATACACTTGTTCATACAATGAATGGTAGTTTTGTTATATTACTTTTCGAAAATAGTGTAAAAAATTTAGTTCTTGATCGCTACCAACAATGGATATTAATAAAAATGTTCCATTTATTTACTTGATTAGGATGAATAATTCATGAGCCAAAGATTTGCTATGAAACGCACATGATCGTTGTTCATAACAACAGGTATCCACTTGCAAATGTAGCCTATTATATAGGTTTTCAGCAGTTATCTTTTGACATGAATCATCTTTTAAATTGGGATTGGAGATCTCAAGCGAAAAATCGAGGAAGCATTTTTCATGAAACATTTTGAAATATTATAGCTGAAAAGTATTACGTATACTGGAGTGGGGTGTAAATTAATTTAAAGTAAAATAATTACTGCACAAGATGTGACCACGGTAGCTGACCTAACGCGCATGTCGCCAAATTAAGGCTTCTTCTGATAGTCGAATATCACATGTCACGTTGTCTAGCTTAGCAAGTAGATGACGTGCAGAGACGAGTGAGCTGTCATTTGATTTGTCTCAACGAAATATATCAACAAAAACACAAATTCAACGTACCATAAAGAAAGGAAATATTGATGGTTTTGTGACCGACAATAATTGGTGATTTTTTGTCATACTTCACAAAAATGTCCAAATATATGAATAATAAGCGGGAAAAAAAGCCGACATGAAGTCGATATGGAGTCAATAAATGATCGAATAATATCAAAAGTAAATCTGTGGAACGAATGAGACGATTACGAAAGCATTACAGACTTGACCTCGTGTTAAAACAAATGATAAACCTAAAGATATATAAATCATACATCTCTTATTCTCACATTATTCACAAAATTTTTGATGGTCGCTAAATTGTTTTACAAATTAAAATTAAAATTAAAAAATAAAACGATGTAAAAGTATCATATTTTCTAATTACAATACATGCACGTAATTCTAGCGATTGTACCAAGTACCTACCACGGTATTTACTAGTAGACCACGAGATTGGCTTCTCGTCTAGATAACCACACTTCAAATCCCGTCAAAATTTTGTGAAATTTCTTAAATAAAAAATTCCGTTCCTGTGGTTCGGATTCAGCATTAATGTGGAGCTCCTGTCTGTATGGTCACGATATATATACATCATTTAATAGTGAAAGTTCCTTCCTTCCTTCCTTCCTTCCTTCCTTCCTTCCTTCCTTCCTTCCTTCCTTCCTTGGAATTCAAGAGGAAAAATTGGGGTAAATAACCTTTTATAGAATGAGCAGTAAGGGAATGGAAAAGTTTATCAAGGGAAATGTTCGATTAATTTCCAAATTCTTTGATGTCATTTGAGAATAAGCTAGGTAAACAATTCATGGAGAATCTTCCACCTCGGCGACAACCCTAAATGCATATTATTAATGATTCGTTCCTTCCTTCCTTCCTTCCTTCCTTCCTTCCTTCCTTCCTTCATTCCTTCCTTCCTTCCTTCCTTCCTTCCTTCCTTACTTACTTAGACCACGAGAACAAATTGTATTCTCGGTTAATATGTTTTTACTAGCTTAAATACAGCATTTCTCGTCAATGTAATTTTGTGGAGTTGTGAATTAATACGTACCGGGCGAGTTGGCAGTGCGCGTAGAGGCGCGCGGCTGTAAGCTTGCATCCGGGATATAGTAGGTTCGAATCCCACTATCGGCAGCCCTGAAGAAGGTTTTCCGTGGTTTCCCATTTTCACACCAGGCAAATGCTCGGGCTGTACCTTAATTAAGGCCACAGCCGCTTCCTTCCAACTCCTAGGCCTTTCCTATCCCATCGTCGCCATAAGACCTATCTGTGTCAGTGCGACGTAAAGCCCCTAGCAAAAAAAAATTAATAGGTAACTAACCTGTTTACAAGAAATTTTCTGAGACCATATATAGTTACATTAAAATCGACCAGTTAATCAGAAGCTCCCAGAAGATACTGTAAGATATAATGAGACTATTAAAATGATATGGTTGTGAGGAATTCATAAATCTTCACTCGAGTGTTTTGAAAAACCTTCTATAGTAGCTTCTCCTCTTTTGAGGGCATTTTTTGTCTACTGTTGTTTGTAATGTTAATGCGTATGAAATCAACAGTTCAAACCTTCAAAAAGTGAAGGAGACTGTGAATATTCGTCGGAAGTTCTCTTATTCCGATATAATGCTAAATGTTGAGTGTGTCTAACCCATTCGAGACGCCGAATAAGACGAGTAATTCCTATGCTATTAGATCGATAAAGTACTATTTAGTCTTACTAACACACGCTTTATTATATTATAGTAACCTTTAGAATGGTCAGAGATTTAAGATTACTTTTAAAAAATTAAGTACTTTTTCGAAAACTCTTACGTGCAGAAATTTCTTAGATTATGGTTCTTAAGTGAATTCCCTGATTATTATTAATTATTATTATTATTATTATTATTATTATTATTATTATTATTATTCCCAGTTTTATCCACAGTTAAATATGTCAGCTACAAGATATTTGCTGTGGATGACGCAAAAGAAACGTCATTTGCATAGTCTGAGAAAAAATACGTCGAATACGTAGAATTTAAAGGCAACGAAGGTAGCAAGTGTAGCTTTAAAACTTTACGTCGTATACATATGTGTAAACTGATCTGTTATTATAAAATCTAGGCTGAAAGATATAATCGAATATATTGGGTAAGAATCTTTACCCACCAAACTTTAAGCTTAATAAAGAGAGCAACAATCTAACCAGTAATGATTTAACGTTCTTCCAGAGAGCGGAGAATTACTTCACAAGATGCCATTTTCTTCCCCCATCCACGCTCTGTAGCGTCGGTAATGCTCTGTAGGTATAATATTTGTGTCTTTGCTACTGTAACTTGTATTGGGCGGTTTGCAAATGTGCGCGCCGCCAACACGTCCAACTGGTTGAGATTATCTCCTGATAGACGACTGCATTGGTCTCTTCTGATCTTACGTAAATTTCTTCCAATTTGTTAAACATCAGGGGTTTAAGAAGTGTTTAATAACTTGTATCTTCTCCAGGCAACTGAAGCCAGCAAAAAGAAGAGCAGACTTGAGGATGTGCAGAGTTTCAGACGTGAAACAATAGACAGGCCTCTTCAGTTAACGTCAAGTGACATGGGAAGGTTTATAATGTGTACGTTATTTTAGTCCCAAGGAAGTTATTCGTACTGGATAATTAAGTGATATGCCGGGAAGGAAGACACATGTTTACGTATATTATCTTTGGGTGGATGTAAGTATGGAGGACCTAAAACGAGGCTTCCACGTCCCGTGTAACCAAAATCAAATACGTTGAAGCAATGTCGGGCACTACTCAGATTCGAATTACAGTCCCTGGGGCACACACTGCAGATACTTATCATACAGTCTGATTATTATTATTATTATTATTATTATTATTATTATTATTATTATTATTATTATTATTATTATTGTACCGGGCGGTACACCTCCACGCCGCTAATTTAAAATGTGCGCCAATTGAAACTCCTCTGCTGGAGGAAGTCTGAACTTTATTGACGGTATTAATTTTCTACTTTCTCAGAAGATGTCACTACCTGGAAATTTTGGAGTTTTAGAACTGTGTCATTTTTGATGTGTTTTTGTTTTGCTTGAAGTAAGAAGTGTGAACTTTCTCTTCTAGAGGACACTACTGAAGATCAACAATAGTGCACCCTGGTGGGAAGTGAAAGAACTGTTTTTTTTGGAGAAAATGTAATTTCAAAAGTTTGTTCTTTGCTAAATTTCTTTCAGTCATTAGTTAAGTTGGCAATATTAACCCTTTCTTTCCCCTTGTTTTGTATGTATCCAATCCCGAATTTCTTCAATTTATTTCTGACCAATCCGAGGTATCTTCCCCCAACTTGAATATGTTGCTGTATCCTACCCAATAAAGTGATTGTGGGCGGGTGTTTTCATTCCCCTAACGCCTAGAACCTTCCGCGAGAGTATATAAACTGCTGATTTTTGGGTCTCTGCGCCACTTCTGTTCCATCTTTCAGTGTGTAAAGTACATAGCAGGGGGCGGGAAGCGCCTCTTTCTTCGGCGACAGTCAACAACCAGGTAATGGCCGATTAATTCCTTCTTTTCTTGCTTGCTCAGCAGTTTAACTCTCGGGGCGGGTCCGAAGCTTTTTCCATTATGTAACCTTCCTTAAAATGTAAAGAAACTTGTATCTATTTCATCTTTTAAACTGTATATCGGGATAGAGAGTGCTTAACCCTCTCGAGCTCCCAATCATATTGTTTTGAGGTGAACTTATTTTTCTCAACCTATTCTTCGTTAATATAATGTAAATTGTTCTTTTCTGAAGTCACCTCTGTAGTATGGGATTAGCCCTTGCTTTAAAGGCCTAGCGCCAAGTAGGTTTTAAATAAAGTGTATTAGGAGTGCGGAGAGCCTCCTTTCAAGTTGGTATCTTAGAGGCCATATAATTAACCTTTTCTCACTTAATAGGCCTCAGTAGATTGGGTATTTTACCCATGTGTTCATGTCCGTTGAGGACAGCTTGAAGGTGGAGTTTGGTGTGGCCTGGGAGAGGCTTACAGTAGAGAGCGAGTGGCTCTTTTTTTTTTTTTTTTTTTGAAAACTGAGTGTTGTATGCCTCGAGGAGGCTTTACTGTGCAATTTGGAGCAAGTGCTCCAGGGTTTGATTGGGGTCTTCTGCCCCGTTGTTGAAATTTGTATATCGTAAAGTTGGGCTAGTTGCTCAAGAATTGTGTTTTCAGGGCTCGAAGCCCAAATCCTGTAAATACTGTAATTGTACCTTGTGGTCTTGCTACTCCGTACCTGCCATTCTTGTTATTTCTGAATTTTGGAAAGAAAATATAACCTTGTTAAATTTTACATTAACTTTGATTCCGTAGTTTGAGACCCGTTCACGCCCGCACCTTCTTTCACCTCTACCTACCGCTAAAACACGGTAACAAGTGGTAGCAGAGCGTGGTTGATTGGGTCTCAATTTAGCCCCTTTTGACGGCTAAACATTGTTTTGTTCCGAACTCTAACAATTTTCTCAGTTGCTGGACCTTTTTTGATTTTTTCAAAATTGTTCTGTCATCATGCCCGGCCCTCGCGATGTTCTCCATCTTAACTATTTGCGCAAGGAGGAGTTAATCTATGAATTAACTATTAGAAATGTGCAATCTGGAGGCACGGTTGCAGTAGACACCAACAAGCTTAGAGAGTCCCTTGAATTGCCCATTTCCATCCCCAATTTGGGAGAGAAAGAAATTGACGACTCTCTTTCCACGATCACGGAGAATATTACTGGGCTAGCTTCGGTAGTTAGTTTTTTTGATGAAAATGATCCTTCTCCTAATCAAATTAAGCGTGTGCAAGCTAGGCTGTTTCATTTTTCAAATAGAGTTAACGATCTGTTGTCTCTAAAGTTGAATGACGTTCAGAAGAAGGAAGCTAGTACGCTGCTTGAAAATATGTCTGAATTATCTAGCAAGGTCACTCAATTGTTAACGGGGGAGGTTCCGCCCAAAAGCGATCTACCCACCACAGTGAATGTAGGTAGTGAGGAAGAGCCTCCTAAGGGAGAAGCAAATAGGAAAACCGTTGCTACTCAAACTATCTCTGCCCCATTAGACAACGAGTCTGAACGTTGTAACTCATTGACGAATGTACGTTCTGAATTAACTTCTTTGCCACTTAAACCTTTACCGACTATGTCACCTGGGTTCAGTAGTTTGCCCCATCCATTGGCAATGTTGCTCAGGGGTATCTCTAAGTTTTCAGTTAATACCACCAGTGAAGTAATTTCATTTTTAAGATTTCTAGTTGAATTTCAGGATCATGCCCTTGTGTTTTCTCTTTCTCCATGTCAAATTTTGCAAATTATCTATCCTTATGCAATTGGTATTCTCTCTGATAAAATAGTAAGAGCCATAGCTGAACAGTCATCTATTGAAGATTTTCATGCACACTTGCTTGCAAATTTTATTCCCGCCCGCGCGAGGTCATCTCTGATTCAGAAGTACTATTACCGTGTACAACGCTTGGATGAAAACTTGGCTGATTTCATACAGGACATTAAGTTTTATACTAGGGTGTTTGCTCTTCACTTCCCTGAGGATCAGATTGTACAAGCCATTGTGGAAGGTATCTCACCATCCTATAGGTCATATTTGTGTTTCGCGGCGTGCCCGCAAACTTTCTCTGAACTTGAAGCGTTGGCCGTCTCAGCGGAAGGAGTTAGATACGCCGATTCCTTGCGTGTCGCGAAAGAACCCCCACCTTCCTTTAGTAATAATCGGCCTCCACCTCGCCGACCAGTCACACCCCGTAAATGTTTTGCTTGCGGGTCGCCCGACCATCTGCGCAATAAGTGTCCACTGATCAAGTCGAGTGGGACAAGGAATGGGGCTGGTTCATCACAAGGCTGTTTTAAATGTGGGGCTTTCTCACATATTGCCAAGAATTGTCCCAATTCAAATAGCACCCCCTCCTGCTCAACTTCTGGTGCAAATTCCACCAATGCCAATAATAAAATGTGACTAGCGGTTTCGGCTGAGTCGACTAATTCTGCTTCCCAAGGCTCAGCCCCTGACAAAAAGGTCGTGAATTCAGGGAACGATCAGTCTTCAAATTCATCTTTTGAATGCCCTAAAGAATGTCTTAGGATTGCGGCGGACACCCCCGCACCTGTTCCTTTTCTTAAGATTGAGTTAAATAATGAAACTGTAACAGCTCTCTTAGATTCAGGCAGTGTTTGTTCGATTATTTCGGCTGAATGGTATTCTAAATTGAAATCTGTTTGTAAACTACCTGGCTATGTCTCATCCACTGTTCAATATGTTTCGGCTAATTCATCCCCATTAGAAATTCTAGGTTCCGTACAGGTCAAAATTCGTATTTTTAAATTTACATGGAAAATCAAACTGTTTGTGGCTAAGCACTTGTCTTGCCCCATTATACTGGGAGCGGACTTCATTTCTCACACTGGTCTCGTGCTCGATCTCCAGAGTAGGTCGTGCACATTCAAGTTTGCGTCCAATTGTAAAATTCCCTTGTTAAAGTGTAATTCTGTATCATGTTCATCTATTTCGCCTACCCAGGATGAGATGTTGTTAGACCTTAGACATCTACCTGAGGAGCAGGCTGATAGTATTCGTAAATTATGTCAGTCATTTCCTGAGGTGTTCTCGGATACTCTTGGTGTTACTGACCTTATTGAATACAAAATTGAGGTCACGGATTCGATTCCTGTCCGTTTTCCTCCAAATAGGCTATCTCCACCTAAAATGAAGGCATTGAAAGAAATCATCGATCAAATGTTGAAGGATGGTATTATTAGGCCCTCTAAGTCGGCGTATTCTTCGCCTATTTTTCTAGTCCCGAAACCCCAAGGAGGCTTCAGGCCTGTCATTGATTATAGGGCTCTCAATCGGAAGGTGGTGTTACAATCTGTGCCCCTTCCCGACCTTCATTCTTGTTTTTCATGGTTCCGTAAGGCCAAGTTCTTTACTAACTTGGATTTGAATCAGGCCTATAATCAAATTCCCCTTGCCGAAGAGTCTAAACACCTTACAGCGTTTGCCACGGACTGGAACTTATACGAATACAACCGCGTGCCTTTCGGGCTCCCCACGGGAGCAGCTGTACTCACTAGGCTACTAGATAGGGTCTTCTCCGACATCAAATTTGAGTACTTATATCACTACTTGGATGATGTCGTCGTATTTTCAGAGACTTTTGAAGAACATCTAGATCATCTGCGAGAAGTTCTCGATCGCCTTCGTAAGGCTGGGTTAACTGTCAAGTTGTCCAAGGTGGCCTTTGCTAAGCCCTCTATGTCATTCCTAGGGCATATTGTGTCACCTGATGGTGTAGCAGTCGATCATTCTAGAACACAGGCCATCCGTGATTTTAAACCTCCCAAGGACATCAAAGGTATCGCCAGGTTCATAGGTATGGTGAATTTCTTCAGGAAGTTTATTCCTAACTTCGCTAATAGAGCGGCGCCCTTGAACCTTCTTCGTAGGAAAGGCATCAAATTCGAGTGGGGACCTTCTCAACAAGCCGCTTTTGAAGATCTTAAATTAGCTCTCTGTAATGCCCCTGTACTTGCTATGCCTGATTTCTCGAAGAAATTCATCGTCCAAACCGACGCGTCGTCGTCAGCAGTAGCGGCAGTCCTTCTTCAAGAGTCTGAACTAGGGAGGCGACCCATCGCCTATGCATCTAGGACTCTATCGGCTCAAGAAGCCAAGTATTCCATCTATGAGCTCGAAGGTTTGGCAGTCTTATTCGCCTTAGAAAAGTCCCGTCTCTATCTGGAACACGTCAAATTTGACCTGGAGACAGATAATCAAGCTTTAAGCTGGGTCTTAGGTAGGCCGCGTCGTACTGGTCGTATAGCCCGTTGGGCCATCCGTATTTCTGCCTTCCAATTCGATGTCCGGCATATCAGAGGTACAGAAAATGTTGTTGCTGATGGACTCAGCCGTATGTTTTCCAACGACGTCGAGACCCATGAACCGGTCGACAGTTCATCACCTCCCGAGTCCATACTATTTGATGTTAATGCCATCTTAACAGATGCTCCCATGCTCTTTAGGGATATCGAGAAATACCAACGTGAAGATCCGACGCTGGCTCCGATAATGGAAACCCTTTCTTCTGGGGAACATGTTGTCCCTTATGTTCTGAGGAATGGTGTTTTATGTTGCCCTTCTAGGCATGATAAGATGATGAAAGTTGTCGTTCCAGCTGTTCTTGTACCTATGATCTTCAAGTACTATCATGAGACCCCATTGGGCGGGCATCTCGGAATCTTTAAAACTCGTGAGAAGATTCGTGAAAGGTTCATTTGGAAAGGTATGGACGGTGAAATCCGTGAACTTGTAAAAGCTTGTAAAACTTGTTTGCTTAGTAAACCCACAATGTCCACCAAGGTAGGCCTTTTGTCTTCGCATCAAGCGTCGCGCCCCATGGAACGCTTGTATATTGATTATGTAGGACCCTTCCCCCAGTCAAAGGGAAATGCCAACAAGTTCATCTTTGTATGCGTAGATGGCTTTACAAGATTTTCCTGGTTATTTCCGACTAAGCTGGCTACCGCTCAGTCCACCATTACTTGCTTAAATTCTATTTTTGCTTCTTTTGGTCCGTGCCAATATATTGTATCTGACAATGCTAAGGCTTTTACATCTAATTTATTTCGTAATTCTGCTTTGACTTGTCCATCTCTCATGTAACTACTTCTGCTTATTACCCTCAACCATCTCTGGCTGAACGGGTTAATCGTAATCTCAGGTCCGCGCTTATTGCCTATCATCATGAAGATCATTCCAGGTGGGACACGTCCCTGCATTGGTTAGCTTTTGCTTTGAATTCGGCGGTTCATGAATCACATAAATTTACTCCAGCCTCTTTGATGTTCAAGTTTGTTCCCAACACGCCGCTCTCTAACCTCTGGTCTCTGAGTGACATTCTACCCGAGACAATAGATCCGGACAACATCAAAGATCTTTGGAAGAAGGCTAAAGCCAATCTTAAAGTCTCTCATGAAAAGGTTAGGGAAAGGTATGATCGTGGACGGAGACCCACCCCTTTGAAGGTAGGTGACCAAGTTATGGTCAAGAATTTTGTTCCCGCGGGCAAGCTTGCCCCCAGATTTCATGGGCCTTGTATCATTCTCGATTTTCTTACGCCGGTTACGTTGTTATTAAGTAATCCAGCCACCGAGAGGATATTTAGGGTTCACCTGTCACAGGTGAAACCAGTGTAAATGTTTGTGTTAACTTGCTTCATATAATTTGAAAGGAATATGAAGGTTATATTTTTTGAGTTTCACTTTTAAGGCATTCTGCCCCTTCTATAATATTTGGTTTCATATTTAAGCATTTTGTAAACCCTCCCCGCGCCGTTAAACTGCCATTCTGTCCTTACCACGGCCATTACCACGCTCCCGTCTCCTGCTATACACACTGTGGCTTGCTTCTATTAAATGCCATGGATATCTGCACGCCGCAGGCCCCTCAACCTCTCCACCTAGCCTGTGCCCTCAAAAAAGATGATGGTCCAACAATATTCTGCCGCCTAGCTTTAATGTTTCAGTGCCCCCGCAGCCGCGCGGCGCTGTGCCGCGACTGGGTTCGAGGACGGGCCCCCTCGGCCCCAGCGAGGACGAGATGTGCACGGCGAGCCGGAGCTCTCCTCCCGGCCAAGGCTGATGTGCGGCGCACGACCTACTACTTGCCCGCAGCCTGTATATCTTCACCGCGGGCGGGGCGTGTTTCAACACCACTGCTCCCCTCATAGTGCGGGCGAGCGGTATCTCAGGGTACTTGAGGGGTCCGAGCGGCCTCGCCTGGACGCAAGCTGCAACGGCCGGTCTGGCCATCCAACTTAATCAACATTAACTACATGAACTATTATTATCAGCAATTACTGCACTTCGGAATTCAACAGCAATATTTGGTGGACCTTGCAAAATTTTTCTTCACTTTCAAGTATTAAAAGTTTATCTTCTGAATTCCACTTCTACTACCATAAAGACTTTACTTCACCTGCAACAACAAAATTTTGAAACTGAATCAAACCACATTAAGAAAATCTTATAAATTTTTCGGCAATTAATCTCCATATCTACATCAAAACTTGGACCTGGTTTTCAAACAAATTTCATATGTCACCCCTGGAGGAACTTTTGGGGGGGGGAGGTCTGTACCGGGCGGTACACCTCCACGCCGCTAATTTAAAATGTGCGCCAATTGAAACTCCTCTGCTGGAGGAAGTCTGAACTTTATTGACGGTATTAATTTTCTACTTTCTCAGAAGATGTCACTACCTGGAAATTTTGGAGTTTTAGAACTGTGTCATTTTTGATGTGTTTTTGTTTTGCTTGAAGTAAGAAGTGCGAACTTTCTCTTCTAGAGGACACTACTGAAGATCAACAATAGTGCACCCTGGTGGGAAGTGAAAGAACTGTTTTTTTTTGGAGAAAATGTAATTTCAAAAGTTTGTTCTTTGCTAAATTTCTTTCAGTCATTAGTTAAGTTGGCAATATTAACCCTTTCTTTCCCGTTGTTTTGTATGTATCCAATCCCGAATTTCTTCAATTTATTTCTGACCAATCCGAGGTATCTTCCCCCAACTTGAATATGTTGCTGTATCCTACCCAATAAAGTGATTGTGGGCGGGTGTTTTCATTCCCCTAACGCCTAGAACCTTCCGCGAGAGTATATAAACTGCTGATTTTTGGGTCTCTGCGCCACTTCTGTTTCATCTTTCAGTGTGTAAAGTACATAGCAGGGGGCGGGAAGCGCCTATTTCTTCGGCGACAGTCAACAACCAGGTAATGGCCGATTAATTCCTTCTTTTCTTGCTTGCTCAGCAGTTTAACTCTCGGGGCGGGTCCGAAGCTTTTTCCATTATGTAACCTTCCTTAAAATGTAAAGAAACTTGTATCTATTTCATCTTTTAAACTGCATATCGGGATAGAGAGTGCTTAACCCTCTCGAGCTCCCAATCATATTGTTTTGAGGTGAACTTATTTTTCTCAACCTATTCTTCGTTAATATAATGTAAATTGTTCTTTTCTGAAGTCACCTCTGTAGTATGGGATTAGCCCTTGCTTTAAAGGCCTAGCGCCAAGCAGGTTTTAAATAAAGTGTATTAGGAGTGCGGAGAGCCTCCTTTCAAGTTGGTATCTTAGAGGCCATATAATTAACCTTTTCTCACTTAATAGGCCTCAGTAGATTGGGTATTTTACCCCTGTGTTCATGTCCGTTGAGGACAGCTTGAAGGTGGAGTTTGGTGTGGCCTGGGAGAGGCTTACAGTAGAGAGCGAGTGGCTCTTTTTTTTTTTTTTTTTGAAAACTGAGTGTTGTATGCCTCGAGGAGTCTTTACTGTGCAATTTGGAGCAAGTGCTCCAGGGTTTGATTGGGGTCTTCTGCCCCGTTGTTGAAATTTGTATATCGTAAAGTTGGGCTAGTTGCTCAAGAATTGTGTTTTCAGGGCTCGAAGCCCAAATCCTGTAAATACTGTAATTGTACCTTGTGGTCTTGCTACTCAGTACCTGCCATTCTTGTTATTTCTGAATTTTGGAAAGAAAATATAACCTTGTTAAATTTTACATTAACTTTGATTCCGTAGTTTGAGACCCGTTCACGCCCGCACCTTCTTTCACCTCTACCTACCGCTAAAACACGGTAACAATTATTATTATTATTATTATTATTATTATTAGCCTTAACTATCATCCTCAAGTGACAAATGCATTACTGTTTTCGAGCGTATACTTCTTAAGACCTTTACAACGTTTTTAGATTAACTTACATTTGTTTCTTTTTTTCCTTTTGTCTATAGCTCTATCTCACGAGATGTGCGAGGCAATTGGGAGTCACCACATATCTGGTATTGCTTCAACTAGCTATTGGCAGATTCCTCCTTTGATAATGTTTGTCCAGTTTTTACCTGAACGACATACATATTCGGGTATTCATATTTCCTCTTCTCTTTCTTTAGCCGATATAATCATTCTTCTGTAGAATTTTCGATTGATTTAACGAAGTATGAAGCACAATAATAACCACCGCCACCATCTTCTCAGTAACTCTCAATTTTGGAACGTAGGATGACAACCAGAGGACTCTTAATGAGTCTAACTTTGCTTCTGCTTGCTTATGTCAGGTTTCTCACTTTCGTTTTCTAGCTTCATCAACTGTTTTAATTTTGTAAGGCCTAGGGAGTCTCAACTTTGAGGTCCTCCGTGACTTTTCTTCCTTTTACTGATGACCTCATATTTCGAATGGGCGAACTTCTTGCCATTTCTGTTTCGATCACAGTTAGGAGGTGATGGTACTCCTTAAAGCAAAAATCAGTACTATCACCGCCGGATTTTTCTACAGCATCTTCCTTAACCAGTCTTCTTTTCTTCTCATTCTCGTTGCCTCAGTAAAATATCGATGTTTGGTTTTCTAGTGTTACTACTGTCATGTCCGTCTTCGATCTTCACCCTTTGCGACTCCGCTGAGTGCCCCCCTCCCCGAAGGGGACCAACCAAGTGGATGGGTGGGAACACCGAACCTAAGGTCCTATGTCCCATATTTGCTGGTTGGTACATCCTATTTTCGACGTTATTGACTTGCTATATTTTAGACGTAGTATATTACATCGTTGCGACATGTCCCCCAAATTCCAGTATTTCAGAAAGGGGAGAAAGTGGAGGAATTGAAATGTGGTGTTGACGAATTGACTCACCATTGATCGGCGGGTTTAAAAGGATGTGGGTCTATTTACAGAAGGCGCCTGCCATCCGTCTGGCTTGATTTGAGAGCACAAATGAGATTTATTATGACGTGCGGTGTTTCTTGGATAGCATGCAATATTCCTGGGCTCGTGTGGAGGTCATGGAGTTTGGGGTACATGAAGTTGTGCTAGTTAGGAAGGAGATAAGACATTTTTGAAGCTCATTTAGGGGATGAGATTGTAATGTGTGGTTTGGTGAATTAGGAATGACAGGGGAGTTGAGATTGGGTTTTAAGAGAGATGGAATTGCACCCAGAACTCTGTACTGTATCAAATTTATCTTATTTGTTTACACACACACAACTCACTTATTGATATTTAGTTTTATTGGATTCTCATCAATATGTACGTTCTTGTACTTTAAATAAAATGTTTAGTGAAAACGAAGCCGTAACGGCAGTAAACACGTCACACGCAATGTACAGTCCTTTCAGTAGCACTGGGTACACACTGATATCTAGCGGCAATGACTGCAACTTCTACCTTGCGAGAAAAATAATGTTACAAAGTTGGTAGCACCGCATTAAGTTGGCAGAATGACCGCTCTAGGTAGTTACCTCTCACTAAGTTCATAGAACCTGCCGCTACACAAACCGAATTTGTGTTCACATAATATCATCAGTGCATGAGCTTATGATATCGTTTGTTACCACTGTAGAAAAAAAATCTCATATATTGCCTCATACATTGCTTCGAAAATTTGTATGCTACTATATAACTTCCTGAACTATTATTTGGTAAGTCAAACTTCAAAATTGAATAGAAACTTATTACATTATTAATTAATAACATTTTTAGAAATTTTTTGAGAATGTTAAAAATTATATTTTTAGGTAACTATTAATTATTCGTTATGATAAAAAATTGATAACTCTTAAAATATGAGGCCAATTGCTGTTATCCTATTTTGTATCAAAATTAACATAATATTGTATAGGATGACCTACGATGAATTCTGATAGAAAATTCAAAATATTTTGATTTTGTTGAGAAATTTAGTGTCCAAAATTATATTAATTTTTATGCAAATTTCCGTTTTTTGACAAGTTTAAACTTTGCCTCAATTTCAACATTGCAGGGCATCCTCCATACATGTTATAGATAAGCAATTTTGTAAGTGAAATTGAAAACAGACAAGTAGTTTTCAGGCTATACTTCTTGCGTGAGAAATACTATTGAGAAAAAAGGCTGTAAAGCTGTAACACATTTTATCCTAGAAGCGCCACTGGCATACGTTAACTCTCGTTTCGAATATTCATAGCATGTTCTTACAATCTAAGTCGCTTTCTATACCTTCTAACCTCCAAAGGTGGCTCTCGTGCCTTTTTTTCCGCTGACTTGACAGAAAATGAGGCGTTTGTGCCACTGGTATCCATTGCCACGGCCGTTCACAATGTGCAAGCTGTTACTAAAACGTTCAAATACATTGACTGACAGAGCAAATGCAACACCAAGAAGGAGTGGTCAGAACTTTATGCCAATTGCAGGGTAGACTGACGTCACTGAGGTATGCTCATGATGTGAAATGCGCCGCTGTGCTGCGCACGTAGCGAACGATAAATGGGACACGGCGTTGGCGAATGGCCCACTTCGTACCGTGATTTCTCAGCCGACAGTCATTGTAGAACGTGTTGTCGTGTGCCACAGGACACGTGTATAGCTAAGAATGCCAGGCCGCCGTCAACGGAGGCATTTCCAGCAGACAGACGACTTTACGAGGGGTATGGTGATCGGGCTGAGAAGGGCAGGTTGGCCGCTTCGTCAAATCGCAGCCGATACCCATAGGGATGTGTCCACGGTGCAGCGCCTGTAGCGAAGATGGTTGGCGCAGGGACATGTGGCACGTGCGAGGGGTCCAGGCGCAGCCCGAGTGACGTCAGCACGCGAGGATCGGCGCATCCGCCGCCAAGCGGTGGCAAGCGGTGGCAGCCCCGCACGCCACGTCAACCGCCATTCTTCAGCATGTGCAAGACACCCTGGCTGTTCCAATATCGACCAGAACAATTTCCCGTCGATTGGTTGAAGGAGGCCTGCACTCCCGGCGCCCGCTCAGAAGACTACCATTGACTCCACAGCATAGACGTGCACGCCTGGCATGGTGCCGGGCTAGAGCGACTTGGATGAGGGAATGGCGGAACGTCGTGTTCTCCGATGAGTCACGCTTCTGTTCTGTCAGTGAGGCGTCGGCGTGGAGAAAGGTCAAATCCGGCAGTAACTGTGGAGCGCCCTACCGCTAGACAACGCGGCATCATGGTTTGGGGCGCTATTGCGTATGATTCCACGTCACCTCTAGTGCGTATTCAAGGCACGTTAAATGCCCACCGCTACGTGCAGCGTGTGCTGCGGCCGGTGGCACTCCCGTACCTTCAGGGGCTGCCCAATGCTCTGTTTCAGCAGGATAATGCCCGCCCACACACTGCTCGCATCTCCCAACAGGCTCTACGAGGTGTACAGATGCTCCCGTGGTCAGCGTACACTCCGGATCTCTCACCAATCGAACACGTGTGGGATCTCATTGGACGCCGTTTGCAAACTCTGCCCCAGCCTCGTACGGACGACCAACTGTGGCAAATGGTTGACAGAGAATGGAGAACCATCCCTCAGGACACCATGCGCACTCTTATTGACTCTGTACCTCGACGTGTTTCTGCGTGCATCGCCGCTCGCGGTGGTCCTACATCCTACTGAGTCGATGCCGTGCGCATTGTGTAACCTGCATATCGGTTTGAAATAAACATCAATTATTCATCCGTGCCGTCTCTGTTTTTTCCCCAACTTTCATCCCTTTCGAACCACTCCTTCTTGGTGTTGCATTGTCACTGTCAGTCAGTGTATGTGAAACTATGCTGAATGTTTCCTTAAAATTTTGTGTGCACATACAGAAAGCCACAAACTTTCATACGAAATAAAAAAATAAAATTGTTTGCATTTTGTACTGTATGATTCCCATTAATTTTCTATGAACTGCTTTCAGCGTCATTTACAGCTAATTGACAAAATTATACTCCTTTAAAGATCTATCCACTATTTTTCATGCATGTTGACCTGTTTACAAGACTATTGAGTAATTGTAGAAATTTAATGATGAGGGAAATTGCTTTACAGATACAGATGATGCAGAATACGAATAGTTATATAAATTTCCCAGAGGAAAGAGAAATAATGTGCACACTGTTCTTACCTAGAATCAAACTCGGCACATTCATCGGGATTCTTTATGCGTATTCAGAAGAGAAGACATCAATAGTGTGCTCCATTGTCATTACCAAGCGACTGTACCAACGAGATGGAGGTTACACGACGGTCGGACAGAAGAAAACAAGATTTGTATTAATCTAGTGTCTTCAGGCTTGACCCAACCATTTCTTCATAGCTGTCTACTGCATGCAGTGGGGGGTGTTGGGGGGATGTCCTCACTAACGAGGGGTACATATGTTAATGTGT